>NW_027364002.1:0-345417 GCF_046119375.1 Phyllobates terribilis | reverse complement strand
AAAAAATTTCAGAATTGCACCTTGCAATGCGGAGAAATTACTGTTTGTGCATTAACAATATTCATTGATTTTTGCCATTGAAAAACGTCCAGAAATGATTGAAGCTACTGACTAAATGAAAGGAGCTGGCATCTCACTCTCTTTGAATCTTCTTTATCATGCTAAGAGGAGCAGGAAAAAGCAAAAAATTTCAGAATTGCACCTTGCAATGCGGAGAAATTACTGTTTGTGCATTTACAATATTCATTGATTTTTGCCATTGAAAAACGTCCAGAAATGATTGAAGCTACTGACTGAATGAAAGGAGCTGGCATCTCACTCTCTTTGAATCTTCTTTATCATGCTACGAGGAGCAGGAAAAAGCAAAAAAATTCAGAATTGCACCTTGCAATGCGGAGAAATTACTGTTTGTGCATTTACAATATTCATTGATTTTTGCCATTGAAAAACGCCCAGAAATGTTTGAAGCTACTGACTGAATGAAAGGAGCTGGCATCTCACTCTCTTTGAATCTTCTTTATCATGCTACGAGGAGCAGGAAAAAGCAAAAAATTTCAGAATTGCACCTTGCAATGCGGAGAAATTACTGTTTGTGCATTTACAATATTCATTGATTTTTGCCATTGAAAAACATCATGTTATTCATATACCAGAAATGATTGAAGCTACTGACTGAATGAAAGGAGCTGGCATCTCACTCTCTTTGAATCTTATTTATCATGCTAAGAGGAGCAGGAAAAAGTAAAAAATTTCAGAATTGCACCTTGCAATGCGGAGAAATTACTGTTTGTGCATTTATAATATTCAATGATTTTTGCCATTGAAAAACGTCCAGAAATGATTGAAGCTACTGACTGAACGAAAGGAGCTGGCATCTCACTCTCTTTGAATCTTCTTTACCATGCTAATAGGAGCAGGAAAAAGCAAAAAATTTCAGAATTGCACCTTGCAATGCGGAGAAATTACTGTTTGTGCATTTACGATATTCATTGATTTTTGCCATTGAAAAACATCATGTTATTCATATACCAGAAATGTTTGAAGCTACTGACTGAATGAAAGGAGCTGGCATCTCACTCTCTTTGAATCTTCTTTATCATGCTAAGAGGAGCAGGAAAAAGCAAAAAATTTCAGAATTGCACCTTGCAATGCGGAGAAATTACTGTTTGTGCATTTACAATATTCATTGATTTTTGCCATTGAAAAACGTCCAGAAATGATTGAAGCTACTGACTGAATGAAAGGATCTGGCATCTCACTCTCTTTGAATCTTCTTTATCATGCTAAGAGGAGCAGGAAAAAGCAAAAAATTTCAGAATTGCACCTTGCAATGCGGAGAAATTACTGTTTGTGCATTTACAATATCCATTGATTTTTGCCATTGAAAAACATCATGTTATTCATATACCAGAAATGTTTGAAGCTACTGACTGAATGAAAGGAGCTGACATCTCACTCTCTTTGAATCTTCTTTATCATGCTAAGAGGAGCAGGAAAAAGCAAAAAATTTCAGAATTGCACCTTGCAATGCGGAGAAATTACTGTTTGTGCATTTACAATATTCATTGATTTTTGCCATTGAAAAACGTCCAGAAATGATTGAAGCTACTGACTGAATGAAAGGAGCTGGCATCTCACTCTCTTTGAATCTTCTTTATCATGCTAAGAGGAGCAGGAAAAGCAAAAAATTTCAGAATTGCACCTTGCAATGCGGAGAAATTACTGTTTGTGCATTTACAATATTCATTGATTTTTGCCATTGAAAAACATCATGTTATTCATATACCAGAAATGTTTGAAGCTACTGACTGAATGAAAGGAGCTGGCATCTCACTCTCTTTGAATCTTCTTTATCATGCTAAGAGGAGCAGGAAAAAGCAAAAAATTTCAGACTTGCACCTTGCAATGCGGAGAACTTACTGTTTGTGCATTTACAATATTCATTGATTTTTGCCATTGAAAAACATCATGTTATTCATATACCAGAAATGTTTGAAGCTACTGACTGAATGAAAGGAGCTGGCATCTCACTCTCTTTGAGTATTCTTTACCATGCTAAGAGGAGCAGGAAAAAGCAAAAAATTTCAGAATTGCACCTTGCAATGCGGAGAAATTACTGTTTGTGCATTTACAATATTCATTGATTTTTGCCATTGAAAAACGTCCAGAAATGATTGAAGCTACTGACTGAATGAAAGGAGCTGGCATCTCACTCTCTTTGAATCTTTTTTATCATGCTAAGAGGAGCAGGAAAAAGCAAAAAATTTCAGAATTGCACCTTGCAATGCGGAGAAATTACAGTTTGTGCATTTACAATATTCATTGATTTTTGCCATTGAAAAACGTCCAGAAATGATTGAAGCTACTAACTGAATGAAAGGAGCTGGCATCTCACTCTCTTTGAATCTTCTTTATCATGCTAAGAGGAGCAGGAAAAAGCAAAAAATTTCAGACTTGCACCTTGCAATGCGGAGAAATTACTGTTTGTGCATTTACAATATTCATTGATTTTTGTCATTGAAAAACATCATGTTATTCATATACCAGAAATGTTTGAAGCTACTGACTGAATGAAAGGAGCTGGCATCTCACTCTCTTTGAATCTTCTTTACCATGCTAAGAGGAGCAGGAAAAAGCAAAAAATTTCAGAATTGCACCTTGCAATGGACAGAAATTACTGTTTGTGCATTTACAATATTCATTGATTTTTGCCATTGAAAAACGTCCAGAAATGATTGAAGCTACTGACTGAATGAAAGGAGCTGGCATCTCACTCTCTTTGAATCTTCTTTATCATGCTAAGAGGAGCAGGAAAAAGCAAAAAATTTCAGAATTGCACCTTGCAATGCGGAGAAATTACAGTTTGTGCATTTACAATATTCATTGATTTTTGCCATTGAAAAACGTCCAGAAATGATTGAAGCTACTGACTGAATGAAAGGAGCTGGCATCTCACACTCTTTGAATCTTCTTTATCATGTTAAGAGGAGCAGGAAAAAGCAAAAAATTTCAGAATTGCACCTTGCAATGCGGAGAAATTACTGTTTGTGCATTTACAATATTCATTGATTTTTGCCATTGAAAAACGTCCAGAAATGATTGAAGCTACTGACTGAATGAAAGGAGCTGGCATCTCACTCTCTTTGAATCTTCTTTATCATGCTAAGAGGAGCAGGAAAAAGCAAAAAATTTCAGAATTGCACCTTGCAATGCGGAGAAATTACTGTTTGTGCATTTACAATATTCATTGATTTTTGCCATTGAAAAACATGTTATTCATATACCAGAAATGTTTGAAGCTACTGACTGAATGAAAGGAGCTGGCACCTCACTCTCTTTGAATCTTCTTTATCATGCTAAGAGGAGCAGGAAAAAGCAAAAAATTTCAGAATTGCACCTTGCAATGCGGAGAAATTACTGTTTGTGCATTTACAATATTCATTGATTTTTGCCATTGAAAAACGTCCAGAAATGATTGAAGCTACTGACTGAATGAAAGGAGCTGGCATCTCACTCTCTTTGAATCTTCTTTATCATGCTAAGAGGAGCAGGAAAAAGCAAAAAATTTCAGAATTGCGCCTTGCAATGTGGAGATATTACTGTTTGTGCATTTACAATATTCATTGATTTTTGCCATTGAAAAACATGTTTTTCATATACCAGAAATGTTTGAAGCTACTGACTGAATGAAAGGAGCTGGCATCTCACTCTCTTTGAATCTTCTTTATCATGCTAGGATTAGCAGGAAAAAGCAAAAAATTTCAGAATTGCACCTTGCAATGTGGAGATATTACTGTTTGTGCATTTACAATATTCATTGACTTTTGCCATTGAAAAACATGTTTTTCATATACCAGAAATGTTTGAAGCTACTGACTGAATGAAAGGAGCTGGCATCTCACTCTCTTTGAATCTTCTTTATCATGCTAGGATTAGCAGGAAAAAGCAAAAAATTTCAGAATTGCACCTTGCAATGTGGAGATATTACTGTTTGTGCATTTACAATATTCATTGATTTTTGCCATTGAAAAACATGTTTTTCATATACCAGAAATGTTTGAAGCTACTGACTGAATGAAAGGAGCTGGCATCTCACTCTCTTTGAATCTTCTTTATCATGCTAGGATTAACAGGAAAAAGCAAAAAATTTCAGAATTGCACCTTGCAATGTGGAGATATTACTGTTTGTGCATTTACAATATTCATTGATTTTTGCCATTGAAAAACGTCCAGAAATGTTTGAAGCTACTGACTGAATGAAAGGAGCTGGCATCTCACTCTCTTTGAATCTTCTTTATCATGCTAGGATTAGCAGGAAAAAGCAAAAAATTTCAGAATTGCACCTTGCAATGTGGAGATATTACTGTTTGTGCATTTACAATATTCATTGATTTTTGCCATTGAAAAACATGTTTTTCATATACCAGAAATGTTTGAAGCTACTGACTGAATGAAAGGAGCTGGCATCTCACTCTCTTTGAATCTTCTTTATCATGCTAGGATTAACAGGAAAAAGCAAAAAATTTCAGAATTGCACCTTGCAATGTGGAGATATTACTGTTTGTGCATTTACAATATTCATTGATTTTTGCCATTGAAAAACGTCCAGAAATGTTTGAAGCTACTGACTGAATGAAAGGAGCTGGCATCTCACTCTCTTTGAATCTTCTTTATCATGCTAGGATTATCAGGAAAAAGCAAAAAATTTCAGAATTGCACCTTGCAATGTGGAGATATTACTGTTTGTGCATTTACAATATTCATTGATTTTTGCAATTGAAAAACATCATGTTATTCATATACCAGAAATGTTTGAAGCTACTGACTGAATGAAAGGAGCTGGCATCTCACTCTCTTTGAATCTTCTTTATCATGCTAGGATTAGCAGGAAAAAGCAAAAAATTTCCGAATTGCACCTTGCAATGTGGAGATATTACTGTTTGTGCATTTACAATATTCATTGATTTTTGCCATTGAAAAACATGTTTTTCATATACCAGAAATGTTTGAAGCTACTGACTGAATGAAAGGAGCTGGCATCTCACTCTCTTTGAATCTTCTTTATCATGCTAGGATTAGCAGGAAAAAGCAAAAAATTTCAGAATTGCACCTTGCAATGTGGAGATATTACTGTTTGTGCATTTACAATATTCATTGATTTTTGCCATTGAAAAACATCATGTTATTCATATACCAGAAATGTTTGAAGCTACTGACTGAATGAAAGGAGCTGGCATCTCACTCTCTTTGAATCTTCTTTATCATGCTAAGAGGAGCAGGAAAAAGCAAAAAATTTCAGAATTGCACCTTGCAATGCGGAGAAATTACAGTTTGTGCATTTACAATATTCATTGATTTTTGCCATTGAAAAACGTCCAGAAATGATTGAAGCTACTGACTGAATGAAAGGAGCTGGCATCTCACTCTCTTTGAATCTTCTTTATCATGTTAAGAGGAGCAGGAAAAAGCAAAAAATTTCAGAATTGCACCTTGCAATGCGGAGAAATTACTGTTTGTGCATTTACAATATTCATTGATTTTTGCCATTGAAAAACGTCCAGAAATGATTGAAGCTACTGACTGAATGAAAGGAGCTGGCATCTCACTCTCTTTGAATCTTCTTTATCATGCTAAGAGGAGCAGGAAAAAGCAAAAAATTTCAGAATTGCACCTTGCAATGCGGAGAAATTACTGTTTGTGCATTTACAATATTCATTGATTTTTGCCATTGAAAAACATGTTATTCATATACCAGAAATGTTTGAAGCTACTGACTGAATGAAAGGAGCTGGCACCTCACTCTCTTTGAATCTTCTTTATCATGCTAAGAGGAGCAGGAAAAAGCAAAAAATTTCAGAATTGCACCTTGCAATGCGGAGAAATTACTGTTTGTGCATTTACAATATTCATTGATTTTTGCCATTGAAAAACGTCCAGAAATGATTGAAGCTACTGACTGAATGAAAGGAGCTGGCATCTCACTCTCTTTGAATCTTCTTTATCATGCTAAGAGGAGCAGGAAAAAGCAAAAAATTTCAGAATTGCGCCTTGCAATGTGGAGATATTACTGTTTGTGCATTTACAATATTCATTGATTTTTGCCATTGAAAAACATGTTTTTCATATACCAGAAATGTTTGAAGCTACTGACTGAATGAAAGGAGCTGGCATCTCACTCTCTTTGAATCTTCTTTATCATGCTAGGATTAGCAGGAAAAAGCAAAAAATTTCAGAATTGCACCTTGCAATGTGGAGATATTACTGTTTGTGCATTTACAATATTCATTGACTTTTGCCATTGAAAAACATGTTTTTCATATACCAGAAATGTTTGAAGCTACTGACTGAATGAAAGGAGCTGGCATCTCACTCTCTTTGAATCTTCTTTATCATGCTAGGATTAGCAGGAAAAAGCAAAAAATTTCAGAATTGCACCTTGCAATGTGGAGATATTACTGTTTGTGCATTTACAATATTCATTGATTTTTGCCATTGAAAAACATGTTTTTCATATACCAGAAATGTTTGAAGCTACTGACTGAATGAAAGGAGCTGGCATCTCACTCTCTTTGAATCTTCTTTATCATGCTAGGATTAACAGGAAAAAGCAAAAAATTTCAGAATTGCACCTTGCAATGTGGAGATATTACTGTTTGTGCATTTACAATATTCATTGATTTTTGCCATTGAAAAACGTCCAGAAATGTTTGAAGCTACTGACTGAATGAAAGGAGCTGGCATCTCACTCTCTTTGAATCTTCTTTATCATGCTAGGATTAGCAGGAAAAAGCAAAAAATTTCAGAATTGCACCTTGCAATGTGGAGATATTACTGTTTGTGCATTTACAATATTCATTGATTTTTGCCATTGAAAAACATGTTTTTCATATACCAGAAATGTTTGAAGCTACTGACTGAATGAAAGGAGCTGGCATCTCACTCTCTTTGAATCTTCTTTATCATGCTAGGATTAACAGGAAAAAGCAAAAAATTTCAGAATTGCACCTTGCAATGTGGAGATATTACTGTTTGTGCATTTACAATATTCATTGATTTTTGCCATTGAAAAACGTCCAGAAATGTTTGAAGCTACTGACTGAATGAAAGGAGCTGGCATCTCACTCTCTTTGAATCTTCTTTATCATGCTAGGATTAGCAGGAAAAAGCAAAAAATTTCAGAATTGCACCTTGCAATGTGGAGATATTACTGTTTGTGCATTTACAATATTCATTGATTTTTGCAATTGAAAAACATCATGTTATTCATATACCAGAAATGTTTGAAGCTACTGACTGAATGAAAGGAGCTGGCATCTCACTCTCTTTGAATCTTCTTTATCATGCTAGGATTAGCAGGAAAAAGCAAAAAATTTCCGAATTGCACCTTGCAATGTGGAGATATTACTGTTTGTGCATTTACAATATTCATTGATTTTTGCCATTGAAAAACATGTTTTTCATATACCAGAAATGTTTGAAGCTACTGGCTGAATGAAAGGAGCTGGCATCTCACTCTCTTTGAATCTTCTTTATCATGCTAGGATTAGCAGGAAAAAGCAAAACATTTCAGAATTGCACCTTGCAATGTGGAGATATTACTGTTTGTGCATTTACAATATTCATTGATTTTTGCCATTGAAAAACATGTTTTTCATATACCAGAAATGTTTGAAGCTACTGACTGAATGAAAGGAGCTGGCATCTCACTCTCTTTGAATCTTCTTTATCATGCTAGGATTAACAGGAAAAAGCAAAAAATTTCAGAATTGCACCTTGCAATGTGGAGATATTACTGTTTGTGCATTTACAATATTCATTGATTTTTGCCATTGAAAAACGTCCAGAAATGTTTGAAGCTACTGACTGAATGAAAGGAGCTGGCATCTCACTCTCTTTGAATCTTCTTTATCATGCTAGGATTAGCAGGAAAAAGCAAAAAATTTCAGAATTGCACCTTGCAATGTGGAGATATTACTGTTTGTGCATTTACAATATTCATTGATTTTTGCCATTGAAAAACATCATGTTATTCATATACCAGAAATGTTTGAAGCTACTGACTGAATGAAAGGAGCTGGCATCTCACTCTCTTTGAATCTTCTTTGTCATGCTAGGATTAGCAGGAAAAAGCAAAAAATTTCCGAATTGCACCTTGCAATGTGGAGATATTACTGTTTGTGCATTTACAATATTCATTGATTTTTGCCATTGAAAAACATGTTTTTCATATACCAGAAATGTTTGAAGCTACTGACTGAATGAAAGGAGCTGGCATGTCACTCTCTTTGAATCTTCTTTATCATCCTAGGTTTAGCAGGAAAAAGCAAAAAATTTCAGAATTGCACCTTGCAATGTGGAGATATTACTGTTTGTGCATTTCCAATATTCATTGATTTTTGCCATTGAAAAACATGTTTTTCATATACCAGAAATGTTTGAAGCTACTGACTGAATGAAAGGAGCTGGCATCTCACTCTCTTTGAATCTTCTTTATCATGCTAGGATTAACAGGAAAAAGCAAAAAATTTCAGAATTGCACCTTGCAATGTGGAGATATTACTGTTTGTGCATTTACAATATTCATTGATTTTTGCCATTGAAAAACGTCCAGAAATGTTTGAAGCTACTGACTGAATGAAAGGAGCTGGCATCTCACTCTCTTTGAATCTTCTTTATCATGCTAGGATTAGCAGGAAAAAGCAAAAAATTTCAGAATTGCACCTTGCAATGTGGAGATATTACTGTTTGTGCATTTACAATATTCATTGATTTTTGCCATTGAAAAACATGTTTTTCATATACCAGAAATGTTTGAAGCTACTGACTGAATGAAAGGAGCTGGCATCTCACTCTCTTTGAATCTTCTTTATCATGCTAGGATTAACAGGAAAAAGTAAAAAATTTCAGAATTGCACCTTGCAATGTGGAGATATTACTGTTTGTGCATTTACAATATTCATTGAATTTTGCCATTGAAAAACATGTTTTTCATATACCAGAAATGTTTGAAGCTACTGACTGAATGAAAGGAGCTGGCATCTCACTCTCTTTGAATCTTCTTTATCATGCTAGGATTAACAGGAAAAAGCAAAAAATTTCAGAATTGCACCTTGCAATGTGGAGATATTAGTTTGTGCATTTACAATATTCATTGATTTTTGCCATTGCAAGGTGCAATTCTGAAATTTTTTGCTTTTTCCTGCTAATCCTAGCATGATAAAGAAGATTCAAAGAGACTGAGATGCCAGCTCCTTTCATTCAGTCAGTAGCTTCAAACATTTCTGGACGTTTTTCAATGGCAAAAATCAATGAATATTGTAAATGCACAAACAGTAATATCTCCACATTGCAAGGTGCAATTCTGAATTTTTTTGCTTTTTCCTGTTAATCCTAGCATGATAAAGAAGATTCAAAGAGAGTGAGATGCCAGCTCCTTTCATTCAGTCAGTAGCTTCAAACATTTCTGGTATATGAAAAACATGTTTTTCAATGGCAAAAATCAATGAATATTGTAAATGCACAAACAGTAATATCTCCACATTGCAAGGTGCAATTCTGAAATTTTTTGCTTTTTCCTGCTAATCCTAGCATGATAAAGAAGATTCAAAGAGAGTGAGATGCCAGCTCCTTTCATTCAGTCAGTAGCTTCAAACATTTCTGGTATATGAAAAACATGTTTTTCAATGGCAAAAATCAATGAATATTGTAAATGCACAAACAGTAATATCTCCACATTGCAAGGTGCAATTCTGAAATTTTTTGCTTTTTCCTGCTAATCCTAGCATGATAAAGAAGATTCAAAGAGAGTGAGATGCCAGCTCCTTTCAGTCAGTAGCTTCAAACATTTCTGGTATATGAAAAACATGTTTTTCAATGGCAAAAATCAATGAATATTGTAAATGCACAAACAGTAATATCTCCACATTGCAAGGTGCAATTCTGAAATTTTTAGCTTTTTCCTGTTAATCCTAGCATGATAAAGAAGATTCAAAGAGAGTGAGATGCCAGCTCCTTTCATTCAGTCAGTAGCTTCAAACATTTCTGGACGTTTTTCAATGGCAAAAATCAATGAATATTGTAAATGCACAAACAGTAATATCTCCACATTGCAAGGTGCAATTCTGAAATTTTTTGCTTTTTCCTGTTAATCCTAGCATGATAAAGAAGATTCAAAGAGAGTGAGATGCCAGCTCCTTTCATTCAGTCAGTAGCTTCAAACATTTCTGGTATATGAAAAACATGTTTTTCAATGGCAAAAATCAATGAATATTGTAAATGCACAAACAGTAATATCTCCACATTGCAAGGTGCAATTCTGAAATTTTTTGCTTTTTCCTGCTAATCCTAGCATGATAAAGAAGATTCAAAGAGAGTGAGATGCCAGCTCCTTTCATTCAGTCAGTAGCTTCAAACATTTCTGGTATATGAAAAACATGTTTTTCAATGGCAAAAATCAATGAATATTGTAAATGCACAAACAGTAATATCTCCACATTGCAAGGTGCAATTCTGAAATTTTTTGCTTTTTCCTCTTAATCCTAGCATGATAAAGAAGATTCAAAGAGAGTGAGATGCCAGCTCCTTTCATTCAGTCAGTAGCTTCAAACATTTCTGGTATATGAAAAACATGTTTTTCAATGGCAAAAATCAATGAATATTGTAAATGCACAAACAGTAATATCTCCACATTGCAAGGTGCAATTCTGAAATTTTTTGCTTTTTCCTGCTAATCCTAGCATGATAAAGAAGATTCAAAGAGAGTGAGATGCCAGCTCCTTTCATTCAGTCAGTAGCTTCAAACATTTCTGGTATATGAAAAACATGTTTTTCAATGGCAAAAATCAATGAATATTGTAAATGCACAAACAGTAATATCTCCACATTGCAAGGTGCAATTCTGAAATGTTTTGCTTTTTCCTGCTAATCCTAGCATGATAAAGAAGATTCAAAGAGAGTGAGATGCCAGCTCCTTTCATTCAGTCAGTAGCTTCAAACATTTCTGGACGTTTTTCCATGGCAAAAATCAATGAATATTGTAAATGCACAAACAGTAATATCTCCACATTGCAAGGTGCAATTCTGAAATTTTTTGCTTTTTCCTGTTAATCCTAGCATGATAAAGAAGATTCAAAGAGAGTGAGATGCCAGCTCCTTTCATTCAGTCAGTAGCTTCAAACATTTCTGGTATATGAAAAACATGTTTTTCAATGGCAAAAATCAATGAATATTGTAAATGCACAAACAGTAATATCTCCACATTGCAAGGTGCAATTCTGAAATTTTTTGCTTTTTCCTGCTAATCCTAGCATGATAAAGAAGATTCAAAGAGTGAGATGCCAGCTCCTTTCATTCAGTCAGTAGCTTCAAACATTTCTGGTATATGAAAAACATGTTTTTCAATGGCAAAAATCAATGAATATTGTAAATGCACAAACAGTAATATCTCCACATTGCAAGGTGCAATTATGAAATTTTTTGCTTTTTCCTGCTAATCCTAGCATGATAAAGAAGATTCAAAGAGAGTGAGATGCCAGCTCCTTTCATTCAGTCAGTAGCTTCAAACATTTCTGGACGTTTTTCAATGGCAAAAATCAATGAATATTGTAAATGCACAAACAGTAATATCTCCACATTGCAAGGTGCAATTCTGAAATTTTTTGCTTTTTCCTGTTAATCCTAGCATGATAAAGAAGATTCAAAGAGAGTGAGATGCCAGCTCCTTTCATTCAGTCAGTAGCTTCAAACATTTCTGGTATATGAAAAACATGTTTTTCAATGGCAAAAATCAATGAATATTGTAAATGCACAAACAGTAATATCTCCACATTGCAAGGTGCAATTCTGAAATTTTTTGCTTTTTCCTGCTAATCCTAGCATGATAAAGAAGATTCAAAGAGAGTGAGATGCCAGCTCCTTTCATTCAGTCAGTAGCTTCAAACATTTCTGGTATATGAAAAACATGTTTTTCAATGGCAAAAATCAATGAATATTGTAAATGCACAAACAGTAATATCTCCACATTGCAAGGTGCAATTCTGAAATTTTTTGCTTTTTCCAGCTAATCCTAGCATGATAAAGAAGATTCAAAGAGAGTGAGATGCCAGCTCCTTTCATTCAGTCAGTAGCTTCAAACATTTCTGGTATATGAATAATATGATGTTTTTCAATGGCAAAAATCAATGAATATTGTAAATGCACAAACAGTAATATCTCCACATTGCAAGGTGCAATTCTGAAATTTTTTGCTTTTTCCTGCTAATCCTAGCATGATAAAGAAGATTCAAAGAGAGTGAGATGCCAGCTCCTTTCATTCAGTCAGTAGCTTCAAACATTTCTGGACGTTTTTCAATGGCAAAAATCAATGAATATTGTAAATGCACAAACAGTAATATCTCCACATTGCAAGGTGCAATTCTGAAATTTTTTGCTTTTTCCTGTTAATCCTAGCATGATAAAGAAGATTCAAAGAGAGTGAGATGCCAGCTCCTTTCATTCAGTCAGTAGCTTCAAACATTTCTGGTATATGAAAAACATGTTTTTCAATGGCAAAAATCAATGAATATTGTAAATGCACAAACAGTAATATCTCCACATTGCAAGGTGCAATTCTGAAATTTTTTGCTTTTTCCTGCTAATCCTAGCATGATAAAGAAGATTCAAAGAGAGTGAGATGCCAGCTCCTTTCATTCAGTCAGTAGCTTCAAACATTTCTGGTATATGAAAAACATGTTTTTCAATGGCAAAAATCAATGAATATTGTAAATGCACAAACAGTAATATCTCCACATTGCAAGGTGCAATTCTGAAATTTTTTGCTTTTTCCTGCTAATCCTAGCATGATAAAGAAGATTCAAAGAGAGTGAGATGCCAGCTCCTTTCATTCAGTCAGTAGCTTCAAACATTTCTGGACGTTTTTCAATGGCAAAAATCAATGAATATTGTAAATGCACAAACAGTAATATCTCCACATTGCAAGGTGCAATTCTGAAATTTTTTGCTTTTTCCTGTTAATCCTAGCATGATAAAGAAGATTCAAAGAGAGTGAGATGCCAGCTCCTTTCATTCAGTCAGTAGATTCAAACATTTCTGGTATATGAAAAACATGTTTTTCAATGGCAAAAATCAATGAATATTGTAAATGCACAAACAGTAATATCTCCACATTGCAAGGTGCAATTCTGAAATTTTTTGCTTTTTCCTGTAAATCCTAGCATGATAAAGAAGATTCAAAGAGAGTGAGATGCCAGCTCCTTTCATTCAGTCAGTAGCTTCAAACATTTCTGGTATATGAAAAACATGTTTTTCAATGGCAAAAATCAATGAATATTGTAAATGCACAAACAGTAATATCTCCACATTGCAAGGTGCAATTCTGAAATTTTTTGCTTTTTCCTGCTAATCCTAGCATGATAAAGAAGATTCAAAGAGAGTGAGATGCCAGCTCCTTTCATTCAGTCAGTAGCTTCAAACATTTCTGGACGTTTTTCAATGGCAAAAATCAATGAATATTGTAAATGCACAAACAGTAATATCTCCACATTGCAAGGTGCAATTCTGAAATTTTTTGCTTTTTCCTGTTAATCCTAGCATGATAAAGAAGATTCAAAGAGAGTGAGATGCCAGCTCCTTTCATTCAGTCAGTAGCTTCAAACATTTCTGGTATATGAAAAACATGTTTTTCAATGGCAAAAATCAATGAATATTGTAAATGCACAAACAGTAATATCTCCACATTGCAAGGTGCAATTCTGAAATTTTTTGCTTTTTCCTGTTAATCCTAGCATGATAAAGAAGATTCAAAGAGAGTGAGATGCCAGCTCCTTTCATTCAGTCAGTAGCTTCAAACATTTCTGGTATATGAAAAACATGTTTTTCAATGGCAAAAATCAATGAATATTGTAAATGCACAAACAGTAATATCTCCACATTGCAAGGTGCAATTCTGAAATTTTTTGCTTTTTCCTGCTAATCCTAGCATGATAAAGAAGATTCAAAGAGAGTGAGATGCCAGCTCCTTTCATTCAGTCAGTAGCTTCAAACATTTCTGGTATATGAAAAACATGTTTTTCAATGGCAAAAATCAATGAATATTGTAAATGCACAAACAGTAATATCTCCACATTGCAAGGTGCAATTCTGAAATGTTTTGCTTTTTCCTGCTAATCCTAGCATGATAAAGAAGATTCAAAGAGAGTGAGATGCCAGCTCCTTTCATTCAGTCAGTAGCTTCAAACATTTCTGGACGTTTTTCCATGGCAAAAATCAATGAATATTGTAAATGCACAAACAGTAATATCTCCACATTGCAAGGTGCAATTCTGAAATTTTTTGCTTTTTCCTGTTAATCCTAGCATGATAAAGAAGATTCAAAGAGAGTGAGATGCCAGCTCCTTTCATTCAGTCAGTAGCTTCAAACATTTCTGGTGTATGAAAAACATGTTTTTCAATGGCAAAAATCAATGAATATTGTAAATGCACAAACAGTAATATCTCCACATTGCAAGGTGCAATTCTGAAATTTTTTGCTTTTTCCTGCTAATCCTAGCATGATAAAGCAGATTCAAAGATTGAGATGCCAGCTCCTTTCATTCAGTCAGTAGCTTCAAACATTTCTGGTATATGAAAAACATGTTTTTCAATGGCAAAAATCAATGAATATTGTAAATGCACAAACAGTAATATCTCCACATTGCAAGGTGCAATTATGAAATTTTTTGCTTTTTCCTGCTAATCCTAGCATGATAAAGAAGATTCAAAGAGAGTGAGATGCCAGCTCCTTTCATTCAGTCAGTAGCTTCAAACATTTCTGGACGTTTTTCAATGGCAAAAATCAATGAATATTGTAAATGCACAAACAGTAATATCTCCACATTGCAAGGTGCAATTCTGAAATTTTTTGCTTTTTCCTGTTAATCCTAGCATGATAAAGAAGATTCAAAGAGAGTGAGATGCCAGCTCCTTTCATTCAGTCAGTAGCTTCAAACATTTCTGGTATATGAAAAACATGTTTTTCAATGGCAAAAATCAATGAATATTGTAAATGCACAAACAGTAATATCTCCACATTGCAAGGTGCAATTCTGAAATTTTTTGCTTTTTCCTGCTAATCCTAGCATGATAAAGAAGATTCAAAGAGAGTGAGATGCCAGCTCCTTTCATTCAGTCAGTAGCTTCAAACATTTCTGGTATATGAAAAACATGTTTTTCAATGGCAAAAATCAATGAATATTGTAAATGCACAAACAGTAATATCTCCACATTGCAAGGTGCAATTCTGAAATTTTTTGCTTTTTCCAGCTAATCCTAGCATGATAAAGAAGATTCAAAGAGAGTGAGATGCCAGCTCCTTTCATTCAGTCAGTAGCTTCAAACATTTCTGGTATATGAATAACATGATGTTTTTCAATGGCAAAAATCAATGAATATTGTAAATGCACAAACAGTAATATCTCCACATTGCAAGGTGCAATTCTGAAATTTTTTGCTTTTTCCTGCTAATCCTAGCATGATAAAGAAGATTCAAAGAGAGTGAGATGCCAGCTCCTTTCATTCAGTCAGTAGCTTCAAACATTTCTGGACGTTTTTCAATGGCAAAAATCAATGAATATTGTAAATGCACAAACAGTAATATCTCCACATTGCAAGGTGCAATTCTGAAATTTTTTGCTTTTTCCTGTTAATCCTAGCATGATAAAGAAGATTCAAAGAGAGTGAGATGCCAGCTCCTTTCATTCAGTCAGTAGCTTCAAACATTTCTGGTATATGAAAAACATGTTTTTCAATGGCAAAAATCAATGAATATTGTAAATGCACAAACAGTAATATCTCCACATTGCAAGGTGCAATTCTGAAATTTTTTGCTTTTTCCTGCTAATCCTAGCATGATAAAGAAGATTCAAAGAGAGTGAGATGCCAGCTCCTTTCATTCAGTCAGTAGCTTCAAACATTTCTGGTATATGAAAAACATGTTTTTCAATGGCAAAAATCAATGAATATTGTAAATGCACAAACAGTAATATCTCCACATTGCAAGGTGCAATTCTGAAATTTTTTGCTTTTTCCTGCTAATCCTAGCATGATAAAGAAGATTCAAAGAGAGTGAGATGCCAGCTCCTTTCATTCAGTCAGTAGCTTCAAACATTTCTGGACGTTTTTCAATGGCAAAAATCAATGAATATTGTAAATGCACAAACAGTAATATCTCCACATTGCAAGGTGCAATTCTGAAATTTTTTGCTTTTTCCTGTTAATCCTAGCATGATAAAGAAGATTCAAAGAGAGTGAGATGCCAGCTCCTTTCATTCAGTCAGTAGCTTCAAACATTTCTGGTATATGAAAAACATGTTTTTCAATGGCAAAAATCAATGAATATTGTAAATGCACAAACAGTAATATCTCCACATTGCAAGGTGCAATTCTGAAATTTTTTGCTTTTTCCTGTAAATCCTAGCATGATAAAGAAGATTCAAAGAGAGTGAGATGCCAGCTCCTTTCATTCAGTCAGTAGCTTCAAACATTTCTGGTATATGAAAAACATGTTTTTCAATGGCAAAAATCAATGAATATTGTAAATGCACAAACAGTAATATCTCCACATTGCAAGGTGCAATTATGAAATTTTTTGCTTTTTCCTGCTAATCCTAGCATGATAAAGAAGATTCAAAGAGAGTGAGATGCCAGCTCCTTTCATTCAGTCAGTAGCTTCAAACATTTCTGGACGTTTTTCAATGGCAAAAATCAATGAATATTGTAAATGCACAAACAGTAATATCTCCACATTGCAAGGTGCAATTCTGAAATTTTTTGCTTTTTCCTGTTAATCCTAGCATGATAAAGAAGATTCAAAGAGAGTGAGATGCCAGCTCCTTTCATTCAGTCAGTAGCTTCAAACATTTCTGGTATATGAAAAACATGTTTTTCAATGGCAAAAATCAATGAATATTGTAAATGCACAAACAGTAATATCTCCACATTGCAAGGTGCAATTCTGAAATTTTTTGCTTTCTCCTGCTAATCCTAGCATGATAAAGAAGATTCAAAGAGAGTGAGATGCCAGCTCCTTTCATTCAGTCAGTAGCTTCAAACATTTCTGGTATATGAAAAACATGTTTTTCAATGGCAAAAATCAATGAATATTGTAAATGCACAAACAGTAATATCTCCACATTGCAAGGTGCAATTCGGAAATTTTTTGCTTTTTCCAGCTAATCCTAGCATGATAAAGAAGATTCAAAGAGAGTGAGATGCCAGCTCCTTTCATTCAGTCAGTAGCTTCAAACATTTCTGGTATATGAATAACATGATGTTTTTCAATGGCAAAAATCAATGAATATTGTAAATGCACAATCAGTAATATCTCCACATTGCAAGGTGCAATTCTGAAATTTTTTGCTTTTTCCTGCTAATCCTAGCATGATAAAGAAGATTCAAAGAGAGTGAGATGCCAGCTCCTTTCATTCAGTCAGTAGCTTCAAACATTTCTGGACGTTTTTCAATGGCAAAAATCAATGAATATTGTAAATGCACAAACAGTAATATCTCCACATTGCAAGGTGCAATTCTGAAATTTTTTGCTTTTTCCTGTTAATCCTAGCATGATAAAGAAGATTCAAAGAGAGTGAGATGCCAGCTCCTTTCATTCAGTCAGTAGCTTCAAACATTTCTGGTATTTGAAAAACATGTTTTTCAATGGCAAAAATCAATGAATATTGTAAATGCACAAACAGTAATATCTCCACATTGCAAGGTGCAATTCTGAAATTTTTTGCTTTTTCCTGCTAATCCTAGCATGATAAAGAAGATTCAAAGAGAGTGAGATGCCAGCTCCTTTCATTCAGTCAGTAGCTTCAAACATTTCTGGTATATGAAAAACATGTTTTTCAATGGCAAAAATCAATGAATATTGTAAATGCACAAACAGTAATATCTCCACATTGCAAGGTGCAATTCTGAAATTTTTTGCTTTTTCCTGCTAATCCTAGCATGATAAAGAAGATTCAAAGAGAGTGAGATGCCAGCTCCTTTCATTCAGTCAGTAGCTTCAAACATTTCTGGACGTTTTTCAATGGCAAAAATCAATGAATATTGTAAATGCACAAACAGTAATATCTCCACATTGCAAGGTGCAATTCTGAAATTTTTTGCTTTTTCCTGTTAATCCTAGCATGATAAAGAAGATTCAAAGAGAGTGAGATGCCAGCTCCTTTCATTCAGTCAGTAGCTTCAAACATTTCTGGTATATGAAAAACATGTTTTTCAATGGCAAAAATCAATGAATATTGTAAATGCACAAACAGTAATATCTCCACATTGCAAGGTGCAATTCTGAAATTTTTTGCTTTTTCCTGTAAATCCTAGCATGATAAAGAAGATTCAAAGAGAGTGAGATGCCAGCTCCTTTCATTCAGTCAGTAGCTTCAAACATTTCTGGTATATGAAAAACATGTTTTTCAATGGCAAAAATCAATGAATATTGTAAATGCACAAACAGTAATATCTCCACATTGCAAGGTGCAATTCTGAAATTTTTTGCTTTTTTCCTGCTAATCCTAGCATGATAAAGAAGATTCAAAGAGAGTGAGATGCCAGCTCCTTTCATTCAGTCAGTAGCTTCAAACATTTCTGGACGTTTTTCAATGGCAAAAATCAATGAATATTGTAAATGCACAAACAGTAATATCTCCACATTGCAAGGTGCAATTCTGAAATTTTTTGCTTTTTCCTGTTAATCCTAGCATGATAAAGAAGATTCAAAGAGAGTGAGATGCCAGCTCCTTTCATTCAGTCAGTAGCTTCAAACATTTCTGGTATATGAAAAACATGTTTTTCAATGGCAAAAATCAATGAATATTGTAAATGCACAAACAGTAATATCTCCACATTGCAAGGTGCAATTCTGAAATTTTTTGCTTTTTCCTGTTAATCCTAGCATGATAAAGAAGATTCAAAGAGAGTGAGATGCCAGCTCCTTTCATTCAGTCAGTAGCTTCAAACATTTCTGGTATATGAAAAACATGTTTTTCAATGGCAAAAATCAATGAATATTGTAAATGCACAAACAGTAATATCTCCACATTGCAAGGTGCAATTCTGAAATTTTTTGCTTTTTCCTGCTAATCCTAGCATGATAAAGAAGATTCAAAGAGTGAGATGCCAGCTCCTTTCATTCAGTCAGTAGCTTCAAACATTTCTGGTATATGAAAAACATGTTTTTCAATGGCAAAAATCAATGAATATTGTAAATGCACAAACAGTAATATCTCCACATTGCAAGGTGCAATTCTGAAATTTTTTGCTTTTTCCTGCTAATCCTAGCATGATAAAGAAGATTCAAAGAGAGTGAGATGCCAGCTCCTTTCATTCAGTCAGTAGCTTCAAACATTTCTGGTATATGAAAAACATGTTTTCAATGGCAAAAATCAATGAATATTGTAAATGCACAAACAGTAATATCTCCACATTGCAAGGTGCAATTCGGAAATTCTTTGCTTTTTCCTGCTAATCCTAGCATGATAAAGAAGATTCAAAGAGAGTGAGATGCCAGCTCCTTTCATTCAGTCAGTAGCTTCAAACATTTCTGGTATATGAATAACATGATGTTTTTCAATGGCAAAAATCAATGAATATTGTAAATGCACAAACAGTAATATCTCCACATTGCAAGGTGCAATTCTGAAATTTTTTGCTTTTTCCTGCTAATCCTAGCATGATAAAGAAGATTCAAAGAGAGTGAGATGCCAGCTCCTTTCATTCAGTCAGTAGCTTCAAACATTTCTGGACGTTTTTCAATGGCAAAAATCAATGAATATTGTAAATGCACAAACAGTAATATCTCCACATTGCAAGGTGCAATTCTGAAATTTTTTGCTTTTTCCTGTTAATCCTAGCATGATAAAGAAGTTTCAAAGAGAGTGAGATGCCAGCTCCTTTCATTCAGTCAGTAGCTTCAAACATTTCTGGTATATGAAAAACATGTTTTTCAATGGCAAAAATCAATGAATATTGTAAATGCACAAACAGTAATATCTCCACATTGCAAGGTGCAATTCTGAAATTTTTTGCTTTTTCCTGCTAATCCTAGCATGATAAAGAAGATTCAAAGAGAGTGAGATGCCAGCTCCTTTCATTCAGTCAGTAGCTTCAAACATTTCTGGTATATGAAAAACATGTTTTTCAATGGCAAAAATCAATGAATATTGTAAATGCACAAACAGTAATATCTCCACATTGCAAAGGTGCAATTCTGAAATTTTTTGCTTTTTCCTGCTAATCCTAGCATGATAAAGAAGATTCAAAGAGAGTGAGATGCCAGCTCCTTTCATTCAGTCAGTAGCTTCAAACATTTCTGGACGTTTTTCAATGGCAAAAATCAATGAATATTGTAAATGCACAAACAGTAATATCTCCACATTGCAAGGTGCAATTCTGAAATTTTTTGCTTTTTCCTGTTAATCCTAGCATGATAAAGAAGATTCAAAGAGAGTGAGATGCCAGCTCCTTTCATTCAGTCAGTAGCTTCAAACATTTCTGGTATATGAAAAACATGTTTTTCAATGGCAAAAATCAATGAATATTGTAAATGCACAAACAGTAATATCTCCACATTGCAAGGTGCAATTCTGAAATTTTTTGCTTTTTCCTGTTAATCCTAGCATGATAAAGAAGATTCAAAGAGAGTGAGATGCCAGCTCCTTTCATTCAGTCAGTAGCTTCAAACATTTCTGGTATATGAAAAACATGTTTTTCAATGGCAAAAATCAATGAATATTGTAAATGCACAAACAGTAATATCTCCACATTGCAAGGTGCAATTCTGAAATTTTTTGCTTTTTCCTGCTAATCCTAGCATGATAAAGAAGATTCAAAGAGAGTGAGATGCCGGCTCCTTTCATTCAGTCAGTAGCTTCAAACATTTCTGGACGTTTTTCAATGGCAAAAATCAATGAATATTGTAAATGCACAAACAGTAATATCTCCACATTGCAAGGTGCAATTCTGAAATTTTTTGCTTTTTCCTGTTAATCCTAGCATGATAAAGAAGATTCAAAGAGAGTGAGATGCCAGCTCCTTTCATTCAGTCAGTAGCTTCAAACATTTCTGGTATATGAAAAACATGTTTTTCAATGGCAAAAATCAATGAATATTGTAAATGCACAAACAGTAATATCTCCACATTGCAAGGTGCAATTCTGAAATTTTTTGCTTTTTCCTGCTAATCCTAGCATGATAAAGAAGATTCAACGAGTGAGATTCCAGCTCCTTTCATTCAGTCAGTAGCTTCAAACATTTCTGGTATATGAAAAACATGTTTTTCAATGGCAAAAATCAATGAATATTGTAAATGCACAAACAGTAATATCTCCACATTGCAAGGTGCAATTATGAAATTTTTTGCTTTTTCCTGCTAATCCTAGCATGATAAAGAAGATTCAAAGAGAGTGAGATGCCAGCTCCTTTCATTCAGTCAGTAGCTTCAAACATTTCTGGACGTTTTTCAATGGCAAAAATCAATGAATATTGTAAATGCACAAACAGTAATATCTCCACATTGCAAGGTGCAATTCTGAAATTTTTTGCTTTTTCCTGTTAATCCTAGCATGATAAAGAAGATTCAAAGAGAGTGAGATGCCAGCTCCTTTCATTCAGTCAGTAGCTTCAAACATTTCTGGTATATGAAAAACATGTTTTTCAATGGCAAAAATCAATGAATATTGTAAATGCACAAACAGTAATATCTCCACATTGCAAGGTGCAATTCTGAAATTTTTTGCTTTTTCCTGCTAATCCTAGCATGATAAAGAAGATTCAAAGAGAGTGAGATGCCAGCTCCTTTCATTCAGTCAGTAGCTTCAAACATTTCTGGTATATGAATAACATGTTTTTCAATGGCAAAAATCAATGAATATTGTAAATGCACAAACAGTAATATCTCCACATTGCAAGGTGCAATTCGGAAATTTTTTGCTTTTTCCAGCTAATCCTAGCATGATAAAGAAGATTCAAAGAGAGTGAGATGCCAGCTCCTTTCATTCAGTCAGTAGCTTCAAACATTTCTGGTATATGAAAAACATGTTTTTCAATGGCAAAAATCAATGAATATTGTAAATGCACAAACAGTAATATCTCCACATTGCAAGGTGCAATTCTGAAATTTTTTGATTTTTCCTGCTAATCCTAGCATGATAAAGAAGATTCAAAGAGAGTGAGATGCCAGCTCCTTTCATTCAGTCAGTAGCTTCAAACATTTCTGGTATATGAAAAACATGTTTTTCAATGGCAAAAATCAATGAATATTGTAAATGCACAAACAGTAATATCTCCACATTGCAAGGTGCAATTCTGAAATTTTTTGCTTTTTCCTGCTAATCCTAGCATGATAAAGAAGATTCAAAGAGAGTGAGATGCCAGCTCCTTTCATTCAGTCAGTAGCTTCAAACATTTCTAGACGTTTTTCAATGGCAAAAATCAATGAATATTGTAAATGCACAAACAGTAATATCTCCACATTGCAAGGTGCAGTTCTGAAATTTTTTGCTTTTTCCTGTTAATCCTAGCATGATAAAGAAGATTCAAAGAGAGTGAGATGCCAGCTCCTTTCATTCAGTCAGTAGCTTCAAACATTTCTGGTATATGAAAAACATGTTTTTCAATGGCAAAAATCAATGAATATTGTAAATGCACAAACAGTAATATCTCCACATTGCAAGGTGCAATTCTGAAATTTTTTGCTTTTTCCTGCTAATCCTAGCATGATAAAGAAGATTCAAAGAGTGAGATGCCAGCTCCTTTCATTCAGTCAGTAGCTTCAAACATTTCTGGTATATGAAAAACATGTTTTTCAATGGCAAAAATCAATGAATATTTTAAATGCACAAACAGTAATATCTCCACATTGCAAGGTGCAATTCTGAAATTTTTTGCTTTTTCCTGCTAATCCTAGCATGATAAAGAAGATTCAAAGAGAGTGAGATGCCAGCTCGTTTCATTCAGTCAGTAGCTTCAAACATTTCTGGACGTTTTTCAATGGCAAAAATCAATGAATATTGTAAATGCACAAACAGTAATATCTCCACATTGCAAGGTGCAATTCTGAAATTTTTTGCTTTTTCCTGTTAATCCTAGCATGATAAAGAAGATTCAAAGAGAGTGAGATGCCAGCTCCTTTCATTCAGTCAGTAGCTTCAAACATTTCTGGTATATGAAAAACATGTTTTTCAATGGCAAAAATCAATGAATATTGTAAATGCACAAACAGTAATATCTCCACATTGCAAGGTGCAATTCTGAAATTTTTTGCTTTTTCCTGCTAATCCTAGCATGATAAAGAAGATTCAAAGAGAGTGAGATGCCAGCTCCTTTCATTCAGTCAGTAGCTTCAAACATTTCTGGTATATGAAAAACATGTTTTTCAATGGCAAAAATCAATGAATATTGTAAATGCACAAACAGTAATATCTCCACATTGCAAGGTGCAATTCTGAAATTTTTTGCTTTTTCCTGCTAATCCTAGCATGATAAAGAAGATTCAAAGAGAGTGAGATGCCAGCTCCTTTCATTCAGTCAGTAGCTTCAAACATTTCTGGACGTTTTTCAATGGCAAAAATCAATGAATATTGTAAATGCACAAACAGTAATATCTCCACATTGTAAGGTGCAATTCTGAAATTTTTTGCTTTTTCCTGTTAATCCTAGCATGATAAAGAAGATTCAAAGAGAGTGAGATGCCAGCTCCTTTCATTCAGTCAGTAGCTTCAAACATTTCTGGTATATGAAAAACATGTTTTTCAATGGCAAAAATCAATGAATATTGTAAATGCACAAACAGTAATATCTCCACATTGCAAGGTGCAATTCTGAAATTTTTTGCTTTTTCCTGCTAATCCTAGCATGATAAAGAAGATTCAAAGAGAGTGAGATGCCAGCTCCTTTCATTCAGTCAGTAGCTTCAAACATTTCTGGTATATGAAAAACATGTTTTTCAATGGCAAAAATCAATGAATATTGTAAATGCACAAACAGTAATATCTCCACATTGCAAGGTGCAATTCGGAAATTTTTTGCTTTTTCCAGCTAATCCTAGCATGATAAAGAAGATTCAAAGAGAGTGAGATGCCAGCTCCTTTCATTCAGTCACTAGCTTCAAACATTTCTGGTATATGAATAACATGATGTTTTTCAATGGCAAAAATCAATGAATATTGTAAATGCACAAGCAGTAATATCTCCACATTGCAAGGTGCAATTCTGAAATTTTTTGCTTTTTCCTGCTAATCCTAGCATGATAAAGAAGATTCAAAGAGAGTGAGATGCCAGCTCCTTTCATTCAGTCAGTAGCTTCAAACATTTCTGGACGTTTTTCAATGGCAAAAATCAATGAATATTGTAAATGCACAAACAGTAATATCTCCACATTGCAAGGTGCAATTCTGAAATTTTTTGCTTTTTCCTGTTAATCCTAGCATGATAAAGAAGATTCAAAGAGAGTGAGATGCCAGCTCCTTTCATTCAGTCAGTAGCTTCAAACATTTCTGGTATATGAAAAACATGTTTTTCAATGGCAAAAATCAATGAATATTGTAAATGCACAAACAGTAATATCTCCACATTGCAAGGTGCAATTCTGAAATTTTTTTGCTTTTTCCTGCTAATCCTAGCATGATAAAGAAGATTCAAAGAGAGTGAGATGCCAGCTCCTTTCATTCAGTCAGTAGCTTCAAACATTTCTGGTATATGAAAAACATGTTTTTCAATGGCAAAAATCAATGAATATTGTAAATGCACAAACAGTAATATCTCCACATTGCAAGGTGCAATTCTGAAATTTTTTGCTTTTTCCTGCTAATCCTAGCATGATAAAGAAGATTCAAAGAGAGTGAGTTGCCAGCTCCTTTCATTCAGTCAGTAGCTTCAAACATTTCTGGACGTTTTTCAATGGCAAAAATCAATGAATATTGTAAATGCACAAACAGTAATATCTCCACATTGCAAGGTGCAATTCTGAAATTTTTTGCTTTTTCCTGTTAATCCTAGCATGATAAAGAAGATTCAAAGAGAGTGAGATGCCAGCTCCTTTCATTCAGTCAGTAGCTTCAAACATTTCTGGTATATGAAAAACATGTTTTTCAATGGCAAAAATCAATGAATATTGTAAATGCACAAACAGTAATATCTCCACATTGCAAGGTGCAATTCTGAAATTTTTTGCTTTTTCCTGCTAATCCTAGCATGATAAAGAAGATTCAAAGAGTGAGATGCCAGCTCCTTTCATTCAGTCAGTAGCTTCAAACATTTCTGGTATATGAAAAACATGTTTTTCAATGGCAAAAATCAATGAATATTGTAAATGCACAAACAGTAATATCTCAACATTGCAAGGTGCAATTCTGAAATTTTTTGCTTTTTCCTGCTAATCCTAGCATGATAAAGAAGATTCAAAGAGAGTGAGATGCCAGCTCCTTTCATTCAGTCAGTAGCTTCAAACATTTCTGGACGTTTTTCAATGGCAAAAATCAATGAATATTGTAAATGCACAAACAGTAATATCTCCACATTGCAAGGTGCAATTCTGAAATTTTTTGCTTTTTCCTGTTAATCCTAGCATGATAAAGAAGATTCAAAGAGAGTGAGATGCCAGCTCCTTTCATTCAGTCAGTAGCTTCAAACATTTCTGGTATATGAAAAACATGTTTTTCAATGGCAAAAATCAATGAATATTGTAAATGCACAAACAGTAATATCTCCACATTGCAAGGTGCAATTCTGAAATTTTTTGCTTTTTCCTGCTAATCCTAGCATGATAGAGAAGATTCAAAGAGAGTGAGATGCCAGCTCCTTTCATTCAGTCAGTAGCTTCAAACATTTCTGGTATATGAAAAACATGTTTTTCAATGGCAAAAATCAATGAATATTGTAAATGCACAAACAGTAATATCTCCACATTGCAAGGTGCAATTCTGAAATTTTTTGCTTTTTCCTGTTAATCCTAGCATGATAAAGAAGATTCAAAGAGAGTGAGATGCCAGCTCCTTTCATTCAGTCAGTAGCTTCAAACATTTCTGGTATATGAAAAACATGTTTTTCAATGGCAAAAATCAATGAATATTGTAAATGCACAAACAGTAATATCTCCACATTGCAAGGTGCAATTCTGAAATTTTTTGCTTTTTCCTGCTAATCCTAGCATGATAAAGAAGATTCAAAGAGAGTGAGATGCCAGCTCCTTTCATTCAGTCAGTAGCTTCAAACATTTCTGGTATATGAAAAACATGTTTTTCAATGGCAAAAATCAATGAATATTGTAAATGCACAAACAGTAATATCTCCACATTGCAAGGTGCAATTCTGAAATTTTTTGCTTTTTCCTGCTAATCCTAGCATGATAAAGAAGATTCAAAGAGAGTGAGATGCCAGCTCCTTTCATTCAGTCAGTAGCTTCAAACATTTCTGGACGTTTTTCAATGGCAAAAATCAATGAATATTGTAAATGCACAAACAGTAATATCTCCACATTGCAAGGTGCAATTCTGAAATTTTTTGCTTTTTCCTGTTAATCCTAGCATGATAAAGAAGATTCAAAGAGAGTGAGATGCCAGCTCCTTTCATTCAGTCAGTAGCTTCAAACATTTCTGTTATATGAAAAACATGTTTTTCAATGGCAAAAATCAATGAATATTGTAAATGCACAAACAGTAATATCTCCACATTGCAAGGTGCAATTCTGAAATTTTTTGCTTTTTCCTGTTAATCCTAGCATGATAAAGAAGATTCAAAGAGAGTGAGATGCCAGCTCCTTTCATTCAGTCAGTAGCTTCAAACATTTCTGGTATATGAAAAACATGTTTTTCAATGGCAAAAATCAATGAATATTGTAAATGCACAAACAGTAATATCTCCACATTGCAAGGCGCAATTCTGAAATTTTTTACTTTTTCCTGCTCCTCTTAGCATGATAAAGAAGATTCAAAGAGAGTGAGATGCCAGCTCCTTTCATTCAGTCAGTAGCTTCAATCATTTCTGGACATTTTTCAATGGCAAAAATCAATGAATATTGTAAATGCACAAACAGTAATTTCTCCGCATTGCAAGGTGCAATTCTGAAATTTTTTGCTTTTTCCTGCTCCTCTTAGCATGATAAAGAAGATTCAAAGAGAGTGAGGTGCCAGCTCCTTTCATTCAGTCAGTAGCTTCAAACATTTCTGGTATATGAATAACATGTTTTTCAATGGCAAAAATCAATGAATATTGTAAATGCACAAACAGTAATTTCTCCGCATTGCAAGGTGCAATTCTGAAATTTTTTGCTTTTTCCTGCTCCTCTTAGCATGATAAAGAAGATTCAAAGAGAGTGAGATGCCAGCTCCTTTCATTCAGTCAGTAGCTTCAATCATTTCTGGACGTTTTTCAATGGCAAAAATCAATGAATATTGTAAATGCACAAACAGTAATTTCTCCGCATTGCAAGGTGCAATTCTGAAATTTTTTGCTTTTTCCTGCTCCTCTTAGCATGATAAAGAAGATTCAAAGAGAGTGAGATGCCAGCTCCTTTCATTCAGTCAGTAGCTTCAATCATTTCTGGACGTTTTTCAATGGCAAAAATCAATGAATATTGTAAATGCACAAACTGAAATTTCTCCGCATTGCAAGGTGCAATTCTGAAATTTTTTGCTTTTTCCTGCTCCTCTTAGCATGATAAAGAAGATTCAAAGAGAGTGAGATGCCAGCTCCTTTCATTCAGTCAGTAGCTTCAATCATTTCTGGACGTTTTTCAATGGCAAAAATCAATGAATATTGTAAATGCACAAACAGTAATTTCTGTGCATTGCAAGGTGCAATTCTGAAATTTTTTGCTTTTTCCTGCTCCTCTTAGCATGGTAAAGAAGATTCAAAGAGAGTGAGATGCCAGCTCCTTTCATTCAGTCAGTAGCTTCAAACATTTCTGGTATATGAATAACATGATGTTTTTCAATGACAAAAATCAATGAATATTGTAAATGCACAAACAGTAATTTCTCCGCATTGCAAGGTGCAAGTCTGAAATTTTTTGCTTTTTCCTGCTCCTCTTAGCATGATAAAGAAGATTCAAAGAGAGTGAGATGCCAGCTCCTTTCATTCAGTTAGTAGCTTCAATCATTTCTGGACGTTTTTCAATGGCAAAAATCAATGAATATTGTAAATGCACAAACTGTAATTTCTCCGCATTGCAAGGTGCAATTCTGAAATTTTTTGCTTTTTCCTGCTCCTCTTAGCATGATAAAGAAGATTCAAAGAGAGTGAGATGCCAGCTCCTTTCATTCAGTCAGTAGCTTCAATCATTTCTGGACGTTTTTCAATGGCAAAAATCAATGAATATTGTAAATGCACAAACAGTAATTTCTCCGCATTGCAAGGTGCAATTCTGAAATTTTTTGCTTTTTCCTGCTCCTCTTAGCATGGTAAAGAATACTCAAAGAGAGTGAGATGCCAGCTCCTTTCATTCAGTCAGTAGCTTCAAACATTTCTGGTATATGAATAACATGATGTTTTTCAATGGCAAAAATCAATGAATATTGTAAATGCACAAACAGTAATTTCTCCGCATTGCAAGGTGCAAGTCTGAAATTTTTTGCTTTTTCCTGCTCCACTTAGCATGATAAAGAAGATTCAAAGAGAGTGAGATGCCAGCTCCTTTCATTCAGTCAGTAGCTTCAAACATTTCTGGTATATGAATAACATGATGTTTTTCAATGGCAAAAATCAATGAATATTGTAAATGCACAAACAGTAATTTCTCCGCATTGCAAGGTGCAATTCTGAAATTTTTTGCTTTTTCCTGCTCCTCTTAGCATGATAAAGAAGATTCAAAGAGAGTGAGATGCCAGCTCCTTTCATTCAGTCAGTAGCTTCAATCATTTCTGGACGTTTTTCAATGGCAAAAATCAATGAATATTGTAAATGCACAAACAGTAATTTCTCCGCATTGCAAGGTGCAATTCTGAAATTTTTTGCTTTTTCCTGCTCCTCTTAGCATGATAAAGAAGATTCAAAGAGAGTGAGATGTCAGCTCCTTTCATTCAGTCAGTAGCTTCAAACATTTCTGGTATATGAATAACATGATGTTTTTCAATGGCAAAAATCAATGGATATTGTAAATGCACAAACAGTAATTTCTCCGCATTGCAAGGTGCAATTCTGAAATTTTTTGCTTTTTCCTGCTCCTCTTAGCATGATAAAGAAGATTCAAAGAGAGTGAGATGCCAGCTCCTTTCATTCAGTCAGTAGCTTCAATCATTTCTGGACGTTTTTCAATGGCAAAAATCAATGAATATTGTAAATGCACAAACAGTAATTTCTCCGCATTGCAAGGTGCAATTCTGAAATTTTTTGCTTTTTCCTGCTCCTCTTAGCATGATAAAGAAGATTCAAAGAGAGTGAGATGCCAGCTCCTTTCATTCAGTCAGTAGCTTCAAACATTTCTGGTATATGAATAACATGATGTTTTTCAATGGCAAAAATCAATGAATATTGTAAATGCACAAACAGTAATTTCTCCGCATTGCAAGGTGCAATTCTGAAATTTTTTGCTTTTTCCTGCTCCTCTTAGCATGATAAAGAAGATTCAAAGAGAGTGAGATGCCAGCTCCTTTCGTTCAGTCAGTAGCTTCAATCATTTCTGGACGTTTTTCAATGGCAAAAATCATTGAATATTATAAATGCACAAACAGTAATTTCTCCGCATTGCAAGGTGCAATTCTGAAATTTTTTACTTTTTCCTGCTCCTCTTAGCATGATAAATAAGATTCAAAGAGAGTGAGATGCCAGCTCCTTTCATTCAGTCAGTAGCTTCAATCATTTCTGGTATATGAATAACATGATGTTTTTCAATGGCAAAAATCAATGAATATTGTAAATGCACAAACAGTAATTTCTCCGCATTGCAAGGTGCAATTCTGAAATTTTTTGCTTTTTCCTGCTCCTCGTAGCATGATAAAGAAGATTCAAAGAGAGTGAGATGCCAGCTCCTTTCATTCAGTCAGTAGCTTCAAACATTTCTGGTATATGAAAAACATGTTTTTCAATGGCAAAAATCAATGAATATTGTAAATGCACAAACAGTAATATCTCCACATTGCAAGGTGCAATTCTGAAATTTTTTGCTTTTTCCTGCTAATCCTAGCATGATAAAGAAGATTCAAAGAGAGTGAGATGCCAGCTCCTTTCATTCAGTCAGTAGCTTCAAACATTTCTGGTATATGAAAAACATGTTTTTCAATGGCAAAAATCAATGAATATTGTAAATGCACAAACAGTAATATCTCCACATTGCAAGGTGCAATTCTGAAATTTTTTGCTTTTTCCTGCTAATCCTAGCATGATAAAGAAGATTCAAAGAGAGTGAGATGCCAGCTCCTTTCATTCAGTCAGTAGCTTCAAACATTTCTGGACGTTTTTCAATGGCAAAAATCAATGAATATTGTAAATGCACAAACAGTAATATCTCCACATTGCAAGGCGCAATTCTGAAATTTTTTGCTTTTTCCTGCTCCTCTTAGCATGATAAAGAAGATTCAAAGAGAGTGAGATGCCAGCTCCTTTCATTCAGTCAGTAGCTTCAATCATTTCTGGACGTTTTTCAATGGCAAAAATCAATGAATATTGTAAATGCACAAACAGTAATTTCTCCGCATTGCAAGGTGCAATTCTGAAATTTTTTGCTTTTTCCTGCTCCTCTTAGCATGATAAAGAAGATTCAAAGAGAGTGAGGTGCCAGCTCCTTTCATTCAGTCAGTAGCTTCAAACATTTCTGGTATATGAATAACATGTTTTTCAATGGCAAAAATCAATGAATATTGTAAATGCACAAACAGTAATTTCTCCGCATTGCAAGGTGCAATTCTGAAATTTTTTGCTTTTTCCTGCTCCTCTTAGCATGATAAAGAAGATTCAAAGAGAGTGAGATGCCAGCTCTTTTCATTCAGTCAGTAGCTTCAATCATTTCTGGACGTTTTTCAATGGCAAAAATCAATGAATATTGTAAATGCACAAACAGTAATTTCTCCGCATTGCAAGGTGCAATTCTGAAATTTTTTGCTTTTTCCTGCTCCTCTTAGCATGATAAAGAAGATTCAAAGAGAGTGAGATGCCAGCTCCTTTCATTCAGTCAGTAGCTTCAATCATTTCTGGACGTTTTTCAATGGCAAAAATCAATGAATATTGTAAATGCACAAACTGAAATTTCTCCGCATTGCAAGGTGCAATTCTGAAATTTTTTGCTTTTTCCTGCTCCTCTTAGCATGATAAAGAAGATTCAAAGAGAGTGAGATGCCAGCTCCTTTCATTCAGTCAGTAGCTTCAATCATTTCTGGACATTTTTCAATGGCAAAAATCAATGAATATTGTAAATGCACAAACAGTAATTTCTGTGCATTGCAAGGTGCAATTCTGAAATTTTTTGCTTTTTCCTGCTCCTCTTAGCATGGTAAAGAAGATTCAAAGAGAGTGAGATGCCAGCTCCTTTCATTCAGTCAGTAGCTTCAAACATTTCTGGTATATGAATAACATGATGTTTTTCAATGACAAAAATCAATGAATATTGTAAATGCACAAACAGTAATTTCTCCGCATTGCAAGGTGCAAGTCTGAAATTTTTTGCTTTTTCCTGCTCCTCTTAGCATGATAAAGAAGATTCAAAGAGAGTGAGATGCCAGCTCCTTTCATTCAGTTAGTAGCTTCAATCATTTCTGGACGTTTTTCAATGGCAAAAATCAATGAATATTGTAAATGCACAAACTGTAATTTCTCCGCATTGCAAGGTGCAATTCTGAAATTTTTTGCTTTTTCCTGCTCCTCTTAGCATGATAAAGAAGATTCAAAGAGAGTGAGATGCCAGCTCCTTTCATTCAGTCAGTAGCTTCAATCATTTCTGGACGTTTTTCAATGGCAAAAATCAATGAATATTGTAAATGCACAAACAGTAATTTCTCCGCATTGCAAGGTGCAATTCTGAAATTTTTTGCTTTTTCCTGCTCCTCTTAGCATGGTAAAGAATACTCAAAGAGAGTGAGATGCCAGCTCCTTTCATTCAGTCAGTAGCTTCAAACATTTCTGGTATATGAATAACATGATGTTTTTCAATGGCAAAAATCAATGAATATTGTAAATGCACAAACAGTAATTTCTCCGCATTGCAAGGTGCAAGTCTGAAATTTTTTGCTTTTTCCTGCTCCACTTAGCATGATAAAGAAGATTCAAAGAGAGTGAGATGCCAGCTCCTTTCATTCAGTCAGTAGCTTCAAACATTTCTGGTATATGAATAACATGATGTTTTTCAATGGCAAAAATCAATGAATATTGTAAATGCACAAACAGTAATTTCTCCGCATTGCAAGGTGCAATTCTGAAATTTTTTGCTTTTTCCTGCTCCTCTTAGCATGATAAAGAAGATTCAAAGAGAGTGAGATGCCAGCTCCTTTCATTCAGTCAGTAGCTTCAATCATTTCTGGACGTTTTTCAATGGCAAAAATCAATGAATATTGTAAATGCACAAACAGTAATTTCTCCGCATTGCAAGGTGCAATTCTGAAATTTTTTGCTTTTTCCTGCTCCTCTTAGCATGATAAAGAAGATTCAAAGAGAGTGAGATGTCAGCTCCTTTCATTCAGTCAGTAGCTTCAAACATTTCTGGTATATGAATAACATGATGTTTTTCAATGGCAAAAATCAATGGATATTGTAAATGCACAAACAGTAATTTCTCCGCATTGCAAGGTGCAATTCTGAAATTTTTTGCTTTTTCCTGCTCCTCTTAGCATGATAAAGAAGATTCAAAGAGAGTGAGATGCCAGCTCCTTTCATTCAGTCAGTAGCTTCAATCATTTCTGGACGTTTTTCAATGGCAAAAATCAATGAATATTGTAAATGCACAAACAGTAATTTCTCCGCATTGCAAGGTGCAATTCTGAAATTTTTTGCTTTTTCCTGCTCCTCTTAGCATGATAAAGAAGATTCAAAGAGAGTGAGATGCCAGCTCCTTTCATTCAGTCAGTAGCTTCAAACATTTCTGGTATATGAATAACATGATGTTTTTCAATGGCAAAAATCAATGAATATTGTAAATGCACAAACAGTAATTTCTCCGCATTGCAAGGTGCAATTCTGAAATTTTTTGCTTTTTCCTGCTCCTCTTAGCATGATAAAGAAGATTCAAAGAGAGTGAGATGCCAGCTCCTTTCGTTCAGTCAGTAGCTTCAATCATTTCTGGACGTTTTTCAATGGCAAAAATCATTGAATATTATAAATGCACAAACAGTAATTTCTCCGCATTGCAAGGTGCAATTCTGAAATTTTTTACTTTTTCCTGCTCCTCTTAGCATGATAAATAAGATTCAAAGAGAGTGAGATGCCAGCTCCTTTCATTCAGTCAGTAGCTTCAATCATTTCTGGTATATGAATAACATGATGTTTTTCAATGGCAAAAATCAATGAATATTGTAAATGCACAAACAGTAATTTCTCCGCATTGCAAGGTGCAATTCTGAAATTTTTTGCTTTTTCCTGCTCCTCGTAGCATGATAAAGAAGATTCAAAGAGAGTGAGATGCCAGCTCCTTTCATTCAGTCAGTAGCTTCAAACATTTCTGGTATATGAAAAACATGTTTTTCAATGGCAAAAATCAATGAATATTGTAAATGCACAAACAGTAATATCTCCACATTGCAAGGTGCAATTCTGAAATTTTTTGCTTTTTCCTGCTAATCCTAGCATGATAAAGAAGATTCAAAGAGAGTGAGATGCCAGCTCCTTTCATTCAGTCAGTAGCTTCAAACATTTCTGGTATATGAAAAACATGTTTTTCAATGGCAAAAATCAATGAATATTGTAAATGCACAAACAGTAATATCTCCACATTGCAAGGTGCAATTCTGAAATTTTTTGCTTTTTCCTGCTAATCCTAGCATGATAAAGAAGATTCAAAGAGAGTGAGATGCCAGCTCCTTTCATTCAGTCAGTAGCTTCAAACATTTCTGGACGTTTTTCAATGGCAAAAATCAATGAATATTGTAAATGCACAAACAGTAATATCTCCACATTGCAAGGTGCAATTCTGAAATTTTTTGCTTTTTCCTGTTAATCCTAGCATGATAAAGAAGATTCAAAGAGAGTGAGATGCCAGCTCCTTTCATTCAGTCAGTAGCTTCAAACATTTCTGGTATATGAAAAACATGTTTTTCAATGGCAAAAATCAATGAATATTGTAAATGCACAAACAGTAATATCTCCACATTGCAAGGTGCAATTCTGAAATTTTTTGCTTTTTCCTGTAAATCCTAGCATGATAAAGAAGATTCAAAGAGAGTGAGATGCCAGCTCCTTTCATTCAGTCAGTAGCTTCAAACATTTCTGGTATATGAAAAACATGTTTTTCAATGGCAAAAATCAATGAATATTGTAAATGCACAAACAGTAATATCTCCACATTGCAAGGTGCAATTCTGAAATTTTTTGCTTTTTCCTGCTAATCCTAGCATGATAAAGAAGATTCAAAGAGAGTGAGATGCCAGCTCCTTTCATTCAGTCAGTAGCTTCAAACATTTCTGGACGTTTTTCAATGGCAAAAATCAATGAATATTGTAAATGCACAAACAGTAATATCTCCACATTGCAAGGTGCAATTCTGAAATTTTTTGCTTTTTCCTGTTAATCCTAGCATGATAAAGAAGATTCAAAGAGAGTGAGATGCCAGCTCCTTTCATTCAGTCAGTAGCTTCAAACATTTCTGGTATATGAAAAACATGTTTTTCAATGGCAAAAATCAATGAATATTGTAAATGCACAAACAGTAATATCTCCACATTGCAAGGTGCAATTCTGAAATTTTTTGCTTTTTCCTGTTAATCCTAGCATGATAAAGAAGATTCAAAGAGAGTGAGATGCCAGCTCCTTTCATTCAGTCAGTAGCTTCAAACATTTCTGGTATATGAAAAACATGTTTTTCAATGGCAAAAATCAATGAATATTGTGAATGCACAAACAGTAATATCTCCACATTGCAAGGTGCAATTCTGAAATTTTTTGCTTTTTCCTGCTAATCCTAGCATGATAAAGAAGATTCAAAGAGAGTGAGATGCCAGCTCCTTTCATTCAGTCAGTAGCTTCAAACATTTCTGGTATATGAAAAACATGTTTTTCAATGGCAAAAATCAATGAATATTGTAAATGCACAAACAGTAATATCTCCACATTGCAAGGTGCAATTCGGAAATTCTTTGCTTTTTCCTGCTAATCTTAGCATGATAAAGAAGATTCAAAGAGAGTGAGATGCCAGCTCCTTTCATTCAGTCAGTAGCTTCAAACATTTCTGGTATATGAATAACATGATGTTTTTCAATGGCAAAAATCAATGAATATTGTAAATGCACAAACAGTAATATCTCCACATTGCAAGGTGCAATTCTGAAATTTTTTGCTTTTTCCTGCTAATCCTAGCATGATAAAGAAGATTCAAAGAGAGTGAGATGCCAGCTCCTTTCATTCAGTCAGTAGCTTCAAACATTTCTGGTATATGAAAAACATGTTTTTCAATGGCAAAAATCAATGAATATTGTAAATGCACAAACAGTAATATCTCCACATTGCAAGGTGCAATTCTGAAATTTTTTGCTTTTTCCTGCTAATCCTAGCATGATAAAGAAGATTCAAAGAGAGTGAGATGCCAGCTCCTTTCATTCAGTCAGTAGCTTCAAACATTTCTGGACGTTTTTCAATGGCAAAAATCAATGAATATTGTAAATGCACAAACAGTAATATCTCCACATTGCAAGGTGCAATTCTGAAATTTTTTGCTTTTTCCTGCTAATCCTAGCATGATAAAGAAGATTCAAAGAGAGTGAGAAGCCAGCTCCTTTCATTCAGTCAGTAGCTTCAAACATTTCTGGACGTTTTTCAATGGCAAAAATCAATGAATATTGTAAATGCACAAACAGTAATATCTCCACATTGCAAGGTGCAATTCTGAAATTTTTTGCTTTTTCCTGTTAGTCCTAGCATGATAAAGAAGATTCAAAGAGAGTGAGATGCCAGCTCCTTTCATTCAGTCAGTAGCTTCAAACATTTCTGGTATATGAAAAACATGTTTTTCAATGGCAAAAATCAATGAATATTGTAAATGCACAAACAGTAATATCTCCACATTGCAAGGTGCAATTCTGAAATTTTTTGCTTTTTCCTGTTAATCCTAGCATGATAAAGAAGATTCAAAGAGAGTGAGATGCCAGCTCCTTTCATTCAGTCAGTAGCTTCAAACATTTCTGGTATATGAAAAACATGTTTTTCAATGGCAAAAATCAATGAATATTGTAAATGCACAAACAGTAATATCTCCACATTGCAAGGTGCAATTCTGAAATTTTTTGCTTTTTCCTGCTAATCCTAGCATGATAAAGAAGATTCAAAGAGTGAGATGCCAGCTCCTTTCATTCAGTCAGTAGCTTCAAACATTTCTGGTATATGAAAAACATGTTTTTCAATGGCAAAAATCAATGAATATTGTAAATGCACAAACAGTAATATCTCCACATTGCAAGGTGCAATTCTGAAATTTTTTGCTTTTTCCTGCTAATCCTAGCATGATAAAGAAGATTCAAAGAGAGTGAGATGCCAGCTCCTTTCATTCAGTCAGTAGCTTCAAACATTTCTGGTATATGAAAAACATGTTTTTCAATGGCAAAAATCAATGAATATTGTAAATGCACAAACAGTAATATCTCCACATTGCAAGGTGCAATTCGGAAATTCTTTGCTTTTTCCTGCTAATCCTAGCATGATAAAGAAGATTCAAAGAGAGTGAGATGCCAGCTCCTTTCATTCAGTCAGTAGCTTCAAACATTTCTGGTATATGAATAACATGATGTTTTTCAATGGCAAAAATCAATGAATATTGTAAATGCACAAACAGTAATATCTCCACATTGCAAGGTGCAATTCTGAAATTTTTTGCTTTTTCCTGCTAATCCTAGCATGATAAAGAAGATTCAAAGAGAGTGAGATGCCAGCTCCTTTCATTCAGTCAGTAGCTTCAAACATTTCTGGTATATGAAAAACATGTTTTTCAATGGCAAAAATCAATGAATATTGTAAATGCACAAACAGTAATATCTCCACATTGCAAGGTGCAATTCTGAAATTTTTTGCTTTTTCCTGCTAATCCTAGCATGATAAAGAAGATTCAAAGAGAGTGAGATGCCAGCTCCTTTCATTCAGTCAGTAGCTTCAAACATTTCTGGACGTTTTTCAATGGCAAAAATCAATGAATATTGTAAATGCACAAACAGTAATATCTCCACATTGCAAGGTGCAATTCTGAAATTTTTTGCTTTTTCCTGTTAATCCTAGCATGATAAAGAAGATTCAAAGAGAGTGAGATGCCAGCTCCTTTCATTCAGTCAGTAGCTTCAAACATTTCTGGTATATGAAAAACATGTTTTTCAATGGCAAAAATCAATGAATATTGTAAATGCACAAACAGTAATATCTCCACATTGCAAGGTGCAATTCTGAAATTTTTTGCTTTTTCCTGTAAATCCTAGCATGATAAAGAAGATTCAAAGAGAGTGAGATGCCAGCTCCTTTCATTCAGTCAGTAGCTTCAAACATTTCTGGTATATGAAAAACATGTTTTTCAATGGCAAAAATCAATGAATATTGTAAATGCACAAACAGTAATATCTCCACATTGCAAGGTGCAATTCTGAAATTTTTTGCTTTTTCCTGCTAATCCTAGCATGATAAAGAAGATTCAAAGAGAGTGAGATGCCAGCTCCTTTCATTCAGTCAGTAGCTTCAAACATTTCTGGACGTTTTTCAATGGCAAAAATCAATGAATATTGTAAATGCACAAACAGTAATATCTCCACATTGCAAGGTGCAATTATGAAATTTTTTGCTTTTTCCTGTTAATCCTAGCATGATAAAGAAGATTCAAAGAGAGTGAGATGCCAGCTCCTTTCATTCAGTCAGTAGCTTCAAACATTTCTGGTATATGAAAAACATGTTTTTCAATGGCAAAAATCAATGAATATTGTAAATGCACAAACAGTAATATCTCCACATTGCAAGGTGCAATTCTGAAATTTTTTGCTTTTTCCTGTTAATCCTAGCATGATAAAGAAGATTCAAAGAGAGTGAGATGCCAGCTCCTTTCATTCAGTCAGTAGCTTCAAACATTTCTGGTATATGAAAAACATGTTTTTCAATGGCAAAAATCAATGAATATTGTAAATGCACAAACAGTAATATCTCCACATTGCAAGGTGCAATTCTGAAATTTTTTGCTTTTTCCTGCTAATCCTAGCATGATAAAGAAGATTCAAAGAGTGAGATGCCAGCTCCTTTCATTCAGTCAGTAGCTTCAAACATTTCTGGTATATGAAAAACATGTTTTTCAATGGCAAAAATCAATGAATATTGTAAATGCACAAACAGTAATATCTCCACATTGCAAGGTGCAATTCTGAAATTTTTTGCTTTTTCCTGCTAATCCTAGCATGATAAAGAAGATTCAAAGAGAGTGAGATGCCAGCTCCTTTCATTCAGTCAGTAGCTTCAAACATTTCTGGTATATGAATAACATGATGTTTTTCAATGGCAAAAATCAATGAATATTGTAAATGCACAAACAGTAATATCTCCACATTGCAAGGTGCAATTCTGAAATTTTTTGCTTTTTCCTGCTAATCCAAGCATGATAAAGAAGATTCAAAGAGTGAGATGCCAGCTCCTTTCATTCAGTCAGTAGCTTCAAACATTTCTGGTATATGAAAAACATGTTTTTCAATGGCAAAAATCAATGAATATTGTAAATGCACAAACAGTATTATCTCCACATTGCAAGGTGCAATTCGGAAATTCTTTGCTTTTTCCTGCTAATCCTAGCATGATAAAGAATATTCAAAGAGAGTGAGATGCCAGCTCCTTTCATTCAGTCAGTAGCTTCAAACATTTCTGGTATATGAATAACATGATGTTTTTCAATGGCAAAAATCAATGAATATTGTAAATGCACAAACAGTAATATCTCCACATTGCAAGGTGCAATTCTGAAATTTTTTGCTTTTTCCTGCTAATCCTAGCATGATAAAGAAGATTCAAAGAGAGTGAGATGCCAGCTCCTTTCATTCAGTCAGTAGCTTCAAACATTTCTGGTATATGAAAAACATGTTTTTCAATGGCAAAAATCAATGAATATTGTAAATGCACAAACAGTAATATCTCCACATTGCAAGGTGCAATTCTGAAATTTTTTGCTTTTTCCTGTTAATCCTAGCATGATAAAGAAGATTCAAAGAGAGTGAGATGCCAGCTCCTTTCATTCAGTCAGTAGCTTCAAACATTTCTGGTATATGAAAAACATGTTTTTCAATGGCAAAAATCAATGAATATTGTAAATGCACAAACAGTAATATCTCCACATTGCAAGGTGCAATTCTGAAATTTTTTGCTTTTTCCTGCTAATCCTAGCATGATAAAGAAGATTCAAAGAGTGAGATGCCAGCTCCTTTCATTCAGTCAGTAGCTTCAAACATTTCTGGTATATGAAAAACATGTTTTTCAATGGCAAAAATCAATGAATATTGTAAATGCACAAACAGTAATATCTCCACATTGCAAGGTGCAATTCTGAAATTTTTTGCTTTTTCCTGCTAATCCTAGCATGATAAAGAAGATTCAAAGAGAGTGAGATGCCAGCTCCTTTCATTCAGTCAGTAGCTTCAAACATTTCTGGTATATGAAAAACATGTTTTTCAATGGCAAAAATCAATGAATATTGTAAATGCACAAACAGTAATATCTCCACATTGCAAGGTGCAATTCGGAAATTCTTTGCTTTTTCCTGCTAATCCTAGCATGATAAAGAAGATTCAAAGAGAGTGAGATGCCAGCTCCTTTCATTCAGTCAGTAGCTTCAAACATTTCTGGTATATGAATAACATGATGTTTTTCAATGGCAAAAATCAATGAATATTGTAAATGCACAAACAGTAATATCTCCACATTGCAAGGTGCAATTCTGAAATTTTTTGCTTTTTCCTGCTAATCCTAGCATGATAAAGAAGATTCAAAGAGAGTGACATGCCAGCTCCTTTCATTCAGTCAGTAGCTTCAAACATTTCTGGTATATGAAAAACATGTTTTTCAATGGCAAAAATCAATGAATATTGTAAATGCACAAACAGTAATATCTCCACATTGCAAGGTGCAATTCTGAAATTTTTTGCTTTTTCCTGCTAATCCTAGCATGATAAAGAAGATTCAAAGAGAGTGAGATGCCAGCTCCTTTCATTCAGTCAGTAGCTTCAAACATTTCTGGACGTTTTTCAATGGCAAAAATCAATGAATATTGTAAATGCACAAACAGTAATATCTCCACATTGCAAGGTGCAATTCTGAAATTTTTTGCTTTTTCCTGTTAATCCTAGCATGATAAAGAAGATTCAAAGAGAGTGAGATGCCAGCTCCTTTCATTCAGTCAGTAGCTTCAAACATTTCTGGTATATGAAAAACATGTTTTTCAATGGCAAAAATCAATGAATATTGTAAATGCACAAACAGTAATATCTCCACATTGCAAGGTGCAATTCTGAAATTTTTTGCTTTTTCCTGTAAATCCTAGCATGATAAAGAAGATTCAAAGAGAGTGAGATGCCAGCTCCTTTCATTCAGTCAGTAGCTTCAAACATTTCTGGTATATGAAAAACATGTTTTTCAATGGCAAAAATCAATGAATATTGTAAATGCACAAACAGTAATATCTCCACATTGCAAGGTGCAATTCTGAAATTTTTTGCTTTTTCCTGCTAATCCTAGCATGATAAAGAAGATTCAAAGAGTGAGATGCCAGCTCCTTTCATTCAGTCAGTAGCTTCAAACATTTCTGGTATATGAAAAACATGTTTTTCAATGGCAAAAATCAATGAATATTGTAAATGCACAAACAGTAATATCTCCACATTGCAAGGTGCAATTCTGAAATTTTTTGCTTTTTCCTGCTAATCCTAGCATGATAAAGAAGATTCAAAGAGAGTGAGATGCCAGCTCCTTTCATTCAGTCAGTAGCTTCAAACATTTCTGGTATATGAATAACATGATGTTTTTCAATGGCAAAAATCAATGAATATTGTAAATGCACAAACAGTAATATCTCCACATTGCAAGGTGCAATTCTGAAATTTTTTGCTTTTTCCTGCTAATCCTAGCATGATAAAGAAGATTCAAAGAGTGAGATGCCAGCTCCTTTCATTCAGTCAGTAGCTTCAAACATTTCTGGTATATGAAAAACATGTTTTTCAATGGCAAAAATCAATGAATATTGTAAATGCACAAACAGTAATATCTCCACATTGCAAGGTGCAATTCTGAAATTTTTTGCTTTTTCCTGCTAATCCTAGCATGATAAAGAAGATTCAAAGAGAGTGAGATGCCAGCTCCTTTCATTCAGTCAGTAGCTTCAAACATTTCTGGTATATGAAAAACATGTTTTTCAATGGCAAAAATCAATGAATATTGTAAATGCACAAACAGTAATATCTCCACATTGCAAGGTGCAATTCGGAAATTCTTTGCTTTTTCCTGCTAATCCTAGCATGATAAAGAAGATTCAAAGAGAGTGAGATGCCAGCTCCTTTCATTCAGTCAGTAGCTTCAAACATTTCTGGTATATGAATAACATGATGTTTTTCAATGGCAAAAATCAATGAATATTGTAAATGCACAAACAGTAATATCTCCACATTGCAAGGTGCAATTCTGAAATTTTTTGCTTTTTCCTGCTAATCCTAGCATGATAAAGAAGATTCAAAGAGAGTGAGATGCCAGCTCCTTTCATTCAGTCAGTAGCTTCAAACATTTCTGGTATATGAAAAACATGTTTTTCAATGGCAAAAATCAATGAATATTGTAAATGCACAAACAGTAATATCTCCACATTGCAAGGTGCAATTCTGAAATTTTTTGCTTTTTCCTGCTAATCCTAGCATGATAAAGAAGATTCAAAGAGAGTGAGATGCCAGCTCCTTTCATTCAGTCAGTAGCTTCAAACATTTCTGGACGTTTTTCAATGGCAAAAATCAATGAATATTGTAAATGCACAAACAGTAATATCTCCACATTGCAAGGTGCAATTCTGAAATTTTTTGCTTTTTCCTGTTAATCCTAGCATGATAAAGAAGATTCAAAGAGAGTGAGATGCCAGCTCCTTTCATTCAGTCAGTAGCTTCAAACATTTCTGGTATATGAAAAACATGTTTTTCAATGGCAAAAATCAATGAATATTGTAAATGCACAAACAGTAATATCTCCACATTGCAAGGTGCAATTCTGAAATTTTTTGCTTTTTCCTGTAAATCCTAGCATGATAAAGAAGATTCAAAGAGAGTGAGATGCCAGCTCCTTTCATTCAGTCAGTAGCTTCAAACATTTCTGGTATATGAAAAACATGTTTTTCAATGGCAAAAATCAATGAATATTGTAAATGCACAAACAGTAATATCTCCACATTGCAAGGTGCAATTCTGAAATTTTTTGCTTTTTCCTGCTAATCCTAGCATGATAAAGAAGATTCAAAGAGAGTGAGATGCCAGCTCCTTTCATTCAGTCAGTAGCTTCAAACATTTCTGGACGTTTTTCAATGGCAAAAATCAATGAATATTGTAAATGCACAAACAGTAATATCTCCACATTGCAAGGTGCAATTCTGAAATTTTTTGCTTTTTCCTGTTAATCCTAGCATGATAAAGAAGATTCAAAGAGAGTGAGATGCCAGCTCCTTTCATTCAGTCAGTAGCTTCAAACATTTCTGGTATATGAAAAACATGTTTTTCAATGGCAAAAATCAATGAATATTGTAAATGCACAAACAGTAATATCTCCACATTGCAAGGTGCAATTCTGAAATTTTTTGCTTTTTCCTGTTAATCCTAGCATGATAAAGAAGATTCAAAGAGAGTGAGATGCCAGCTCCTTTCATTCAGTCAGTAGCTTCAAACATTTCTGGTATATGAAAAACATGTTTTTCAATGGCAAAAATCAATGAATATTGTAAATGCACAAACAGTAATATCTCCACATTGCAAGGTGCAATTCTGAAATTTTTTGCTTTTTCCTGCTAATCCTAGCATGATAAAGAAGATTCAAAGAGTGAGATGCCAGCTCCTTTCATTCAGTCAGTAGCTTCAAACATTTCTGGTATATGAAAAACATGTTTTTCAATGGCAAAAATCAATGAATATTGTAAATGCACAAACAGTAATATCTCCACATTGCAAGGTGCAATTCTGAAATTTTTTGCTTTTTCCTGCTAATCCTAGCATGATAAAGAAGATTCAAAGAGAGTGAGATGCCAGCTCCTTTCATTCAGTCAGTAGCTTCAAACATTTCTGGTATATGAATAACATGATGTTTTTCAATGGCAAAAATCAATGAATATTGTAAATGCACAAACAGTAATATCTCCACATTGCAAGGTGCAATTCTGAAATTTTTTGCTTTTTCCTGCTAATCCTAGCATGATAAAGAAGATTCAAAGAGAGTGAGATGCCAGCTCCTTTCATTCAGTCAGTAGCTTCAAACATTTCTGGACGTTTTTCAATGGCAAAAATCAATGAATATTGTAAATGCACAAACAGTAATATCTCCACATTGCAAGGTGCAATTCTGAAATTTTTTGCTTTTTCCTGTTAATCCTAGCATGATAAAGAAGTTTCAAAGAGAGTGAGATGCCAGCTCCTTTCATTCAGTCAGTAGCTTCAAACATTTCTGGTATATGAAAAACATGTTTTTCAATGGCAAAAATCAATGAATATTGTAAATGCACAAACAGTAATATCTCCACATTGCAAGGTGCAATTCTGAAATTTTTTGCTTTTTCCTGCTAATCCTAGCATGATAAAGAAGATTCAAAGAGAGTGAGATGCCAGCTCCTTTCATTCAGTCAGTAGCTTCAAACATTTCTGGTATATGAAAAACATGTTTTTCAATGGCAAAAATCAATGAATATTGTAAATGCACAAACAGTAATATCTCCACATTGCAAGGTGCAATTCTGAAATTTTTTGCTTTTTCCTGTTAATCCTAGCATGATAAAGAAGATTCAAAGAGAGTGAGATGCCAGCTCCTTTCATTCAGTCAGTAGCTTCAAACATTTCTGGTATATGAAAAACATGTTTTTCAATGGCAAAAATCAATGAATATTGTAAATGCACAAACAGTAATATCTCCACATTGCAAGGTGCAATTCTGAAATTTTTTGCTTTTTCCTGCTAATCCTAGCATGATAAAGAAGATTCAAAGAGAGTGAGATGCCGGCTCCTTTCATTCAGTCAGTAGCTTCAAACATTTCTGGACGTTTTTCAATGGCAAAAATCAATGAATATTGTAAATGCACAAACAGTAATATCTCCACATTGCAAGGTGCAATTCTGAAATTTTTTGCTTTTTCCTGTTAATCCTAGCATGATAAAGAAGATTCAAAGAGAGTGAGATGCCAGCTCCTTTCATTCAGTCAGTAGCTTCAAACATTTCTGGTATATGAAAAACATGTTTTTCAATGGCAAAAATCAATGAATATTGTAAATGCACAAACAGTAATATCTCCACATTGCAAGGTGCAATTCTGAAATTTTTTGCTTTTTCCTGTTAATCCTAGCATGATAAAGAAGATTCAAAGAGAGTGAGATGCCAGCTCCTTTCATTCAGTCAGTAGCTTCAAACATTTCTGGTATATGAAAAACATGTTTTTCAATGGCAAAAATCAATGAATATTGTAAATGCACAAACAGTAATATCTCCACATTGCAAGGTGCAATTCTGAAATTTTTTGCTTTTTCCTGCTAATCCTAGCATGATAAAGAAGATTCAAAGAGTGAGATGCCAGCTCCTTTCATTCAGTCAGTAGCTTCAAACATTTCTGGTATATGAAAAACATGTTTTTCAATGGCAAAAATCAATGAATATTGTAAATGCACAAACAGTAATATCTCCACATTGCAAGGTGCAATTCTGAATTTTTTTGCTTTTTCCTGCTAATCCTAGCATGATAAAGAAGATTCAAAGAGAGTGAGATGCCAGCTCCTTTCATTCAGTCAGTAGCTTCAAACATTTCTGGACGTTTTTCAATGGCAAAAATCAATGAATATTGTAAATGCACAAACAGTAATATCTCCACATTGCAAGGTGCAATTCTGAAATTTTTTGCTTTTTCCTGTTAATCCTAGCATGATAAAGAAGATTCAAAGAGAGTGAGATGCCAGCTCCTTTCATTCAGTCAGTAGCTTCAAACATTTCTGGTATATGAAAAACATGTTTTTCAATGGCAAAAATCAATGAATATTGTAAATGCACAAACAGTAATATCTCCACATTGCAAGGTGCAATTCTGAAATTTTTTGCTTTTTCCTGCTAATCCTAGCATGATAAAGAAGATTCAAAGAGAGTGAGATGCCAGCTCCTTTCATTCAGTCAGTAGCTTCAAACATTTCTGGTATATGAAAAACATGTTTTTCAATGGCAAAAATCACTGAATATTGTAAATGCACAAACAGTAATATCTCCACATTGCAAGGTGCAATTCTGAAATTTTTTGCTTTTTCCTGCTAATCCTAGCATGATAAAGAAGATTCAAAGAGTGAGATGCCAGCTCCTTTCATTCAGTCAGTAGCTTCAAACATTTCTGGTATATGAAAAACATGTTTTTCAATGGCAAAAATCAATGAATATTGTAAATGCACAAACAGTAATATCTCCACATTGCAAGGTGCAATTCTGAACTTTTTTGCTTTTTCCTGCTAATCCTAGCATGATAAAGAAGATTCAAAGAGAGTGAGATGCCAGCTCCTTTCATTCAGTCAGTAGCTTCAAACATTTCTGGACGTTTTTCAATGGCAAAAATCAATGAATATTGTAAATGCACAAACAGTAATATCTCCACATTGCAAGGTGCAATTCTGAAATTTTTTGCTTTTTCCTGTTAATCCTAGCATGATAAAGAAGATTCAAAGAGAGTGAGATGCCAGCTCCTTTCATTCAGTCAGTAGCTTCAAACATTTCTGGTATATGAAAAACATGTTTTTCAATGGCAAAAATCAATGAATATTGTAAATGCACAAACAGTAATATCTCCACATTGCAAGGTGCAATTCTGAAATTTTTTGCTTTTTCCTGCTAATCCTAGCATGATAAAGAAGATTCAAAGAGAGTGAGATGCCAGCTCCTTTCATTCAGTCAGTAGCTTCAAACATTTCTGGTATATGAAAAACATGTTTTTCAATGGCAAAAATCAATGAATATTGTAAATGCACAAACAGTAATATATCCACATTGCAAGGTGCAATTCGGAAATTCTTTGCTTTTTCCTGCTAATCCTAGCATGATAAAGAAGATTCAAAGAGAGTGAGATGCCAGCTCCTTTCATTCAGTCAGTAGCTTCAAACATTTCTGGTATATGAAAAACATGTTTTTCAATGGCAAAAATCAATGAATATTGTAAATGCACAAACAGTAATATCTCCACATTGCAAGGTGCAATTCTGAAATTTTTTGCTTTTTCCTGCTAATCCTAGCATGATAAAGAAGATTCAAAGAGAGTGAGATGCCAGCTCCTTTCATTCAGTCAGTAGCTTCAAACATTTCTGGACGTTTTTCAATGGCAAAAATCAATGAATATTGTAAATGCACAAACAGTAATATCTCCACATTGCAAGGTGCAATTCGGAAATTCTTTGCTTTTTCCTGCTAATCCTAGCATGATAAAGAAGATTCAAAGAGAGTGAGATGCCAGCTCCTTTCATTCAGTCAGTAGCTTCAAACATTTCTGGTATATGAAAAACATGTTTTTCAATGGCAAAAATCAATGAATATTGTAAATGCACAAACAGTAATATCTCCACATTGCAAGGTGCAATTCTGAAATTTTTTGCTTTTTCCTGTTAATCCTAGCATGATAAAGAAGATTCAAAGAGAGTGAGATGCCAGCTCCTTTCATTCAGTCAGTAGCTTCAAACATTTCTGGTATATGAAAAACATGTTTTTCAATGGCAAAAATCAATGAATATTGTAAATGCACAAACAGTAATATCTCCACATTGCAAGGTGCAATTCTGAAATTTTTTGCTTTTTCCTGCTAATCCTAGCATGATAAAGAAGATTCAAAGAGAGTGAGATGCCAGCTCCTTTCATTCAGTCAGTAGCTTCAAACATTTCTGGTATATGAAAAACATGTTTTTCAATGGCAAAAATCAATGAATATTGTAAATGCACAAACAGTAATATCTCCACATTGCAAGGTGCAATTCTGAAATTTTTTGCTTTTTCCTGCTAATCCTAGCATGATAAAGAAGATTCAAAGAGAGTGAGATGCCAGCTCCTTTCATTCAGTCAGTAGCTTCAAACATTTCTGGACGTTTTTCAATGGCAAAAATCAATGAATATTGTAAATGCACAAACAGTAATATCTCCACATTGCAAGGTGCAATTCTGAAATTTTTTGCTTTTTCCTGTTAATCCTAGCATGATAAAGAAGATTCAAAGAGAGTGAGATGCCAGCTCCTTTCATTCAGTCAGTAGCTTCAAACATTTCTGGTATATGAAAAACATGTTTTTCAATGGCAAAAATCAATGAATATTGTAAATGCACAAACAGTAATATCTCCACATTGCAAGGTGCAATTCTGAAATTTTTTGCTTTTTCCTGTTAATCCTAGCATGATAAAGAAGATTCAAAGAGAGTGAGATGCCAGCTCCTTTCATTCAGTCAGTAGCTTCAAACATTTCTGGTATATGAAAAACATGTTTTTCAATGGCAAAAATCAATGAATATTGTAAATGCACAAACAGTAATATCTCCACATTGCAAGGTGCAATTCTGAAATTTTTTGCTTTTTCCTGCTAATCCTAGCATGATAAAGAAGATTCAAAGAGTGAGATGCCAGCTCCTTTCATTCAGTCAGTAGCTTCAAACATTTCTGGTATATGAAAAACATGTTTTTCAATGGCAAAAATCAATGAATATTGTAAATGCACAAACAGTAATATCTCCACATTGCAAGGTGCAATTATGAAATTTTTTGCTTTTTCCTGCTAATCCTAGCATGATAAAGAAGATTCAAAGAGAGTGAGATGCCAGCTCCTTTCATTCAGTCAGTAGCTTCAAACATTTCTGGACGTTTTTCAATGGCAAAAATCAATGAATATTGTAAATGCACAAACAGTAATATCTCCACATTGCAAGGTGCAATTCTGAAATTTTTTGCTTTTTCCTGTTAATCCTAGCATGATAAAGAAGATTCAAAGAGAGTGAGATGCCAGCTCCTTTCATTCAGTCAGTAGCTTCAAACATTTCTGGTATATGAAAAACATGTTTTTCAATGGCAAAAATCAATGAATATTGTAAATGCACAAACAGTAATATCTCCACATTGCAAGGTGCAATTCTGAAATTTTTTGCTTTTTCCTGCTAATCCTAGCATGATAAAGAAGATTCAAAGAGAGTGAGATGCCAGCTCCTTTCATTCAGTCAGTAGCTTCAAACATTTCTGGTATATGAAAAACATGTTTTTCAATGGCAAAAATCAATGAATATTGTAAATGCACAAACAGTAATATCTCCACATTGCAAGGTGCAATTCGGAAATTTTTTGCTTTTTCCAGCTAATCCTAGCATGATAAAGAAGATTCAAAGAGAGTGAGATGCCAGCTCCTTTCATTCAGTCAGTAGCTTCAAACATTTCTGGTATATGAATAACATGATGTTTTTCAATGGCAAAAATCAATGAATATTGTAAATGCACAAACAGTAATATCTCCACATTGCAAGGTGCAATTCTGAAATTTTTTGCTTTTTCCTGCTAATCCTAGCATGATAAAGAAGATTCAAAGAGAGTGAGATGCCAGCTCCTTTCATTCAGTCAGTAGCTTCAAACATTTCTGGACGTTTTTCAATGGCAAAAATCAATGAATATTGTAAATGCACAAACAGTAATATCTCCACATTGCAAGGTGCAATTCTGAAATTTTTTGCTTTTTCCTGTTAATCCTAGCATGATAAAGAAGATTCAAAGAGAGTGAGATGCCAGCTCCTTTCATTCAGTCAGTAGCTTCAAACATTTCTGGTATATGAAAAACATGTTTTTCAATGGCAAAAATCAATGAATATTGTAAATGCACAAACAGTAATATCTCCACATTGCAAGGTGCAATTCTGAAATTTTTTGCTTTTTCCTGCTAATCCTAGCATGATAAAGAAGATTCAAAGAGAGTGAGATGCCAGCTCCTTTCATTCAGTCAGTAGCTTCAAACATTTCTGGTATATGAAAAACATGTTTTTCAATGGCAAAAATCAATGAATATTGTAAATGCACAAACAGTAATATCTCCACATTGCAAGGTGCAATTCTGAAATTTTTTGCTTTTTCCTGCTAATCCTAGCATGATAAAGAAGATTCAAAGAGAGTGAGATGCCAGCTCCTTTCATTCAGTCAGTAGCTTCAAACATTTCTGGACGTTTTTCAATGGCAAAAATCAATGAATATTGTAAATGCACAAACAGTAATATCTCCACATTGCAAGGTGCAATTCTGAAATTTTTTGCTTTTTCCTGTTAATCCTAGCATGCTAAAGAAGATTCAAAGAGAGTGAGATGCCAGCTCCTTTCATTCAGTCAGTAGCTTCAAACATTTCTGGTATATGAAAAACATGTTTTTCAATGGCAAAAATCAATGAATATTGTAAATGCACAAACAGTAATATCTCCACATTGCAAGGTGCAATTCTGAAATTTTTTGCTTTTTCCTGCTAATCCTAGCATGATAAAGAAGATTCAAAGAGTGAGATGCCAGCTCCTTTCATTCAGTCAGTAGCTTCAAACATTTCTGGTATATGAAAAACATGTTTTTCAATGGCAAAAATCAATGAATATTGTAAATGCACAAACAGTAATATCTCCACATTGCAAGGTGCAATTCTGAAATTTTTTGCTTTTTCCTGCTAATCCTAGCATGATAAAGAAGATTCAAAGAGAGTGAGATGCCAGCTCCTTTCATTCAGTCAGTAGCTTCAAACATTTCTGGACGTTTTTCAATGGCAAAAATCAATGAATATTGTAAATGCACAAACAGTAATATCTCCACATTGCAAGGTGCAATTCTGAAATTTTTTGCTTTTTCCTGTTAATCCTAGCATGATAAAGAAGATTCAAAGAGAGTGAGATGCCAGCTCCTTTCATTCAGTCAGTAGCTTCAAACATTTCTGGTATATGAAAAACATGTTTTTCAATGGCAAAAATCAATGAATATTTTAAATGCACAAACAGTAATATCTCCACATTGCAAGGTGCAATTCTGAAATTTTTTGCTTTTTCCTGCTAATCCTAGCATGATAAAGAAGATTCAAAGAGAGTGAGATGCCAGCTCCTTTCATTCAGTCAGTAGCTTCAAACATTTCTGGTATATGAAAAACATGTTTTTCAATGGCAAAAATCAATGAATATTGTAAATGCACAAACAGTAATATCTCCACATTGCAAGGTGCAATTCTGAAATTTTTTGCTTTTTCCTGTTAATCCTAGCATGATAAAGAAGATTCAAAGAGAGTGAGATGCCAGCTCCTTTCATTCAGTCAGTAGCTTCAAACATTTCTGGTATATGAAAAACATGTTTTTCAATGGCAAAAATCAATGAATATTGTAAATGCACAAACAGTAATATCTCCACATTGCAAGGTGCAATTCTGAAATTTTTTGCTTTTTCCTGCTAATCCTAGCATGATAAAAAAGATTCAAAGAGAGTGAGATGCCAGCTCCTTTCATTCAGTCAGTAGCTTCAAACATTTCTGGTATATGAAAAACATGTTTTTCAATGGCAAAAATCAATGAATATTGTAAATGGACAAACAGTAATATCTCCACATTGCAAGGTGCAATTCTGAAATTTTTTGCTTTTTCCTGCTAATCCTAGCATGATAAAGAAGATTCAAAGAGAGTGAGATGCCAGTTCCTTTCATTCAGTCAGTAGCTTCAAACATTTCTGGATGTTTTTCAATTTCAAAAATCAATGAATATTGTAAATGCACAAACAGTAATATCTCCACATTGCAAGGTGCAATTCTGAAATTTTTTGCTTTTTCCTGTTAATCCTAGCATGATAAAGAAGATTCAAAGAGAGTGAGATGCCAGCTCCTTTCATTCAGTCAGTAGCTTCAAACATTTCTGGTATATGAAAAACATGTTTTTCAATGGCAAAAATCAATGAATATTGTAAATGCACAAACAGTAATATCTCCACATTGCAAGGTGCAATTCTGAAATTTTTTGCTTTTTCCTGTTAATCCTAGCATGATAAAGAAGATTCAAAGAGAGTGAGATGCCAGCTCCTTTCATTCAGTCAGTAGCTTCAAACATTTCTGGTATATGAAAAACATGTTTTTCAATGGCAAAAATCAATGAATATTGTAAATGCACAAACAGTAATATCTCCACATTGCAAGGTGCAATTCTGAAATTTTTTGCTTTTTCCTGTTAATCCTAGCATGATAAAGAAGATTCAAAGAGAGTGAGATGCCAGCTCCTTTCATTCAGTCAGTAGCTTCAAACATTTCTGGTATATGAAAAACATGTTTTTCAATGGCAAAAATCAATGAATATTGTAAATGCACAAACAGTAATATCTCCACATTGCAAGGTGCAATTCTGAAATTTTTTGCTTTTTCCTGCTAATCCTAGCATGATAAAGAAGATTCAAAGAGAGTGAGATGCCAGCTCCTTTCATTCAGTCAGTAGCTTCAAACATTTCTGGTATATGAAAAACATGTTTTTCAATGGCAAAAATCAATGAATATTGTAAATGCACAAACAGTAATATCTCCACATTGCAAGGTGCAATTCGGAAATTTTTTGCTTTTTCCTGTTAATCCTAGCATGATAAAGAAGATTCAAAGAGAGTGAGATGCCAGCTCCTTTCATTCAGTCAGTAGCTTCAAACATTTCTGGACGTTTTTCAATGGCAAAAATCAATGAATATTGTAAATGCACAAACAGTAATATCTCCACATTGCAAGGTGCAATTCTGAAATTTTTTGCTTTTTCCTGTTAATCCTAGCATGATAAAGAAGATTCAAAGAGAGTGAGATGCCAGCTCCTTTCATTCAGTCAGTAGCTTCAAACATTTCTGGTATATGAAAAACATGTTTTTCAATGGCAAAAATCAATGAATATTGTAAATGCACAAACAGTAATATCTCCACATTGCAAGGTGCAATTCTGAAATTTTTTGCTTTTTCCTGCTAATCCTAGCATGATAAAGAAGATTCAAAGAGAGTGAGATGCCAGCTCCTTTCATTCAGTCAGTAGCTTCAAACATTTCTGGTATATGAAAAACATGTTTTTCAATGGCAAAAATCAATGAATATTGTAAATGCACAAACAGTAATATCTCCACATTGCAAGGTGCAATTCGGAAATTTTTTGCTTTTTCCAGCTAATCCTAGCATGATAAAGAAGATTCAAAGAGAGTGAGATGCCAGCTCCTTTCATTCAGTCAGTAGCTTCAAACATTTCTGGTATATGAATAACATGATGTTTTTCAATGGCAAAAATCAATGAATATTGTAAATGCACAAACAGTAATATCTCCACATTGCAAGGTGCAATTCTGAAATTTTTTGCTTTTTCCTGCTAATCCTAGCATGATAAAGAAGATTCAAAGAGAGTGAGATGCCAGCTCCTTTCATTCAGTCAGTAGCTTCAAACATTTCTGGACGTTTTTCAATGGCAAAAATCAATGAATATTGTAAATGCACAAACAGTAATATCTCCACATTGCAAGGTGCAATTCTGAAATTTTTTGCTTTTTCCTGTTAATCCTAGCATGATAAAGAAGATTCAAAGAGAGTGAGATGCCAGCTCCTTTCATTCAGTCAGTAGCTTCAAACATTTCTGGTATATGAAAAACATGTTTTTCAATGGCAAAAATCAATGAATATTGTAAATGCACAAACAGTAATATCTCCACATTGCAAGGTGCAATTCTGAAATTTTTTGCTTTTTCCTGCTAATCCTAGCATGATAAAGAAGATTCAAAGAGAGTGAGATGCCAGCTCCTTTCATTCAGTCAGTAGCTTCAAACATTTCTGGTATATGAAAAACATGTTTTTCAATGGCAAAAATCAATGAATATTGTAAATGCACAAACAGTAATATCTCCACATTGCAAGGTGCAATTCTGAATTTTTTTGCTTTTTCCTGCTAATCCTAGCATGATAAAGAAGATTCAAAGAGAGTGAGATGCCAGCTCCTTTCATTCAGTCAGTAGCTTCAAACATTTCTGGACGTTTTTCAATGGCAAAAATCAATGAATATTGTAAATGCACAAACAGTAATATCTCCACATTGCAAGGTGCAATTCTGAAATTTTTTGCTTTTTCCTGTTAATCCTAGCATGATAAAGAAGATTCAAAGAGAGTGAGATGCCAGCTCCTTTCATTCAGTCAGTAGCTTCAAACATTTCTGGTATATGAAAAACATGTTTTTCAATGGCAAAAATCAATGAATATTGTAAATGCACAAACAGTAATATCTCCACATTGCAAGGTGCAATTCTGAAATTTTTTGCTTTTTCCTGCTAATCCTAGCATGATAAAGAAGATTCAAAGAGTGAGATGCCAGCTCCTTTCATTCAGTCAGTAGCTTCAAACATTTCTGGTATATGAAAAACATGTTTTTCAATGGCAAAAATCAATGAATATTGTAAATGCACAAACAGTAATATCTCAACATTGCAAGGTGCAATTCTGAAATTTTTTGCTTTTTCCTGCTAATCCTAGCATGATAAAGAAGATTCAAAGAGAGTGAGATGCCAGCTCCTTTCATTCAGTCAGTAGCTTCAAACATTTCTGGACGTTTTTCAATGGCAAAAATCAATGAATATTGTAAATGCACAAACAGTAATATCTCCACATTGCAAGGTGCAATTCTGAAATTTTTTGCTTTTTCCTGTTAATCCTAGCATGATAAAGAAGATTCAAAGAGAGTGAGATGCCAGCTCCTTTCATTCAGTCAGTAGCTTCAAACATTTCTGGTATATGAAAAACATGTTTTTCAATGGCAAAAATCAATGAATATTGTAAATGCACAAACAGTAATATCTCCACATTGCAAGGTGCAATTCTGAAATTTTTTGCTTTTTCCTGCTAATCCTAGCATGATAAAGAAGATTCAAAGAGAGTGAGATGCCAGCTCCTTTCATTCAGTCAGTAGCTTCAAACATTTCTGGTATATGAAAAACATGTTTTTCAATGGCAAAAATCAATGAATATTGTAAATGCACAAACAGTAATATCTCCACATTGCAAGGTGCAATTCTGAAATTTTTTGCTTTTTCCTGTTAATCCTAGCATGATAAAGAAGATTCAAAGAGAGTGAGATGCCAGCTCCTTTCATTCAGTCAGTAGCTTCAAACATTTCTGGTATATGAAAAACATGTTTTTCAATGGCAAAAATCAATGAATATTGTAAATGCACAAACAGTAATATCTCCACATTGCAAGGTGCAATTCTGAAATTTTTTGCTTTTTCCTGCTAATCCTAGCATGATAAAAAAGATTCAAAGAGAGTGAGATGCCAGCTCCTTTCATTCAGTCAGTAGCTTCAAACATTTCTGGTATATGAAAAACATGTTTTTCAATGGCAAAAATCAATGAATATTGTAAATGGACAAACAGTAATATCTCCACATTGCAAGGTGCAATTCTGAAATTTTTTGCTTTTTCCTGCTAATCCTAGCATGATAAAGAAGATTCAAAGAGAGTGAGATGCCAGTTCCTTTCATTCAGTCAGTAGCTTCAAACATTTCTGGATGTTTTTCAATGGCAAAAATCAATGAATATTGTAAATGCACAAACAGTAATATCTCCACATTGCAAGGTGCAATTCTGAAATTTTTTGCTTTTTCCTGTTAATCCTAGCATGATAAAGAAGATTCAAAGAGAGTGAGATGCCAGCTCCTTTCATTCAGTCAGTAGCTTCAAACATTTCTGGTATATGAAAAACATGTTTTTCAATGGCAAAAATCAATGAATATTGTAAATGCACAAACAGTAATATCTCCACATTGCAAGGTGCAATTCTGAAATTTTTTGCTTTTTCCTGTTAATCCTAGCATGATAAAGAAGATTCAAAGAGAGTGAGATGCCAGCTCCTTTCATTCAGTCAGTAGCTTCAAACATTTCTGGTATATGAAAAACATGTTTTTCAATGGCAAAAATCAATGAATATTGTAAATGCACAAACAGTAATATCTCCACATTGCAAGGTGCAATTCTGAAATTTTTTGCTTTTTCCTGTTAATCCTAGCATGATAAAGAAGATTCAAAGAGAGTGAGATGCCAGCTCCTTTCATTCAGTCAGTAGCTTCAAACATTTCTGGTATATGAAAAACATGTTTTTCAATGGCAAAAATCAATGAATATTGTAAATGCACAAACAGTAATATCTCCACATTGCAAGGTGCAATTCTGAAATTTTTTGCTTTTTCCTGCTAATCCTAGCATGATAAAGAAGATTCAAAGAGAGTGAGATGCCAGCTCCTTTCATTCAGTCAGTAGCTTCAAACATTTCTGGACATTTTTCAATGGCAAAAATCAATGAATATTGTAAATGCACAAACAGTAATATCTCCACATTGCAAGGTGCAATTCTGAAATTTTTTGCTTTTTCCTGTTAATCCTAGCATGATAAAGAAGATTCAAAGAGAGTGAGATGCCAGCTCCTTTCATTCAGTCAGTAGCTTCAAACATTTCTGGTATATGAAAAACATGTTTTTCAATGGCAAAAATCAATGAATATTGTAAATGCACAAACAGTAATATCTCCACATTGCAAGGTGCAATTCTGAAATTTTTTGCTTTTTCCTGCTAATCCTAGCATGATAAAGAAGATTCAAAGAGAGTGAGATGCCAGCTCCTTTCATTCAGTCAGTAGCTTCAAACATTTCTGGTATATGAAAAACATGTTTTTCAATGGCAAAAGTCAATGAATATTGTAAATGCACAAACAGTAATATCTCCACATTGCAAGGTGCAATTCTGAAATTTTTTGCTTTTTCCTGCTAATCCTAGCATGATAAAGAAGATTCAAAGAGAGTGAGATGCCAGCTCCTTTCATTCAGTCAGTAGCTTCAAACATTTCTGGTATATGAAAAACATGTTTTTCAATGGCAAAAATCAATGAATATTGTAAATGCACAAACAGTAATATCTCCACATTGCAAGGCGCAATTCTGAAATTTTTTGCTTTTTCCTGCTCCTCTTAGCATGATAAAGAAGATTCAAAGAGAGTGAGATGCCAGCTCCTTTCATTCAGTCAGTAGCTTCAATCATTTCTGGACGTTTTTCAATGGCAAAAATCAATGAATATTGTAAATGCACAAACAGTAATTTCTCCGCATTGCAAGGTGCAATTCTGAAATTTTTTGCTTTTTCCTGCTCCTCTTAGCATGATAAAGAAGATTCAAAGAGAGTGAGGTGCCAGCTCCTTTCATTCAGTCAGTAGCTTCAAACATTTCTGGTATATGAATAACATGTTTTTCAACGGCAAAAATCAATGAATATTGTAAATGCACAAACAGTAATTTCTCCGCATTGCAAGGTGCAATTCTGAAATTTTTTGCTTTTTCCTGCTCCTCTTAGCATGATAAAGAAGATTCAAAGAGAGTGAGATGCCAGCTCCTTTCATTCAGTCAGTAGCTTCAATCATTTCTGGACGTTTTTCAATGGCAAAAATCAATGAATATTGTAAATGCACAAACAGTAATTTCTCCGCATTGCAAGGTGCAATTCTGAAATTTTTTGCTTTTTCCTGCTCCTCTTAGCATGATAAAGAAGATTCAAAGAGAGTGAGATGCCAGCTCCTTTCATTCAGTCAGTAGCTTCAATCATTTCTGGACGTTTTTCAATGGCAAAAATCAATGAATATTGTAAATGCACAAACTGAAATTTCTCCGCATTGCAAGGTGCAATTCTGAAATTTTTTGCTTTTTCCTGCTCCTCTTAGCATGATAAAGAAGATTCAAAGAGAGTGAGATGCCAGCTCCTTTCATTCAGTCAGTAGCTTCAATCATTTCTGGACGTTTTTCAATGGCAAAAATCAATGAATATTGTAAATGCACAAACAGTAATTTCTGTGCATTGCAAGGTGCAATTCTGAAATTTTTTGCTTTTTCCTGCTCCTCTTAGCATGGTAAAGAAGATTCAAAGAGAGTGAGATGCCAGCTCCTTTCATTCAGTCAGTAGCTTCAAACATTTCTGGTATATGAATAACATGATGTTTTTCAATGACAAAAATCAATGAATATTGTAAATGCACAAACAGTAATTTCTCCGCATTGCAAGGTGCAAGTCTGAAATTTTTTGCTTTTTCCTGCTCCTCTTAGCATGATAAAGAAGATTCAAAGAGAGTGAGATGCCAGCTCCTTTCATTCAGTTAGTAGCTTCAATCATTTCTGGACGTTTTTCAATGGCAAAAATCAATGAATATTGTAAATGCACAAACTGTAATTTCTCCGCATTGCAAGGTGCAATTCTGAAATTTTTTGCTTTTTCCTGCTCCTCTTAGCATGATAAAGAAGATTCAAAGAGAGTGAGATGCCAGCTCCTTTCATTCAGTCAGTAGCTTCAATCATTTCTGGACGTTTTTCAATGGCAAAAATCAATGAATATTGTAAATGCACAAACAGTAATTTCTCCGCATTGCAAGGTGCAATTCTGAAATTTTTTGCTTTTTCCTGCTCCTCTTAGCATGGTAAAGAATACTCAAAGAGAGTGAGATGCCAGCTCCTTTCATTCAGTCAGTAGCTTCAAACATTTCTGGTATATGAATAACATGATGTTTTTCAATGGCAAAAATCAATGAATATTGTAAATGCACAAACAGTAATTTCTCCGCATTGCAAGGTGCAAGTCTGAAATTTTTTGCTTTTTCCTGCTCCTCTTAGCATGATAAAGAAGATTCAAAGAGAGTGAGATGCCAGCTCCTTTCATTCAGTCAGTAGCTTCAAACATTTCTGGTATTTGAATAACATGATGTTTTTCAATGGCAAAAATCAATGAATATTGTAAATGCACAAACAGTAATTTCTCCGCATTGCAAGGTGCAATTCTGAAATTTTTTGCTTTTTCCTGCTCCTCTTAGCATGATAAAGAAGATTCAAAGAGAGTGAGATGCCAGCTCCTTTCATTCAGTCAGTAGCTTCAAACATTTCTGGACGTTTTTCAATGGCAAAAATCAATGAATATTGTAAATGCACAAACAGTAATATCTCCACATTGCAAGGTGCAATTCTGAAATTTTTTGCTTTTTCCTGTTAATCCTAGCATGATAAAGAAGATTCAAAGAGAGTGAGATGCCAGCTCCTTTCATTCAGTCAGTAGCTTCAAACATTTCTGGTATATGAAAAACATGTTTTTCAATGGCAAAAATCAATGAATATTGTAAATGCACAAACAGTAATATCTCCACATTGCAAGGTGCAATTCTGAAATTTTTTGCCTTTTCCTGCTAATCCTAGCATGATAAAGAAGATTCAAAGAGAGTGAGATGCCAGCTCCTTTCATTCAGTCAGTAGCTTCAAACATTTCTGGTATATGAAAAACATGTTTTTCAATGGCAAAAATCAATGAATATTGTAAATGCACAAACAGTAATATCTCCACATTGCAAGGTGCAATTCTGAAATTTTTTGCTTTTTCCTGCTAAACCTAGCATGATAAAGAAGATTCAAAGAGAGTGAGATGCCAGCTCCTTTCATTCAGTCAGTAGCTTCAAACATTTCTGGACGTTTTTCAATGGCAAAAATCAATGAATATTGTAAATGCACAAACAGTAATATCTCCACATTGCAAGGTGCAATTCTGAAATTTTTTGCTTTTTCCTGTTAATCCTAGCATGATAAAGAAGATTCAAAGAGAGTGAGATGCCAGCTCCTTTCATTCAGTCAGTAGCTTCAAACATTTCTGGTATATGAAAAACATGTTTTTCAATGGCAAAAATCAATGAATATTGTAAATGCACAAACAGTAATATCTCCACATTGCAAGGTGCAATTCTGAAATTTTTTGCTTTTTCCTGCTAATCCTAGCATGATAAAGAAGATTCAAAGAGTGAGATGCCAGCTCCTTTCATTCAGTCAGTAGCTTCAAACATTTCTGGTATATGAAAAACATGTTTTTCAATGGCAAAAATCAATGAATATTGTAAATGCACAAACAGTAATATCTCAACATTGCAAGGTGCAATTCTGAAATTTTTTGCTTTTTCCTGCTAATCCTAGCATGATAAAGAAGATTCAAAGAGAGTGAGATGCCAGCTCCTTTCATTCAGTCAGTAGCTTCAAACATTTCTGGACGTTTTTCAATGGCAAAAATCAATGAATATTGTAAATGCACAAACAGTAATATCTCCACATTGCAAGGTGCAATTCTGAAATTTTTTGCTTTTTCCTGTTAATCCTAGCATGATAAAGAAGATTCAAAGAGAGTGAGATGCCAGCTCCTTTCATTCAGTCAGTAGCTTCAAACATTTCTGGTATATGAAAAACATGTTTTTCAATGGCAAAAATCAATGAATATTGTAAATGCACAAACAGTAATATCTCCACATTGCAAGGTGCAATTCTGAAATTTTTTGCTTTTTCCTGCTAATCCTAGCATGATAAAGAAGATTCAAAGAGAGTGAGATGCCAGCTCCTTTCATTCAGTCAGTAGCTTCAAACATTTCTGGTATATGAAAAACATGTTTTTCAATGGCAAAAGTCAATGAATATTGTAAATGCACAAACAGTAATATCTCCACATTGCAAGGTGCAATTCTGAAATTTTTTGCTTTTTCCTGCTAATCCTAGCATGATAAAGAAGATTCAAAGAGAGTGAGATGCCAGCTCCTTTCATTCAGTCAGTAGCTTCAAACATTTCTGGTATATGAAAAACATGTTTTTCAATGGCAAAAATCAATGAATATTGTAAATGCACAAACAGTAATATCTCCACATTGCAAGGCGCAATTCTGAAATTTTTTGCTTTTTCCTGCTCCTCTTAGCATGATAAAGAAGATTCAAAGAGAGTGAGATGCCAGCTCCTTTCATTCAGTCAGTAGCTTCAATCATTTCTGGATGTTTTTCAATGGCAAAAATCAATGAATATTGTAAATGCACAAACAGTAATTTCTCCGCATTGCAAGGTGCAATTCTGAAATTTTTTGCTTTTTCCTGCTCCTCTTAGCATGATAAAGAAGATTCAAAGAGAGTGAGGTGCCAGCTCCTTTCATTCAGTCAGTAGCTTCAAACATTTCTGGTATATGAATAACATGTTTTTCAATGGCAAAAATCAATGAATATTGTAAATGCACAAACAGTAATTTCTCCGCATTGCAAGGTGCAATTCTGAAATTTTTTGCTTTTTCCTGCTCCTCTTAGCATGATAAAGAAGATTCAAAGAGAGTGAGATGCCAGCTCCTTTCATTCAGTCAGTAGCTTCAATCATTTCTGGACGTTTTTCAATGGCAAAAATCAATGAATATTGTAAATGCACAAACAGTAATTTCTCCGCATTGCAAGGTGCAATTCTGAAATTTTTTGCTTTTTCCTGCTCCTCTTAGCATGATAAAGAAGATTCAAAGAGAGTGAGATGCCAGCTCCTTTCATTCAGTCAGTAGCTTCAATCATTTCTGGACGTTTTTCAATGGCAAAAATCAATGAATATTGTAAATGCACAAACTGAAATTTCTCCGCATTGCAAGGTGCAATTCTGAAATTTTTTGCTTTTTCCTGCTCCTCTTAGCATGATAAAGAAGATTCAAAGAGAGTGAGATGCCAGCTCCTTTCATTCAGTCAGTAGCTTCAATCATTTCTGGACGTTTTTCAATGGCAAAAATCAATGAATATTGTAAATGCACAAACAGTAATTTCTGTGCATTGCAAGGTGCAATTCTGAAATTTTTTGCTTTTTCCTGCTCCTCTTAGCATGGTAAAGAAGATTCAAAGAGAGTGAGATGCCAGCTCCTTTCATTCAGTCAGTAGCTTCAAACATTTCTGGTATATGAATAACATGATGTTTTTCAATGACAAAATCAATGAATATTGTAAATGCACAAACAGTAATTTCTCCGCATTGCAAGGTGCAAGTCTGAAATTTTTTGCTTTTTCCTGCTCCTCTTAGCATGATAAAGAAGATTCAAAGAGAGTGAGATGCCAGCTCCTTTCATTCAGTCAGTAGCTTCAAACATTTCTGGTATATGAATAACATGATGTTTTTCAATGGCAAAAATCAATGAATATTGTAAATGCACAAACAGTAATTTCTCCGCATTGCAAGGTGCAATTCTGAAATTTTTTGCTTTTTCCTGCTCCTCTTAGCATGATAAAGAAGATTCAAAGAGAGTGAGATGCCAGCTCCTTTCATTCAGTCAGTAGCTTCAAACATTTCTGGACGTTTTTCAATGGCAAAAATCAATGAATATTGTAAATGCACAAACAGTAATATCTCCACATTGCAAGGTGCAATTCTGAAATTTTTTGCTTTTTCCTGTTAATCCTAGCATGATAAAGAAGATTCAAAGAGAGTGAGATGCCAGCTCCTTTCATTCAGTCAGTAGCTTCAAACATTTCTGGTATATGAAAAACATGTTTTTCAATGGCAAAAATCAATGAATATTGTAAATGCACAAACAGTAATATCTCCACATTGCAAGGTGCAATTCTGAAATTTTTTGCCTTTTCCTGCTAATCCTAGCATGATAAAGAAGATTCAAAGAGAGTGAGATGCCAGCTCCTTTCATTCAGTCAGTAGCTTCAAACATTTCTGGTATATGAAAAACATGTTTTTCAATGGCAAAAATCAATGAATATTGTAAATGCACAAACAGTAATATCTCCACATTGCAAGGTGCAATTCTGAAATTTTTTGCTTTTTCCTGCTAATCCTAGCATGATAAAGAAGATTCAAAGAGAGTGAGATGCCAGCTCCTTTCATTCAGTCAGTAGCTTCAAACATTTCTGGACGTTTTTCAATGGCAAAAATCAATGAATATTGTAAATGCACAAACAGTAATATCTCCACATTGCAAGGTGCAATTCTGAAATTTTTTGCTTTTTCCTGTTAATCCTAGCATGATAAAGAAGATTCAAAGAGAGTGAGATGCCAGCTCCTTTCATTCAGTCAGTAGCTTCAAACATTTCTGGTATATGAAAAACATGTTTTTCAATGGCAAAAATCAATGAATATTGTAAATGCACAAACAGTAATATCTCCACATTGCAAGGTGCAATTCTGAAATTTTTTGCTTTTTCCTGCTAATCCTAGCATGATAAAGAAGATTCAAAGAGTGAGATGCCAGCTCCTTTCATTCAGTCAGTAGCTTCAAACATTTCTGGTATATGAAAAACATGTTTTTCAATGGCAAAAATCAATGAATATTGTAAATGCACAAACAGTAATATCTCAACATTGCAAGGTGCAATTCTGAAATTTTTTGCTTTTTCCTGCTAATCCTAGCATGATAAAGAAGATTCAAAGAGAGTGAGATGCCAGCTCCTTTCATTCAGTCAGTAGCTTCAAACATTTCTGGACGTTTTTCAATGGCAAAAATCATTGAATATTGTAAATGCACAAAGTAATATCTCCACATTGCAAGGTGCAATTCTGAAATTTTTTGCTTTTTCCTGTTAATCCTAGCATGATAAAGAAGATTCAAAGAGAGTGAGATGCCAGCTCCTTTCATTCAGTCAGTAGCTTCAAACATTTCTGGTATATGAAAAACATGTTTTTCAATGGCAAAAATCAATGAATATTGTAAATGCACAAACAGTAATATCTCCACATTGCAAGGTGCAATTCTGAAATTTTTTGCTTTTTCCTGCTAATCCTAGCATGATAAAGAAGATTCAAAGAGAGTGAGATGCCAGCTCCTTTCATTCAGTCAGTAGCTTCAAACATTTCTGGTATATGAAAAACATGTTTTTCAATGGCAAAAATCAATGAATATTGTAAATGCACAAACAGTAATATCTCCACATTGCAAGGTGCAATTCTGAAATTTTTTGCTTTTTCCTGTTAATCCTAGCATGATAAAGAAGATTCAAAGAGAGTGAGATGCCAGCTCCTTTCATTCAGTCAGTAGCTTCAAACATTTCTGGTATATGAAAAACATGTTTTTCAATGGCAAAAATCAATGAATATTGTAAATGCACAAACAGTAATATCTCCACATTGCAAGGTGCAATTCTGAAATTTTTTGCTTTTTCCTGCTAATCCTAGCATGATAAAGAAGATTCAAAGAGAGTGAGATGCCAGCTCCTTTCATTCAGTCAGTAGCTTCAAACATTTCTGGTATATGAAAAACATGTTTTTCAATGGCAAAAATCAATGAATATTGTAAATGCACAAACAGTAATATCTCCACATTGCAAGGTGCAATTCTGAAATTTTTTGCTTTTTCCTGCTAATCCTAGCATGATAAAGAAGATTCAAAGAGAGTGAGATGCCAGCTCCTTTCATTCAGTCAGTAGCTTCAAACATTTCTGGACGTTTTTCAATGGCAAAAATCAATGAATATTGTAAATGCACAAACAGTAATATCTCCACATTGCAAGGTGCAATTCTGAAATTTTTTGCTTTTTCCTGTTAATCCTAGCATGATAAAGAAGATTCAAAGAGAGTGAGATGCCAGCTCCTTTCATTCAGTCAGTAGCTTCAAACATTTCTGGTATATGAAAAACATGTTTTTCAATGGCAAAAATCAATGAATATTGTAAATGCACAAACAGTAATATCTCCACATTGCAAGGTGCAATTCTGAAATTTTTTGCTTTTTCCTGTTAATCCTAGCATGATAAAGAAGATTCAAAGAGAGTGAGATGCCAGCTCCTTTCATTCAGTCAGTAGCTTCAAACATTTCTGGTATATGAAAAACATGTTTTTCAATGGCAAAAATCAATGAATATTGTAAATGCACAAACAGTAATATCTCCACATTGCAAGGTGCAATTCTGAAATTTTTTGCTTTTTCCTGCTAATCCTAGCATGATAAAGAAGATTCAAAGAGAGTGAGATGCCAGCTCCTTTCATTCAGTCAGTAGCTTCAAACATTTCTGGACGTTTTTCAATGGCAAAAATCAATGAATATTGTAAATGCACAAACAGTAATATCTCCACATTGCAAGGTGCAATTCTGAAATTTTTTGCTTTTTCCTGTTAATCCTAGCATGATAAAGAAGATTCAAAGAGAGTGAGATGCCAGCTCCTTTCATTCAGTCAGTAGCTTCAAACATTTCTGGTATATGAAAAACATGTTTTTCAATGGCAAAAATCAATGAATATTGTAAATGCACAAACAGTAATATCTCCACATTGCAAGGTGCAATTCTGAAATTTTTTGCTTTTTCCTGCTAATCCTAGCATGATAAAGTAGATTCAAAGAGAGTGAGATGCCAGCTCCTTTCATTCAGTCAGTAGCTTCAAACATTTCTGGTATATGAAAAACATGTTTTTCAATGGCAAAAGTCAATGAATATTGTAAATGCACAAACAGTAATATCTCCACATTGCAAGGTGCAATTCTGAAATTTTTTGCTTTTTCCTGCTAATCCTAGCATGATAAAGAAGATTCAAAGAGAGTGAGATGCCAGCTCCTTTCATTCAGTCAGTAGCTTCAAACATTTCTGGTATATGAAAAACATGTTTTTCAATGGCAAAAATCAATGAATATTGTAAATGCACAAACAGTAATATCTCCACATTGCAAGGCGCAATTCTGAAATTTTTTGCTTTTTCCTGCTCCTCTTAGCATGATAAAGAAGATTCAAAGAGAGTGAGATGCCAGCTCCTTTCATTCAGTCAGTAGCTTCAATCATTTCTGGACGTTTTTCAATGGCAAAAATCAATGAATATTGTAAATGCACAAACAGTAATTTCTCCGCATTGCAAGGTGCAATTCTGAAATTTTTTGCTTTTTCCTGCTCCTCTTAGCATGATAAAGAAGATTCAAAGAGAGTGAGGTGCCAGCTCCTTTCATTCAGTCAGTAGCTTCAAACATTTCTGGTATATGAATAACATGTTTTTCAATGGCAAAAATCAATGAATATTGTAAATGCACAAACAGTAATTTCTCCGCATTGCAAGGTGCAATTCTGAAATTTTTTGCTTTTTCCTGCTCCGCTTAGCATGATAAAGAAGATTCAAAGAGAGTGAGATGCCAGCTCCTTTCATTCAGTCAGTAGCTTCAATCATTTCTGGACGTTTTTCAATGGCAAAAATCAATGAATATTGTAAATGCACAAACAGTAATTTCTCCGCATTGCAAGGTGCAATTCTGAAATTTTTTGCTTTTTCCTGCTCCTCTTAGCATGATAAAGAAGATTCAAAGAGAGTGAGATGCCAGCTCCTTTCATTCAGTCAGTAGCTTCAATCATTTCTGGACGTTTTTCAATGGCAAAAATCAATGAATATTGTAAATGCACAAACTGAAATTTCTCCGCATTGCAAGGTGCAATTCTGAAATTTTTTGCTTTTTCCTGCTCCTCTTAGCATGATAAAGAAGATTCAAAGAGAGTGAGATGCCAGCTCCTTTCATTCAGTCAGTAGCTTCAATCATTTCTGGACGTTTTTCAATGGCAAAAATCAATGAATATTGTAAATGCACAAACAGTAATTTCTGTGCATTGCAAGGTGCAATTCTGAAATTTTTTGCTTTTTCCTGCTCCTCTTAGCATGGTAAAGAAGATTCAAAGAGAGTGAGATGCCAGCTCCTTTCATTCAGTCAGTAGCTTCAAACATTTCTGGTATATGAATAACATGATGTTTTTCAATGACAAAAATCAATGAATATTGTAAATGCACAAACAGTAATTTCTCCGCATTGCAAGGTGCAAGTCTGAAATTTTTTGCTTTTTCCTGCTCCTCTTAGCATGATAAAGAAGATTCAAAGAGAGTGAGATGCCAGCTCCTTTCATTCAGTTAGTAGCTTCAATCATTTCTGGACGTTTTTCAATGGCAAAAATCAATGAATATTGTAAATGCACAAACTGTAATTTCTCCGCATTGCAAGGTGCAATTCTGAAATTTTTTGCTTTTTCCTGCTCCTCTTAGCATGATAAAGAAGATTCAAAGAGAGTGAGATGCCAGCTCCTTTCATTCAGTCAGTAGCTTCAATCATTTCTGGACGTTTTTCAATGGCAAAAATCAATGAATATTGTAAATGCACAAACAGTAATTTCTCCGCATTGCAAGGTGCAATTCTGAAATTTTTTGCTTTTTCCTGCTCCTCTTAGCATGGTAAAGAATACTCAAAGAGAGTGAGATGCCAGCTCCTTTCATTCAGTCAGTAGCTTCAAACATTTCTGGTATATGAATAACATGATGTTTTTCAATGGCAAAAATCAATGAATATTGTAAATGCACAAACAGTAATTTCTCCGCATTGCAAGGTGCAAGTCTGAAATTTTTTGCTTTTTCCTGCTCCTCTTAGCATGATAAAGAAGATTCAAAGAGAGTGAGATGCCAGCTCCTTTCATTCAGTCAGTAGCTTCAAACATTTCTGGTATATGAATAACATGATGTTTTTCAATGGCAAAAATCAATGAATATTGTAAATGCACAAACAGTAATTTCTCCGCATTGCAAGGTGCAATTCTGAAATTTTTTGCTTTTTCCTGCTCCTCTTAGCATGATAAAGAAGATTCAAAGAGAGTGAGATGCCAGCTCCTTTCATTCAGTCAGTAGCTTCAATCATTTCTGGACGTTTTTCAATGGCAAAAATCAATGAATATTGTAAATGCACAAACAGTAATTTCTCCGCATTGCAAGGTGCAATTCTGAAATTTTTTGCTTTTTCCTGCTCCTCTTAGCATGATAAAGAAGATTCAAAGAGAGTGAGATGTCAGCTCCTTTCATTCAGTCAGTAGCTTCAAACATTTCTGGTATATGAATAACATGATGTTTTTCAATGGCAAAAATCAATGGATATTGTAAATGCACAAACAGTAATTTCTCCGCATTGCAAGGTGCAATTCTGAAATTTTTTGCTTTTTCCTGCTCCTCTTAGCATGATAAAGAAGATTCAAAGAGAGTGAGATGCCAGCTCCTTTCATTCAGTCAGTAGCTTCAATCATTTCTGGACGTTTTTCAATGGCAAAAATCAATGAATATTGTAAATGCACAAACAGTAATTTCTCCGCATTGCAAGGTGCAATTCTGAAATTTTTTGCTTTTTCCTGCTCCTCTTAGCATGATAAAGAAGATTCAAAGAGAGTGAGATGCCAGCTCCTTTCATTCAGTCAGTAGCTTCAAACATTTCTGGTATATGAATAACATGATGTTTTTCAATGGCAAAAATCAATGAATATTGTAAATGCACAAACAGTAATTTCTCCGCATTGCAAGGTGCAATTCTGAAATTTTTTGCTTTTTCCTGCTCCTCTTAGCATGATAAAGAAGATTCAAAGAGAGTGAGATGCCAGCTCCTTTCGTTCAGTCAGTAGCTTCAATCATTTCTGGACGTTTTTCAATGGCAAAAATCATTGAATATTATAAATGCACAAACAGTAATTTCTCCGCATTGCAAGGTGCAATTCTGAAATTTTTTACTTTTTCCTGCTCCTCTTAGCATGATAAATAAGATTCAAAGAGAGTGAGATGCCAGCTCCTTTCATTCAGTCAGTAGCTTCAATCATTTCTGGTATATGAATAACATGATGTTTTTCAATGGCAAAAATCAATGAATATTGTAAATGCACAAACAGTAATTTCTCCGCATTGCAAGGTGCAATTCTGAAATTTTTTGCTTTTTCCTGCTCCTCGTAGCATGATAAAGAAGATTCAAAGAGAGTGAGATGCCAGCTCCTTTCATTCAGTCAGTAGCTTCAAACATTTCTGGACGTTTTTCAATGGCAAAAATCAATGAATATTGTAAATGCACAAACAGTAATTTCTCCGCATTGCAAGGTGCAATTCTGAAATTTTTTGCTTTTTCCTGCTCCTCGTAGCATGATAAAGAAGATTCAAAGAGAGTGAGATGCCAGCTCCTTTCATTCAGTCAGTAGCTTCAATCATTTCTGGACGTTTTTCAATGGCAAAAATCAATGAATATTGTAAATGCACAAACAGTAATTTCTCCGCATTGCAAGGTGCAATTCTGAAATTTTTTGCTTTTTCCTGCTCCTCTTAGCATGATAAAGAAGATTCAAAGAGAGTGAGATGCCAGCTCCTTTCATTTAGTCAGTAGCTTCAATCATTTCTGGACGTTTTTCAATGGCAAAAATCAATGAATATTGTTAATGCACAAACAGTAATTTCTCCGCATTGCAAGGTGCAATTCTGAAATTTTTTGCTTTTTCCTGCTCCTCTTACAATGATAAAGAAGATTCAAAGAGAGTGAGATGCCAGCTCCTTTCATTCAGTCAGTAGCTTCAATCATTTCTGGACGTTTTTCAATGGCAAAAATCAATGAATATTGTAAATGCACAAACAGTAATTTCTCCGCATTGCAAGGTGCAATTCTGAAATTTTTTGCTTTTTCCTGCTCCTCTTAGCATGATAAAGAAGATTCAAAGAGAGTGAGATGCCAGCTCCTTTCATTCAGTCAGTAGCTTCAAGCATTTCTGGTATATGAATAACATGATGTTTTTCAATGGCAAAAATCAATGAATATTGTAAATGCACAAACAGTAATTTATCCGCATTGCAAGGTGCAATTCTGAAATTTTTTGCTTTTTCCTGCTCCTCTTAGCATGATAAAGAAGATTCAAAGAGAGTGAGATGCCAGCTCCTTTTGTTCAGTCAGTAGCTTCAATCATTTCTGGACGTTTTTCAATGGCAAAAATAATTGAATATTATAAATGCACAAACAGTAATTTCTCCGCATTGCAAGGTGCAATTCTGAAATTTTTTACTTTTTCCTGCTCCTCTTAGCATGATAAAGAAGATTCAAAGAGAGTGAGATGCCAGCTCCTTTCATTCAGTCAGTAGCTTCAATCATTTCTGGTATATGAATAACATGATGTTTTTCAATGGCAAAAATCAATGAATATTGTAAATGCACAAACAGTAATTTCTCCGCATTGCAAGGTGCAATTCTGAAATTTTTTGCTTTTTCCTGCTTCTCTTAGCATGATAAAGAAGATTCAAAGAGAGTGAGATGACAGCTCCTTTCATTCAGTCAGTAGCTTCAATCATTTCTGGACGTTTTTCAATGGCAAAAATCAATGAATATTGTAAATGCACAAACAGTAATTTCTCCGCATTGCAAGGTGCAACTCTGAAATTTTTTGCTTTTTCCTGCTCCTCTTAGCATGATAAAGAAGATTCAAAGAGAGTGAGATGCCAGCTCCTTTCATTCAGTCAGTAGCTTCAAACATTTCTGGTATGTGAATAACATGATGTTTTTCAATGGCAAAAATCAATGAATATTGTAAATGCACAAACAGTAATTTCTCAGCATTGCAAGGTGCAATTCTGAAATTTTTTGCTTTTTCCTGCTCCTCTTAGCATGATAAAGAAGATTCAAAGAGAGTGAGATGCCAGCTCCTTTCATTCAGTCAGTAGCTTCAATCATTTCTGGACGTTTTTCAATTGCAAAAATCAATGAATATTGTAAATGCACAAACAGTAATTTCTCCGCATTGCAAGGTGCAATTCTGAAATTTTTTGCTTTTTCCTGCTCCTCTTAGCATGATAAAGACGATTCAAAGAGAGTGAGATGCCAGCTACTTTCATTCAGTCAGTAGCTTCAATCATTTCTGGTATATGAATAACATGATGTTTTTCAATGGCAAAAATCAATGAATATTGTAAATGCAGAAACAGTAATTTCTCCGCATTGCAAGGTGCAATTCTGAATTTTTTTGCTTTTTCCTGCTGCTCTTAGCATGATAAAGAAGATTAAAAGAGAGTGAGATGCCAGCTCCTTTCATTCACTCAGTAGCTTCAATCATTTCTGGTATATGAATAACATGATGTTTTTCAATGGCAAAAATCAATGAATATTGTAAATGCACAAACAGTAATTTATCCGCATTGCAAGGTGCAATTCTGAAATTTTTTGCTTTTTCCTGCTCCTCTTAGCATGATAAAGAAGATTCAAAGAGAGTGAGATGCAAGCTCCTTTCATTCAGTCAGTAGCTTCAAACATTTCTGGTATATGAATAACATGATGCTTTTCAATGGCAAAAATCAATGAATATTGTAAATGCACAAACAGTAATTTCTCCGCATTGCATGGTGCAATTCTGAAATTTTTTGCTTTTTCCTGCTCCTCTTAGCATGATAAAGAAGATTCAAAGAGAGTGAGATGCCAGCTCCTTTCATTCAGTCAGTAGCTTCAATCATTTCTGGACGTTTTTCAATGGCAAAAATCAATGAATATTGTAAATGCACAAACAGTAATTTCTCCGCATTGCAAGGTGCAATTCTGAAATTTTTTGCTTTTTCCTGCTCCTCTTAGCATGATAAAGAAGATTCAAAGAGAGTGAGATGCCAGCTCCTTTCATTCAGTCAGTAGCTTCAATCATTTCTGGTATATGAATAACATGATGTTTTTCAATGGCAAAAATCAATGAATTTTGTAAATGCACAAACAGTAATTTCTCCGCATTGCAAGGTGCAATTCTGAAATTTTTTGCTTTTTCCTGCTCCTCTTAGCATGATAAAGAAGATTCAAAGAGAGTGAGATGCCAGCTCCTTTCATTCAGTCAGTAGCTTCAATCATTTCTGGACGTTTTTCAATGGCAAAAATCAATGAATTGTAAATGCACAAACAGTAATTTCTCCGCATTGCAAGGTGCAATTCTGAAATTTTTTGCTTTTTCCTGCTCCTCTTAGCATGATAAAGAAGATTCAAAGAGAGTGAGATGCCAGCTCCTTTCATTCAGTCAGTAGGTTCAAACATTTCTGGTATATGAATAACATGATGTTTTTCAATGGCAAAAATCAATGAATATTGTAAATGCACAAACAGTAATTTCTCCGCATTGCAAGGTGCAATACTGAAATTTTTTACTTTTTCCTGCTCCTCTTAGCATGATAAAGAAGATTCAAAGAGAGTGAGATGCCAGCTCCTTTCATTCAGTCAGTAGCTTCAATCATTTCTGGACGTTTTTCAATGGCAAAAATCAATGAATATTGTAAATGCACAAACAGTAATTTCTCCGCATTGCAAGGTGCAATTCTGAAATTTTTTGCTTTTTCCTGCTCCTCTTAGCATGATAAAGAAGATTCAAAGAGAGTGAGATGCCAGCTCCTTTCATTCAGTCAGTAGCTTCAATCATTTCTGGTATATGAATAACATGATGTTTTTCAATGGCAAAAATCAATGAATTTTGTAAATGCACAAACAGTAATTTCTCCGCATTGCAAGGTGCAATTCTGAAATTTTTTGCTTTTTCCTGCTCCTCTTAGCATGATAAAGAAGATTCAAAGAGAGTGAGATGCCAGCTCCTTTCATTCAGTCAGTAGCTTCAAACATTTCTGGTATATGAAAAACATGTTTTTCAATGGCAAAAATCAATGAATATTGTAAATGCACAAACAGTAATTTCTCCGCATTGCAAGGTGCAATTCTGAAATTTTTTGCTTTTTCCTGCTCCTCTTAGCATGATAAAGAAGATTCAAAGAGAGTGAGATGCCAGCTCCTTTCATTCACTCAGTAGCTTCAATCATTTCTGGTATATGAATAACATGATGTTTTTCAATGGCAAAAATCAATGAATATTGTAAATGCACAAACAGTAATTTATCCGCATTGCAAGGTGCAATTCTGAAATTTTTTGCTTTTTCCTGCTCCTCTTAGCATGATAAAGAAGATTCAAAGAGAGTGAGATGCAAGCTCCTTTCATTCAGTCAGTAGCTTCAAACATTTCTGGTATATGAATAACATGATGCTTTTCAATGGCAAAAATCAATGAATATTGTAAATGCACAAACAGTAATTTCTCCGCATTGCATGGTGCAATTCTGAAATTTTTTGCTTTTTCCTGCTCCTCTTAGCATGATAAAGAAGATTCAAAGAGAGTGAGATGCCAGCTCCTTTCATTCAGTCAGTAGCTTCAATCATTTCTGGACGTTTTTCAATGGCAAAAATCAATGAATATTGTAAATGCACAAACAGTAATTTCTCCGCATTGCAAGGTGCAATTCTGAAATTTTTTGCTTTTTCCTGCTCCTCTTAGCATGATAAAGAAGATTCAAAGAGAGTGAGATGCCAGCTCCTTTCATTCAGTCAGTAGCTTCAATCATTTCTGGTATATGAATAACATGATGTTTTTCAATGGCAAAAATCAATGAATTTTGTAAATGCACAAACAGTAATTTCTCCGCATTGCAAGGTGCAATTCTGAAATTTTTTGCTTTTTCCTGCTCCTCTTAGCATGATAAAGAAGATTCAAAGAGAGTGAGATGCCAGCTCCTTTCATTCAGTCAGTAGCTTCAATCATTTCTGGACGTTTTTCAATGGCAAAAATCAATGAATTGTAAATGCACAAACAGTAATTTCTCCGCATTGCAAGGTGCAATTCTGAAATTTTTTGCTTTTTCCTGCTCCTCTTAGCATGATAAAGAAGATTCAAAGAGAGTGAGATGCCAGCTCCTTTCATTCAGTCAGTAGCTTCAAACATTTCTGGTATATGAATAACATGATGTTTTTCAATGGCAAAAATCAATGAATATTGTAAATGCACAAACAGTAATTTCTCCGCATTGCAAGGTGCAATACTGAAATTTTTTACTTTTTCCTGCTCCTCTTAGCATGATAAAGAAGATTCAAAGAGAGTGAGATGCCAGCTCCTTTCATTCAGTCAGTAGCTTCAATCATTTATGGACGTTTTTCAATGGCAAAAATCAATGAATATTGTAAATGCACAAACAGTAATTTCTCCGCATTGCAAGGTGCAATTCTGAAATTTTTTGCTTTTTCCTGCTCCTCTTAGCATGATAAAGAAGATTCAAAGAGAGTGAGATGCCAGCTCCTTTCATTCAGTCAGTAGCTTCAATCATTTCTGGTATATGAATAACATGATGTTTTTCAATGGCAAAAATCAATGAATTTTGTAAATGCACAAACAGTAATTTCTCCGCATTGCAAGGTGCAATTCTGAAATTTTTTGCTTTTTCCTGCTCCTCTTAGCATGATAAAGAAGATTCAAAGAGAGTGAGATGCCAGCTCCTTTCATTCAGTCAGTAGCTTCAATCATTTCTGGACGTTTTTCAATGGCAAAAATCAATGAATTGTAAATGCACAAACAGTAATTTCTCCGCATTGCAAGGTGCAATTCTGAAATTTTTTGCTTTTTCCTGCTCCTCTTAGCATGATAAAGAAGATTCAAAGAGAGTGAGATGCCAGCTCCTTTCATTCAGTCAGTAGCTTCAAACATTTCTGGTATATGAATAACATGATGTTTTTCAATGGCAAAAATCAATGAATATTGTAAATGCACAAACAGTAATTTCTCCGCATTGCAAGGTGCAATTCTGAAATTTTTTGCTTTTTCCTGCTCCTCTTAGCATGATAAAGAAGATTCAAAGAGAGTGAGATGCCAGCTCCTTTCATTCAGTCAGTAGCTTCAATCATTTCTGGTATATGAATAACATGATGTTTTTCAATGGCAAAAATCAATGAATATAGTAAATGCACAAACAGTAATTTCTCCGCATTGCAAGGTGCAATTCTGAAATTTTTTGCTTTTTCCTGCTCCTCTTAGCATGATAAAGAAGATTCAAAGAGACTGAGATGCCAGCTCCTTTTATTCAGTCAGTAGCTTCAATCATTTCTGGACGTTTTTCAATGGCAAAAATCAATGAATATTGTAAATGCACAAACAGTAATTTCTCCGCATTGCAAGGTGCAATTCTGAAATTTTTTGCTTTTTCCTGCTCCTCTTAGCATGATAAACAAGATTCAAAGAGAGTGAGATGCCAGCTCCTTTCATTCAGTCAGTAGCTTCAATCATTTCTGGACGTTTTTCAATGGCAAAAATCATTGAATATTGTAAATGCACAAACAGTAATTTCTCCGCATTGCAAGGTGCAATTCTGAAATTTTTTACTTTTTCCTGCTCCTCTTAGCATGATAAAGAAGATTCAAAGAGAGTGAGATGCCAGCTCCTTTCATTCAGTCAGTAGCTTCAATCATTTCTGGTATATGAATAACATGATGTTTTTCAATCGCAAAAATCAATGAATATTGTAAATGCACAAACAGTAATTTCTCCGCATTGCAAGGTGCAATTCTGAAATTTTTTACTTTTTCCTGCTCCTCTTAGCATGATAAAGAAGATTCAAAGAGAGTGAGATGCCAGCTCCTTTCATTCAGTCAGTAGCTTCAATCATTTCTGGACGTTTTTCAATGGCAAAAATCAATGAATATTGTAAATGCACAAACAGTAATTTCTCCGCATTGCAAGGTGCAATTCTGAAATTTTTTGCTTTTTCCTGCTCCTTTTAGCATGATAAAGAAGATTCAAAGAGAGTGAGATGCCAGCTCCTTTCCTTCAGTGAGTAGCTTCAATCATTTCTGGTATATGAATAACATGATGTTTTTCAATGGCAAAAATCAATGAATTTTGTAAATGCACAAACAGTAATTTCTCCGCATTGCAAGGCGCAATTCTGAAATTTTTTGCTTTTTCCTGCTCCTCTTAGAATGATAAAGAAGATTCAAAGAGAGTGACATGCCAGCTCCTTTCATTCAGTCAGTAGCTTCAATCATTTCTGGACATTTTTCAATGGCAAAAATCAATGAATATTGTAAATGCACAAACTAATTTCTCCGCATTGCAAGGTGCAATTCTGAAATTTTTTGCTTTTTCCTGCTCCTCTTAGCATGATAAAGAAGATTCAAAGAGAGTGAGATGCCAGCTCCTTTCATTCAGTCAGTAGCTTCAATCATTTCTGGACGTTTTTCAATGGCAAAAATCAATGAATATTGTAAATGCACAAACAGTAATTTCTCCGCATTGCAAGGTGCAATTCTGAAATTTTTTGCTTTTTCCTGCTCCTCTTAGCATGATAAAGAAGATTCAAAGAGAGTGAGGTGCCAGCTCCTTTCATTCAGTCAGGAGCTTCAAACATTTCTGGTATATGAATAACATGTTTTTCAATGGCAAAAATCAATGAATATTGTAAATGCACAAACAGTAATTTCTCCGCATTGCAAGGTGCAATTCTGAAATTTTTTGCTTTTTCCTGCTCCTCTTAGCATGATAAAGAAGATTCAAAGAGAGTGAGATGCCAGCTCCTTTCATTCAGTCAGTAGCTTCAATCATTTCTGGACGTTTTTCAATGGCAAAAATCAATGAATATTGTAAATGCACAAACAGTAATTTCTCCGCATTGCAAGGTGCAATTCTGAAATTTTTTGCTTTTTCCTGCTCCTCTTAGCATGATAAAGAAGATTCAAAGAGAGTGAGATGCCAGCTCCTTTCATTCAGTCAGTAGCTTCAATCATTTCTGGATGTTTTTCAATGGCAAAAATCAATGAATTGTAAATGCACAAACAGTAATTTCTCCGCATTGCAAGGTGCAATTCTGAAATTTTTTGCTTTTTCCTGCTCCTCTTAGCATGATAAAGAAGATTCAAAGAGAGTGAGATGCCAGCTCCTTTCATTCAGTCAGTAGCTTCAAACATTTCTGGTATATGAATAACATGATGTTTTTCAATGGCAAAAATCAATGAATATTGTAAATGCACAAACAGTAATTTCTCCGCATTGCAAGGTGCAATACTGAAATTTTTTACTTTTTCCTGCTCCTCTTAGCATGATAAAGAAGATTCAAAGAGAGTGAGATGCCAGCTCCTTTCATTCAGTCAGTAGCTTCAATCATTTCTGGACGTTTTTCAATGGCAAAAATCAATGAATATTGTAAATGCACAAACAGTAATTTCTCCGCATTGCAAGGTGCAATTCTGAAATTTTTTGCTTTTTCCTGCTCCTCTTAGCATGATAAAGAAGATTCAAAGAGAGTGAGATGCCAGCTCCTTTCATTCAGTCAGTAGCTTCAATCATTTCTGGTATATGAATAACATGATGTTTTTCAATGGCAAAAATCAATGAATTTTGTAAATGCACAAACAGTAATTTCTCCGCATTGCAAGGTGCAATTCTGAAATTTTTTGCTTTTTCCTGCTCCTCTTAGCATGATAAAGAAGATTCAAAGAGAGTGAGATGCCAGCTCCTTTCATTCAGTCAGTAGCTTCAATCATTTCTGGACGTTTTTCAATGGCAAAAATCAATGAATTGTAAATGCACAAACAGTAATTTCTCCGCATTGCAAGGTGCAATTCTGAAATTTTTTGCTTTTTCCTGCTCCTCTTAGCATGATAAAGAAGATTCAAAGAGAGTGAGATGCCAGCTCCTTTCATTCAGTCAGTAGCTTCAAACATTTCTGGTATATGAATAACATGATGTTTTTCAATGGCAAAAATCAATGAATATTGTAAATGCACAAACAGTAATTTCTCCGCATTGCAAGGTGCAATACTGAAATTTTTTACTTTTTCCTGCTCCTCTTAGCATGATAAAGAAGATTCAAAGAGAGTGAGATGCCAGCTCCTTTCATTCAGTCAGTAGCTTCAATCATTTCTGGTATATGAATAACATGATGTTTTTCAATGGCAAAAATCAATGAATATAGTAAATGCACAAACAGTAATTTCTCCGCATTGCAAGGTGCAATTCTGAAATTTTTTGCTTTTTCCTGCTCCTCTTAGCATGATAAAGAAGATTCAAAGAGAGTGAGATGCCAGCTCCTTTTATTCAGTCAGTAGCTTCAATCATTTCTGGACGTTTTTCAATGGCAAAAATCAATGAATATTGTAAATGCACAAACAGTAATTTCTCCGCATTGCAAGGTGCAATTCTGAAATTTTTTGCTTTTTCCTGCTCCTCTTAGCATGATAAACAAGATTCAAAGAGAGTGAGATGCCAGCTCCTTTCATTCAGTCAGTAGCTTCAATCATTTCTGGACGTTTTTCAATGGCAAAAATCATTGAATATTGTAAATGCACAAACAGTAATTTCTCCGCATTGCAAGGTGCAATTCTGAAATTTTTTACTTTTTCCTGCTCCTCTTAGCATGATAAAGAAGATTCAAAGAGAGTGAGATGCCAGCTCCTTTCATTCAGTCAGTAGCTTCAATCATTTCTGGACGTTTTTCAATGGCAAAAATCAATGAATATTGTAAATGCACAAACAGTAATTTCTCCGCATTGCAAGGTGCAATTCTGAAATTTTTTGCTTTTTCCTGCTCCTTTTAGCATGATAAAGAAGATTCAAAGAGAGTGAGATGCCAGCTCCTTTCCTTCAGTCAGTAGCTTCAATCATTTCTGGTATATGAATAACATGATGTTTTTCAATGGCAAAAATCAATGAATTTTGTAAATGCACAAACAGTAATTTCTCCGCATTGCAAGGCGCAATTCTGAAATTTTTTGCTTTTTCCTGCTCCTCTTAGAATGATAAAGAAGATTCAAAGAGAGTGACATGCCAGCTCCTTTCATTCAGTCAGTAGCTTCAATCATTTCTGGACATTTTTCAATGGCAAAAATCAATGAATATTGTAAATGCACAAACAGTAATTTCTCCGCATTGCAAGGTGCAATTCTGAAATTTTTTGCTTTTTCCTGCTCCTCTTAGCATGATAAAGAAGATTCAAAGAGAGTGAGATGCCAGCTCCTTTCATTCAGTCAGTAGCTTCAATCATTTCTGGACGTTTTTCAATGGCAAAAATCAATGAATATTGTAAATGCACAAACAGTAATTTCTCCGCATTGCAAGGTGCAATTCTGAAATTTTTTGCTTTTTCCTGCTCCTCTTAGCATGATAAAGAAGATTCAAAGAGAGTGAGGTGCCAGCTCCTTTCATTCAGTCAGGAGCTTCAAACATTTCTGGTATATGAATAACATGTTTTTCAATGGCAAAAATCAATGAATATTGTAAATGCACAAACAGTAATTTCTCCGCATTGCAAGGTGCAATTCTGAAATTTTTTGCTTTTTCCTGCTCCTCTTAGCATGATAAAGAAGATTCAAAGAGAGTGAGATGCCAGCTCCTTTCATTCAGTCAGTAGCTTCAATCATTTCTGGACGTTTTTCAATGGCAAAAATCAATGAATATTGTAAATGCACAAACAGTAATTTCTCCGCATTGCAAGGCGCAATTCTGAAATTTTTTGCTTTTTCCTGCTCCTCTTAGCATGATAAAGAAGATTCAAAGAGAGTGAGATGCCAGCTCCTTTCATTCAGTCAGTAGCTTCAATCATTTCTGGACGTTTTTCAATGGCAAAAATCAATGAATATTGTAAATGCACAAACTGTAATTTCTCCGCATTGTAAGGTGCAATTCTGAAATTTTTTGCTTTTTCCTGCTCCTCTTAGCATGATAAAGAAGATTCAAAGAGAGTGAGATGCCAGCTCCTTTCATTCAGTCAGTAGCTTCAATCATTTCTGGACGTTTTTCAATGGTAAAAATCAATGAATATTGTAAATGCACAAACAGTAATTTCTCCGCATTGCAAGGTGCAATTCTGAAATTTTTTGCTTTTTCCTGCTCCTCTTAGCATGATAAAGAAGATTCAAAGAGAGTGAGATGCCAGCTCCTTTCATTCAGTCAGTAGCTTCAATCATTTCTGGACATTTTTCAATGGCAAAAATCAATGAATATTGTAAATGCACAAACAGTAATTTCTCCGCATTGCAAGGTGCAATTCTGAAATTTTTTGCTTTTTCCTGCTCCTCTTAGCATGATAAAGAAGATTCAAAGAGAGTGAGATGCCAGCTCCTTTCCTTCAGTCAGTAGCTTCAATCATTTCTGGTATATGAATAACATGATGTTTTTCAATGGCAAAAATCAATGAATTTTGTAAATGCACAAACAGTAATTTCTCCGCATTGCAAGGCGCAATTCTGAAATTTTTTGCTTTTTCCTGCTCCTCTTAGCATGATAAAGAAGATTCAAAGAGAGTGAGATGCCAGCTCCTTTCATTCAGTCAGTAGCTTCAATCATTTCTGGACATTTTTCAATGGCAAAAATCAATGAATATTGTAAATGCACAAACAGTAATTTCTCCGCATTGCAAGGTGCAATTCTGAAATTTTTTGCTTTTTCCTGCTCCTCTTAGCATGATAAAGAAGATTCAAAGAGAGTGAGATGCCAGCTCCCCTCATTCAGTCAGTAGCTTCAATCATTTCTGGACGTTTTTCAATGGCAAAAATCAATGAATATTGTAAATGCACAAACAGTAATTTCTCCGCATTGCAAGGTGCAATTCTGAAATTTTTTGCTTTTTCCTGCTCCTCTTAGCATGATAAAGAAGATTCAAAGAGAGTGAGGTGCCAGCTCCTTTCATTCAGTCAGGAGCTTCAAACATTTCTGGTATATGAATAACATGTTTTTCAATGGCAAAAATCAATGAATATTGTAAATGCACAAACAGTAATTTCTCCGCATTGCAAGGTGCAATTCTGAAATTTTTTGCTTTTTCCTGCTCCTCTTAGCATGATAAAGAAGATTCAAAGAGAGTGAGATGCCAGCTCCTTTCATTCAGTCAGTAGCTTCAATCATTTCTGGACGTTTTTCAATGGCAAAAATCAATTAATATTGTAAATGCACAAACAGCAATTTCTCCGCATTGCTAGGTGCAATTCTGAAATTTTTTGCTTTTTCCTGCTACTCTTAGCATGATAAAGAAGATTCAAAGAGAGTGAGATGCCAGCTCCTTTCATTCAGTCAGTAGCTTCAATCATTTCTGGACGTTTTTCAAAGGCAAAAATCAATGAATATTGTAAATGCACAAACTGTAATTTCTCCGCATTGCAAGGTGCAATTCTGAAATTTTTTGCTTTTTCCTGCTCCTCTTAGCATGATAAAGAAGATTCAAAGAGAGTGAGATGCCAGCTCCTTTCATTCAGTCAGTAGCTTCAATCATTTCTGGACATTTTTCAATGGCAAAAATCAATGAATATTGTAAATGCACAAACAGTAATTTCTCCGCATTGCAAGGTGCAATTCTGAAATTTTTTGCTTTTTCCTGCTCCTCTTAGCATGATAAAGAAGATTCAAAGAGAGTGAGATGCCAGCTCCTTTCATTCAGTCAGTAGCTTCAATCATTTCTGGACATTTTTCAATGGCAAAAATCAATGAATATTGTAAATGCACAAACAGTAATTTCTCCGCATTGCAAGGTGCAATTCTGAAATTTTTTGCTTTTTCCTGCTCCTCTTAGCATGATAAAGAAGATTCAAAGAGAGTGAGATGTCAGCTCCTTTCATTCAGTCAGTAGCTTCAAACATTTCTGGTATATGAATAACATGATGTTTTTCAATGGCAAAAATCAATGAATATTGTAAATGCACAAACAGTAATTTCTCCGCATTGCAAGGTGCAATTCTGAAATTTTTTGCTTTTTCCTGCTCCTCTTAGCATGATAAAGAAGATTCAAAGAGAGTGAGATGCCAGCTCCTTTCATTCAGTCAGTAGCTTCAATCATTTCTGGTATATGAATAACATGATGTTTTTCAATGGCAAAAATCAATGAATTTTGTAAATGCACAAACAGTATTTTCTCAGCATTGCAAGGTGCAATTCTGAAATTTTTTGCTTTTTCCTGCTGCTCTTAGCATGATAAAGAAGATTCAAAGAGAGTGAGATGCCAGCTCCTTTCATTGTCAGTAGCTTCAATCATTTCTGGACGTTTTTCAATGGCAAAAATCAATGAATATTTTAAATGCACAAACAGTAATTTCTCCGCATTGCAAGGTGCAATTCTGAAATTTTTTGCTTTTTCCTGCTCCAATTAGCATGATAAAGAAGATTCAAAGAGAGTGAGATGCCAGCTCCTTTCAATCAGTCAGTAGCTTCAATCATTTCTGGACGTTTTTCAATGGCAAAAATCAATGAATATTGTAAATGCACAAACAGTAATTTCTCCGCATTGCAAGGTGCAATTCTGAAATTTTTTGCTTTTTCCTGCTCCTCTTAGCATGATAAAGAAGATTCAAAGAGAGTGAGATGCCAGCTCCTTTCATTCAGTCAGTAGCTTCAATCATTTCTGGACGTTTTTCAATGGCAAAAATCAATGAATATTGTAAATGCACAAACAGTAATTTCTCCGCATTGCAAGGTGCAATTCTGAAATTTTTTGCTTTTTCCTGCTCCTCTTAGCATGATAAAGAAGATTCAAAGAGAGTGAGATGTCAGCTCCTTTCATTCAGTCAGTAGCTTCAAACATTTCTGGTATATGAATAACATGATGTTTTTCAATGGCAAAAATCAATGAATATTGTAAATGCACAAACAGTAATTTCTCCGCATTGCAAGGTGCAATTCTGAAATTTTTTGCTTTTTCCTGCTCCTCTTAGCATGATAAAGAAGATTCAAAGAGAGTGAGATGCCAGCTCCTTTCATTCAGTCAGTAGCTTCAATCATTTCTGGTATATGAATAACATGATGTTTTTCAATGGCAAAAATCAATGAATTTTGTAAATGCACAAACAGTAATTTCTCAGCATTGCAAGGTGCAATTCTGAAATTTTTTGCTTTTTCCTGCTCCTCTTAGCATGATAAAGAAGATTCAAAGAGAGTGAGATGCCAGCTCCTTTCATTGTCAGTAGCTTCAATCATTTCTGGACGTTTTTCAATGGCAAAAATCAATGAATATTGTAAATGCACAAACAGTAATTTCTCCGCATTGCAAGGTGCAATTCTGAAATTTTTTGCTTTTTCCTGCTCCTCTTAGCATTATGAAGAAGATTCAAAGAGAGTGAGATACCAGCTCCTTTCATTCAGTCAGTAGCTTCAAACATTTCTGGTATATGAATAACATGATGTTTTTCAATGGCAAAAATCAATGAATATTGTAAATGCACAAACAGTAATTTCTCCGCATTGCAAGGTGCAATTCTGAAATTTTTTGCTTTTTCCTGCTCCTCTTAGCATGATAAAGAAGATTCAAAGAGAGTGAGATGCCAGCTCCTTTCGTTCAGTCAGTAGCTTCAATCATTTCTGGACGTTTTTCAATGGCAAAAATCATTGAATATTGTAAATGCACAAACAGTAATTTCTCCGCATTGCAAGGTGCAATTCTGAAATTTTTTACTTTTTCCTGCTCCTCTTAGCATGATAAAGAAGATTCAAAGAGAGTGAGATGCCATCTCCTTTCATTCAGTCAGTAGCTTCAATCATTTCTGGACGTTTTTCAATTGCAAAAATCAATGAATATTGTAAATGCACAAACAGTAATTTCTCCGCATTGCAAGGTGCAATTCTGAAATTTTTTGCTTTTTCCTGCTCCTCTTAGCATGATAAAGAAGATTCAAAGAGAGTGAGATGCCAGCTCCTTTCATTCAGTCAGTAGCTTCAATCATTTCTGGTATATGAATAACATGATGTTTTTCAATGGCAAAAATCAATGAATTTTGTAAATGCACAAACAGTATTTTCTCAGCATTGCAAGGTGCAATTCTGAAATTTTTTGCTTTTTCCTGCTGCTCTTAGCATGATAAAGAAGATTCAAAGAGAGTGAGATGCCAGCTCCTTTCATTGTCAGTAGCTTCAATCATTTCTGGACGTTTTTCAATGGCAAAAATCAATGAATATTTTAAATGCACAAACAGTAATTTCTCCGCATTGCAAGGTGCAATTCTGAAATTTTTTGCTTTTTACTGCTCCAATTAGCATGATAAAGAAGATTCAAAGAGAGTGAGATGCCAGCTCCTTTCAATCAGTCAGTAGCTTCAATCATTTCTGGACGTTTTTCAATGGCAAAAATCAATGAATATTGTAAATGCACAAACAGTAATTTCTCCGCATTGCAAGGTGCAATTCTGAAATTTTTTGCTTTTTCCTGCTCCTCTTAGCATGATAAAGAAGATTCAAAGAGAGTGAGATGCCAGCTCCTTTCATTCAGTCAGTAGCTTCAATCATTTCTGGACGTTTTTCAATGGCAAAAATCAATGAATATTGTAAATGCACAAACAGTAATTTCTCCGCATTGCAAGGTGCAATTCTGAAATTTTTTGCTTTTTCCTGCTCCTCTTAGCATGATAAAGAAGATTCAAAGAGAGTGAGATGTCAGCTCCTTTCATTCAGTCAGTAGCTTCAAACATTTCTGGTATATGAATAACATGATGTTTTTCAATGGCAAAAATCAATGAATATTGTAAATGCACAAACAGTAATTTCTCCGCATTGCAAGGTGCAATTCTGAAATTTTTTGCTTTTTCCTGCTCCTCTTAGCATGATAAAGAAGATTCAAAGAGAGTGAGATGCCAGCTCCTTTCATTCAGTCAGTAGCTTCAATCATTTCTGGTATATGAATAACATGATGTTTTTCAATGGCAAAAATCAATGAATTTGTAAATGCACAAACAGTAATTTCTCAGCATTGCAAGGTGCAATTCTGAAATTTTTTGCTTTTTCCTGCTCCTCTTAGCATGATAAAGAAGATTCAAAGAGAGTGAGATGCCAGCTCCTTTCATTGTCAGTAGCTTCAATCATTTCTGGACGTTTTTCAATGGCAAAAATCAATGAATATTGTAAATGCACAAACAGTAATTTCTCCGCATTGCAAGGTGCAATTCTGAAATTTTTTGCTTTTTCCTGCTCCTCTTAGCATTATGAAGAAGATTCAAAGAGAGTGAGATACCAGCTCCTTTCATTCAGTCAGTAGCTTCAAACATTTCTGGTATATGAATAACATGATGTTTTTCAATGGCAAAAATCAATGAATATTGTAAATGCACAAACAGTAATTTCTCCGCATTGCAAGGTGCAATTCTGAAATTTTTTGCTTTTTCCTGCTCCTCTTAGCATGATAAAGAAGATTCAAAGAGAGTGAGATGCCAGCTCCTTTCGTTCAGTCAGTAGCTTCAATCATTTCTGGACGTTTTTCAATGGCAAAAATCATTGAATATTGTAAATGCACAAACAGTAATTTCTCCGCATTGCAAGGTGCAATTCTGAAATTTTTTACTTTTTCCTGCTCCTCTTAGCATGATAAAGAAGATTCAAAGAGAGTGAGATGCCATCTCCTTTCATTCAGTCAGTAGCTTCAATCATTTCTGGACGTTTTTCAATTGCAAAAATCAATGAATATTGTAAATGCACAAACAGTAATTTCTCCGCATTGCAAGGTGCAATTCTGAAATTTTTTGCTTTTTCCTGCTCCTCTTAGCATGATAAAGAAGATTCAAAGAGAGTGAGATGCCAGCTCCTTTCATTCAGTCAGTAGCTTCAATCATTTCTGGACGTTTTTCAATGGCAAAAATCAATGAATATTGTAAATGCACAAACAGTAATTTCTCCGCATTGCAAGGTGCAATTCTGAAATTTTTTGCTTTTTCCTGCTCCTTTTAGCATGATAAACAAGATTCAAAGAGAGTGAGATGCCAGCTCCTTTCATTCAGTCAGTAGCTTCAATCATTTATGGACGTTTTTCAATTGCAAAAATCATTGAATATTGTAAATGCACAAACAGTAATTTCTCCGCATTGCAAGGTGCAATTCTGAAATTTTTTACTTTTTCCTGCTCCTCTTAGCATGATAAAGAAGATTCAAAGAGAGTGAGATGCCAGCTCCTTTCATTCAGTCAGTAGCTTCAATCATTTCTGGTATATGAATAACATGATGTTTTTCAATCGCAAAAATCAATGAATATTGTAAATGCACAAACAGTAATTTCTCCGCATTGCAAGGTGCAATTCTGAAATTTTTTGCTTTTTCCTGCTCCTCTTAGCATGATAAAGAAGATTCAAAGAGAGTGAGATGCCAGCTCCTTTCATTCAGTCAGTAGCTTCAATCATTTCCGGACGTTTTTCAATGGCAAAAATCAATGAATATTGTAAATGCACAAACAGTAATTTCTCCGCATTGCAAGGTGTAATTCTGAAATTTTTTGCTTTTTCCTGCTCCTCTTAGCATGATAAAGAAGATTCAAAGAGAGTGAGATGCCAGCTCCTTTCCTTCAGTCAGTAGCTTCAATCATTTCTGGTATATGAATAACATGATGTTTTTCAATGGCAAAAATCAATGAATTTTGTAAATGCACAAACAGTAATTTCTCCGCATTGCAAGGCGCAATTCTGAAATTTTTTGCTTTTTCCTGCTCCTCTTAGCATGATAAAGAAGATTCAAAGAGAGTGAGATGCTAGCTCCTTTCATTCAGTCAGTAGCTTCAATCATTTCTGGACGTTTTTCAATGGCAAAAATCAATGAATATTGTAAATGCACAAACAGTAATTTCTCCGCATTGCAAGGTGCAATTCTGAAATTTTTTGCTTTTTCCTGCTCCTCTTAGCATGATAAACAAGATTCAAAGAGAGTGAGGTGCCAGCTCCTTTCATTCAGTCAGGAGCTTCAAACATTTCTGGTATATGAATAACATGTTTTTCAATGGCAAAAATCAATGAATATTGTAAATGCACAAACAGTAATTTCTCCGCATTGCAAGGTGCAATTCTGAAATTTTTTGCTTTTTCCTGCTCCTCTTAGCATGATAAAGAAGATTCAAAGAGAGTGAGATGCCAGCTCCTTTCATTCAGTCAGTAGCTTCAATCATTTCTGGACATTTTTCAATGGCAAAAATCAATGAATATTGTAAATGCACAAACAGTAATTTCTCCGCATTGCAAGGTGCAATTCTGAAATTTTTTGCTTTTTCCTGCTCCTCTTAGCATGATAAAGAAGATTCAAAGAGAGTGAGATGCCAGCTCCTTTCATTCAGTCAGTAGCTTCAATCATTTCTGGACGTTTTTCAATGGCAAAAATCAATGAATATTGTAAATGCACAAACTGTAATTTCTCCGCATTGCAAGGTGCAATTCTGAAATTTTTTGCTTTTTCCTGCTCCTCTTAGCATGATAAAGAAGATTCAAAGAGAGTGAGATGCCAGCTCCTTTCATTCAGTCAGTAGCTTCAATCATTTCTGGACGTCTTTCAATGGCAAAAATCAATGAATATTGTAAATGCACAAACAGTAATTTCTCCGCATTGCAAGGTGCAATTCTGAAATTTTTTGCTTTTTCCTGCTCCTCTTAGCATGATAAAGAAGATTCAAAGAGAGTGAGATGCCAGCTCCTTTCATTCAGTCAGTAGCTTCAATCATTTCTGGACGTTTTTCAATGGCAAAAATCAATGAATATTGTAAATGCACAAACAGTAATTTCTCCGCATTGCAAGGTGCAATTCTGAAATTTTTTGCTTTTTCCTGCTCCTCTTAGCATGATAAAGAAGATTCAAAGAGAGTGAGATGCCAGCTCCTTTCATTCAGTCAGTAGCTTCAATCATTTCTGGTATATGAATAACATGATGTTTTTCAATGGCAAAAATCAATGAATTTTGTAAATGCACAAACAGTAATTTCTCAGCATTGCAAGGTGCAATTCTGAAATTTTTTGCTTTTTCCTGCTCCTCTTAGCATGATAAAGAAGATTCAAAGAGAGTGAGATGCCAGCTCCTTTCATTGTCAGTAGCTTCAATCATTTCTGGACGTTTTTCAATGGCAAAAATCAATGAATATTGTAAATGCACAAACAGTAATTTCTCCGCATTGCAAGGTGCAATTCTGAAATTTTTTGCTTTTTCCTGCTCCTCTTAGCATTATGAAGAAGATTCAAAGAGAGTGAGATACCAGCTCCTTTCATTCAGTCAGTAGCTTCAAACATTTCTGGTATATGAATAACATGATGTTTTTCAATGGCAAAAATCAATGAATATTGTAAATGCACAAACAGTAATTTCTCCGCATTGCAAGGTGCAATTCTGAAATTTTTTGCTTTTTCCTGCTCCTCTTAGCATGATAAAGAAGATTCAAAGAGAGTGAGATGCCAGCTCCTTTAGTTCAGTCAGTAGCTTCAATCATTTCTGGACGTTTTTCAATGGCAAAATTCATTGAATATTGTAAATGCACAAACAGTAATTTCTCCGCATTGCAAGGTGCAATTCTGAAATTTTTTACTTTTTCCTGCTCCTCTTAGCATGATAAAGAAGATTCAAAGAGAGTGAGATGTCAGCTCCTTTCATTCAGTCAGTAGCTTCAATCATTTCTGGTATATGAATAACATGATGTTTTTCAATCGCAAAAATCAATGAATATTGTAAATGCACAAACAGTAATTTCTCCGCATTGCAAGGTGCAATTCTGAAATTTTTTGCTTTTTCCTGCTCCTCTTAGCATGATAAAGAAGATTCAAAGAGAGTGAGATGCCAGCTCCTTTCATTCAGTCAGTAGCTTCAATCATTTCTGGACGTTTTTCAATGGCAAAAATCAATGAATATTGTAAATGCACAAACAGTAATTTCTCCGCATTGCAAGGTGCAATTCTGAAATTTTTTGCTTTTTCCTGCTCCTCTTAGCATGATAAAGAAGATTCAAAGAGAGTGAGATGCCAGCTCCTTTCCTTCAGTCAGTAGCTTCAATCATTTCTGGCATATGAATAACATGATGTTTTTCAATGGCAAAAATCAATGAATTTTGTAAATGCACAAACAGTAATTTCTCCGCATTGCAAGGCGCAATTCTGAAATTTTTTGCTTTTTCCTGCTCCTCTTAGCATGATAAAGAAGATTCAAAGAGAGTGAGATGCCAGCTCCTTTCCTTCAGTCAGTAGCTTCAATCATTTCTGGCATATGAATAACATGATGTTTTTCAATGGCAAAAATGAATGAATTTTGTAAATGCACAAACAGTAATTTCTCCGCATTGCAAGGCGCAATTCTGAAATTTTTTGCTTTTTCCTGCTCCTCTTAGCATGATAAAGAAGATTCAAAGAGAGTGAGATGCCAGCTCCTTTCATTCAGTCAGTAGCTTCAATCATTTCTGGACATTTTTCAATGGCAAAAATCAATGAATATTGTAAATGCACAAACAGTAATTTCTCCGCATTGCAAGGTGCAATTCTGAAATTTTTTGCTTTTTCCTGCTCCTCTTAGCATGATAAAGAAGATTCAAAGAGAGTGAGATGCCAGCTCCTTTAGTTCAGTCAGTAGCTTCAATCATTTCTGGACGTTTTTCAATGGCAAAATTCATTGAATATTGTAAATGCACAAACAGTAATTTCTCCGCATTGCAAGGTGCAATTCTGAAATTTTTTACTTTTTCCTGCTCCTCTTAGCATGATAAAGAAGATTCAAAGAGAGTGAGATGCCAGCTCCTTTCATTCAGTCAGTAGCTTCAATCATTTCTGGTATATGAATAACATGATGTTTTTCAATCGCAAAAATCAATGAATATTGTAAATGCACAAACAGTAATTTCTCCGCATTGCAAGGTGCAATTCTGAAATTTTTTGCTTTTTCCTGCTCCTCTTAGCATGATAAAGAAGATTCAAAGAGAGTGAGATGCCAGCTCCTTTCATTCAGTCAGTAGCTTCAATCATTTCTGGACGTTTTTCAATGGCAAAAATCAATGAATATTGTAAATGCACAAACAGTAATTTCTCCGCATTGCAAGGTGCAATTCTGAAATTTTTTGCTTTTTCCTGCTCCTCTTAGCATGATAAAGAAGATTCAAAGAGAGTGAGATGCCAGCTCCTTTCCTTCAGTCAGTAGCTTCAATCATTTCTGGCATATGAATAACATGATGTTTTTCAATGGCAAAAATCAATGAATTTTGTAAATGCACAAACAGTAATTTCTCCGCATTGCAAGGCGCAATTCTGAAATTTTTTGATTTTTCCTGCTCCTCTTAGCATGATAAAGAAGATTCAAAGAGAGTGAGATGCCAGCTCCTTTCCTTCAGTCAGTAGCTTCAATCATTTCTGGCATATGAATAACATGATGTTTTTCAATGGCAAAAATCAATGAATTTTGTAAATGCACAAACAGTAATTTCTCCGCATTGCAAGGCGCAATTCTGAAATTTTTTGCTTTTTCCTGCTCCTCTTAGCATGATAAAGAAGATTCAAAGAGAGTGAGATGCCAGCTCCTTTCATTCAGTCAGTAGCTTCAATCATTTCTGGACATTTTTCAATGGCAAAAATCAATGAATATTGTAAATGCACAAACAGTAATTTCTCCGCATTGCAAGGTGCAATTCTGAAATTTTTTGCTTTTTCCTGCTCCTCTTAGCATGATAAAGAAGATTCAAAGAGAGTGAGATGACAGCTCCTTTCATTCAGTCAGTAGCTTCAATCATTTCTGGACGTTTTTCAATGGCAAAAATCAATGAATATTGTAAATGCACAAACAGTAATTTCTCCGCATTGCAAGGTGCAATTCTGAAATTTTTTGCTTTTTCCTGCTCCTCTTAGCATGATAAAGAAGATTCAAAGAGAGTGAGGTGCCAGCTCCTTTCATTCAGTCAGGAGCTTCAAACATTTCTGGTATATGAATAACATGTTTTTCAATGGCAAAAATCAATGAATATTGTAAATGCACAAACAGTAATTTCTCCGCATTGCAAGGTGCAATTCTGAAATTTTTTGCTTTTTCCTGCTCCTCTTAGCATGATAAAGAAGATTCAAAGAGAGTGAGATGCCAGCTCCTTTCATTCAGTCAGTAGCTTCAATCATTTCTGGACGTTTTTCAATGGCAAAAATCAATGAATATTGTAAATGCACAAACAGTAATTTCTCCGCATTGCAATGTGCAATTCTGAAATTTTTTGCTTTTTCCTGCTCCTCTTAGCATGATAAAGAAGATTCAAAGAGAGTGAGATGCCAGCTCCTTTCATTCAGTCAGGAGCTTCAAACATTTCTGGTATATGAATAACATGTTTTTCAAAGGCAAAAATCAATGAATATTGTAAATGCACAAACAGTAATTTCTCCGCATTGCAAGGTGCAATTCTGAAATTTTTTGCTTTTTCCTGCTCCTCTTAGCATGATAAAGAAGATTCAAAGAGAGTGAGATGTCAGCTCCTTTCATTCAGTCAGTAGCTTCAATCATTTCTGGACGTTTTTCAATGGCAAAAATCAATGAATATTGTAAATGCACAAACAGTAATTTCTCCGCATTGCAAGGTGCAATTCTGAAATTTTTTGCTTTTTCCTGCTCCTCTTAGCATGATAAAGAAGATTCAAAGAGAGTGAGATGCCAGCTCCTTTCATTCAGTCAGTAGCTTCAATCATTTCTGGACGTTTTTCAATGGCAAAAATCAATGAATATTGTAAATGCACAAACTGTAATTTCTCCGCATTGCAAGGAGCAATTCTGAAATTTTTTGCTTTTTCCTGCTCCTCTTAGCATGATAAAGAAGATTCAAAGAGAGTGAGATGCCAGCTCCTTTCATTCAGTCAGTAGCTTCAATCATTTCTGGACGTTTTTCAATGGCAAAAATCAATGAATATTGTAAATGCACAAACAGTAATTTCTCCGCATTGCAAGGTGCAATTCTGAAATTTTTTGCTTTTTCCTGCTCCTCTTAGCATGATAAAGAAGATTCAAAGAGAGTGAGATGCCAGCTCCTTTCATTCAGTCAGTAGCTTCAATCATTTCTGGACATTTTTCAGTGGCAAAAATCAATGAATATTGTAAATGCACAAACAGTAATTTCTCCGCATTGCAAGGTGCAATTCTGAAATTTTTTGCTTTTTCCTGCTCCTCTTAGCATGATAAAGAAGATTCAAAGAGAGTGAGATGCCAGCTCCTTTCCTTCAGTCAGTAGCTTCAATCATTTCTGGTATATGAATAACATCATGTTTTTCAATGGCAAAAATCAATGAATTTTGTAAATGCACAAACAGTAATTTCTCCGCATTGCAAGGCGCAATTCTGAAATTTTTTGCTTTTTCCTGCTCCTCTTAGCATGATAAAGAAGATTCAAAGAGAGTGAGATGCCAGCTCCTTTCATTCAGTCAGTAGCTTCAATCATTTCTGGACATTTTTCAATGGCAAAAATCAATGAATATTGTAAATGCACAAACAGTAATTTCTCCGCATTGCAAGGTGCAATTCTGAAATTTTTTGCTTTTTCCTGCTCCTCTTAGCATGATAAAGAAGATTCAAAGAGAGTGAGATGCCAGCTCCCCTCATTCAGTCAGTAGCTTCAATCATTTCTGGACGTTTTTCAATGGCAAAAATCAATGAATATTGTAAATGCACAAACAGTAATTTCTCCGCATTGCAAGGTGCAATTCTGAAATTTTTTGCTTTTTCCTGCTCCTCTTAGCATGATAAAGAAGATTCAAAGAGAGTGAGGTGCCAGCTCCTTTCATTCAGTCAGGAGCTTCAAACATTTCTGGTATATGAATAACATGTTTTTCAATGGCAAAAATCAATGAATATTGTAAATGCACAAACAGTAATTTCTCCGCATTGCAAGGTGCAATTCTGAAATTTTTTGCTTTTTCCTGCTCCTCTTAGCATGATAAAGAAGATTCAAAGAGAGTGAGATGCCAGCTCCTTTCATTCAGTCAGTAGCTTCAATCATTTCTGGACGTTTTTCAATGGCAAAAATCAATTAATATTGTAAATGCACAAACAGTAATTTCTCCGCATTGCTAAGTGCAATTCTGAAATTTTTTGCTTTTTCCTGCTACTCTTAGCATGATAAAGAAGATTCAAAGAGAGTGAGATGCCAGCTCCTTTCATTCAGTCAGTAGCTTCAATCATTTCTGGACGTTTTTCAATGGCAAAAATCAATGAATATTGTAAATGCACAAACTGTAATTTCTCCGCATTGCAAGGTGCAATTCTGAAATTTTTTGCTTTTTCCTGCTCCTCTTAGCATGATAAAGAAGATTCAAAGAGAGTGAGATGCCAGCTCCTTTCATTCAGTCAGTAGCTTCAATCATTTCTGGACATTTTTCAATGGCAAAAATCAATGAATATTGTAAATGCACAAACAGTAATTTCTCCGCATTGCAAGGTGCAATTCTGAAATTTTTTGCTTTTTCCTGCTCCTCTTAGCATGATAAAGAAGATTCAAAGAGAGTGAGATGCCAGCTCCTTTCATTCAGTCAGTAGCTTCAATCATTTCTGGACATTTTTCAATGGCAAAAATCAATGAATATTGTAAATGCACAAACAGTAATTTCTCCGCATTGCAAGGTGCAATTCTGAAATTTTTTGCTTTTTCCTGCTCCTCTTAGCATGATAAAGAAGATTCAAAGAGAGTGAGATGTCAGCTCCTTTCATTCAGTCAGTAGCTTCAAACATTTCTGGTATATGAATAACATGATGTTTTTCAATGGCAAAAATCAATGAATATTGTAAATGCACAAACAGTAATTTCTCCGCATTGCAAGGTGCAATTCTGAAATTTTTTGCTTTTTCCTGCTCCTCTTAGCATGATAAAGAAGATTCAAAGAGAGTGAGATGCCAGCTCCTTTCCTTCAGTCAGTAGCTTCAATCATTTCTGGCATATGAATAACATGATGTTTTTCAATGGCAAAAATCAATGAATTTTGTAAATGCACAAACAGTAATTTCTCCGCATTGCAAGGCGCAATTCTGAAATTTTTTGATTTTTCCTGCTCCTCTTAGCATGATAAAGAAGATTCAAAGAGAGTGAGATGCCAGCTCCTTTCCTTCAGTCAGTAGCTTCAATCATTTCTGGCATATGAATAACATGATGTTTTTCAATGGCAAAAATCAATGAATTTTGTAAATGCACAAACAGTAATTTCTCCGCATTGCAAGGCGCAATTCTGAAATTTTTTGCTTTTTCCTGCTCCTCTTAGCATGATAAAGAAGATTCAAAGAGAGTGAGATGCCAGCTCCTTTCATTCAGTCAGTAGCTTCAATCATTTCTGGACATTTTTCAATGGCAAAAATCAATGAATATTGTAAATGCACAAACAGTAATTTCTCCGCATTGCAAGGTGCAATTCTGAAATTTTTTGCTTTTTCCTGCTCCTCTTAGCATGATAAAGAAGATTCAAAGAGAGTGAGATGACAGCTCCTTTCATTCAGTCAGTAGCTTCAATCATTTCTGGACGTTTTTCAATGGCAAAAATCAATGAATATTGTAAATGCACAAACAGTAATTTCTCCGCATTGCAAGGTGCAATTCTGAAATTTTTTGCTTTTTCCTGCTCCTCTTAGCATGATAAAGAAGATTCAAAGAGAGTGAGGTGCCAGCTCCTTTCATTCAGTCAGGAGCTTCAAACATTTCTGGTATATGAATAACATGTTTTTCAATGGCAAAAATCAATGAATATTGTAAATGCACAAACAGTAATTTCTCCGCATTGCAAGGTGCAATTCTGAAATTTTTTGCTTTTTCCTGCTCCTCTTAGCATGATAAAGAAGATTCAAAGAGAGTGAGATGCCAGCTCCTTTCATTCAGTCAGTAGCTTCAATCATTTCTGGACGTTTTTCAATGGCAAAAATCAATGAATATTGTAAATGCACAAACAGTAATTTCTCCGCATTGCAATGTGCAATTCTGAAATTTTTTGCTTTTTCCTGCTCCTCTTAGCATGATAAAGAAGATTCAAAGAGAGTGAGATGCCAGCTCCTTTCATTCAGTCAGGAGCTTCAAACATTTCTGGTATATGAATAACATGTTTTTCAATGGCAAAAATCAATGAATATTGTAAATGCACAAACAGTAATTTCTCCGCATTGCAAGGTGCAATTCTGAAATTTTTTGCTTTTTCCTGCTCCTCTTAGCATGATAAAGAAGATTCAAAGAGAGTGAGATGTCAGCTCCTTTCATTCAGTCAGTAGCTTCAATCATTTCTGGACGTTTTTCAATGGCAAAAATCAATGAATATTGTAAATGCACAAACAGTAATTTCTCCGCATTGCAAGGTGCAATTCTGAAATTTTTTGCTTTTTCCTGCTCCTCTTAGCATGATAAAGAAGATTCAAAGAGAGTGAGATGCCAGCTCCTTTCATTCAGTCAGTAGCTTCAATCATTTCTGGACGTTTTTCAATGGCAAAAATCAATGAATATTGTAAATGCACAAACTGTAATTTCTCCGCATTGCAAGGAGCAATTCTGAAATTTTTTGCTTTTTCCTGCTCCTCTTAGCATGATAAAGAAGATTCAAAGAGAGTGAGATGCCAGCTCCTTTCATTCAGTCAGTAGCTTCAATCATTTCTGGACGTTTTTCAATGGCAAAAATCAATGAATATTGTAAATGCACAAACAGTAATTTCTCCGCATTGCAAGGTGCAATTCTGAAATTTTTTGCTTTTTCCTGCTCCTCTTAGCATGATAAAGAAGATTCAAAGAGAGTGAGATGCCAGCTCCTTTCATTCAGTCAGTAGCTTCAATCATTTCTGGACATTTTTCAGTGGCAAAAATCAATGAATATTGTAAATGCACAAACAGTAATTTCTCCGCATTGCAAGGTGCAATTCTGAAATTTTTTGCTTTTTCCTGCTCCTCTTAGCATGATAAAGAAGATTCAAAGAGAGTGAGATGCCAGCTCCTTTCCTTCAGTCAGTAGCTTCAATCATTTCTGGTATATGAATAACATCATGTTTTTCAATGGCAAAAATCAATGAATTTTGTAAATGCACAAACAGTAATTTCTCCGCATTGCAAGGCGCAATTCTGAAATTTTTTGCTTTTTCCTGCTCCTCTTAGCATGATAAAGAAGATTCAAAGAGAGTGAGATGCCAGCTCCTTTCATTCAGTCAGTAGCTTCAATCATTTCTGGACATTTTTCAATGGCAAAAATCAATGAATATTGTAAATGCACAAACAGTAATTTCTCCGCATTGCAAGGTGCAATTCTGAAATTTTTTGCTTTTTCCTGCTCCTCTTAGCATGATAAAGAAGATTCAAAGAGAGTGAGATGCCAGCTCCCCTCATTCAGTCAGTAGCTTCAATCATTTCTGGACGTTTTTCAATGGCAAAAATCAATGAATATTGTAAATGCACAAACAGTAATTTCTCCGCATTGCAAGGTGCAATTCTGAAATTTTTTGCTTTTTCCTGCTCCTCTTAGCATGATAAAGAAGATTCAAAGAGAGTGAGGTGCCAGCTCCTTTCATTCAGTCAGGAGCTTCAAACATTTCTGGTATATGAATAACATGTTTTTCAATGGCAAAAATCAATGAATATTGTAAATGCACAAACAGTAATTTCTCCGCATTGCAAGGTGCAATTCTGAAATTTTTTGCTTTTTCCTGCTCCTCTTAGCATGATAAAGAAGATTCAAAGAGAGTGAGATGCCAGCTCCTTTCATTCAGTCAGTAGCTTCAATCATTTCTGGACGTTTTTCAATGGCAAAAATCAATTAATATTGTAAATGCACAAACAGTAATTTCTCCGCATTGCTAAGTGCAATTCTGAAATTTTTTGCTTTTTCCTGCTACTCTTAGCATGATAAAGAAGATTCAAAGAGAGTGAGATGCCAGCTCCTTTCATTCAGTCAGTAGCTTCAATCATTTCTGGACGTTTTTCAATGGCAAAAATCAATGAATATTGTAAATGCACAAACTGTAATTTCTCCGCATTGCAAGGTGCAATTCTGAAATTTTTTGCTTTTTCCTGCTCCTCTTAGCATGATAAAGAAGATTCAAAGAGAGTGAGATGCCAGCTCCTTTCATTCAGTCAGTAGCTTCAATCATTTCTGGACATTTTTCAATGGCAAAAATCAATGAATATTGTAAATGCACAAACAGTAATTTCTCCGCATTGCAAGGTGCAATTCTGAAATTTTTTGCTTTTTCCTGCTCCTCTTAGCATGATAAAGAAGATTCAAAGAGAGTGAGATGCCAGCTCCTTTCATTCAGTCAGTAGCTTCAATCATTTCTGGACATTTTTCAATGGCAAAAATCAATGAATATTGTAAATGCACAAACAGTAATTTCTCCGCATTGCAAGGTGCAATTCTGAAATTTTTTGCTTTTTCCTGCTCCTCTTAGCATGATAAAGAAGATTCAAAGAGAGTGAGATGTCAGCTCCTTTCATTCAGTCAGTAGCTTCAAACATTTCTGGTATATGAATAACATGATGTTTTTCAATGGCAAAAATCAATGAATATTGTAAATGCACAAACAGTAATTTCTCCGCATTGCAAGGTGCAATTCTGAAATTTTTTGCTTTTTCCTGCTCCTCTTAGCATGATAAAGAAGATTCAAAGAGAGTGAGATGCCAGCTCCTTTCATTCAGTCAGTAGCTTCAATCATTTCTGGTATATGAATAACATGATGTTTTTCAATGGCAAAAATCAATGAATTTTGTAAATGCACAAACAGTAATTTCTCCGCATTGCAAGGTGCAATTCTGAAATTTTTTGCTTTTTCCTGCTGCTCTTAGCATGATAAAGAAGATTCAAAGAGAGTGAGATGCCAGCTCCTTTCATTGTCAGTAGCTTCAATCATTTCTGGACGTTTTTCAATGGCAAAAATCAATGAATATTGTAAATGCACAAACAGTAATTTCTCCGCATTGCAAGGTGCAATTCTGAAATTTTTTGCTTTTTCCTGCTCCTCTTAGCATGATAAAGAAGATTCAAAGAGAGTGAGATGCCAGCTCCTTTCATTCAGTCAGTAGCTTCAATCATTTCTGGACGTTTTTCAATGGCAAAAATCAATGAATATTGTAAATGCACAAACTGTAATTTCTCCGCATTGCAAGGAGCAATTCTGAAATTTTTTGCTTTTTCCTGCTCCTCTTAGCATGATAAAGAAGATTCAAAGAGAGTGAGATGCCAGCTCCTTTCATTCAGTCAGTAGCTTCAATCATTTCTGGACGTTTTTCAATGGCAAAAATCAATGAATATTGTAAATGCACAAACAGTAATTTCTCCGCATTGCAAGGTGCAATTCTGAAATTTTTTGCTTTTTCCTGCTCCTCTTAGCATGATAAAGAAGATTCAAAGAGAGTGAGATGCCAGCTCCTTTCATTCAGTCAGTAGCTTCAATCATTTCTGGACATTTTTCAGTGGCAAAAATCAATGAATATTGTAAATGCACAAACAGTAATTTCTCCGCATTGCAAGGTGCAATTCTGAAATTTTTTGCTTTTTCCTGCTCCTCTTAGCATGATAAAGAAGATTCAAAGAGAGTGAGATGCCAGCTCCTTTCCTTCAGTCAGTAGCTTCAATCATTTCTGGTATATGAATAACATCATGTTTTTCAATGGCAAAAATCAATGAATTTTGTAAATGCACAAACAGTAATTTCTCCGCATTGCAAGGCGCAATTCTGAAATTTTTTGCTTTTTCCTGCTCCTCTTAGCATGATAAAGAAGATTCAAAGAGAGTGAGATGCCAGCTCCTTTCATTCAGTCAGTAGCTTCAATCATTTCTGGACATTTTTCAATGGCAAAAATCAATGAATATTGTAAATGCACAAACAGTAATTTCTCCGCATTGCAAGGTGCAATTCTGAAATTTTTTGCTTTTTCCTGCTCCTCTTAGCATGATAAAGAAGATTCAAAGAGAGTGAGATGCCAGCTCCCCTCATTCAGTCAGTAGCTTCAATCATTTCTGGACGTTTTTCAATGGCAAAAATCAATGAATATTGTAAATGCACAAACAGTAATTTCTCCGCATTGCAAGGTGCAATTCTGAAATTTTTTGCTTTTTCCTGCTCCTCTTAGCATGATAAAGAAGATTCAAAGAGAGTGAGGTGCCAGCTCCTTTCATTCAGTCAGGAGCTTCAAACATTTCTGGTATATGAATAACATGTTTTTCAATGGCAAAAATCAATGAATATTGTAAATGCACAAACAGTAATTTCTCCGCATTGCAAGGTGCAATTCTGAAATTTTTTGCTTTTTCCTGCTCCTCTTAGCATGATAAAGAAGATTCAAAGAGAGTGAGATGCCAGCTCCTTTCATTCAGTCAGTAGCTTCAATCATTTCTGGACGTTTTTCAATGGCAAAAATCAATTAATATTGTAAATGCACAAACAGTAATTTCTCCGCATTGCTAAGTGCAATTCTGAAATTTTTTGCTTTTTCCTGCTACTCTTAGCATGATAAAGAAGATTCAAAGAGAGTGAGATGCCAGCTCCTTTCATTCAGTCAGTAGCTTCAATCATTTCTGGACGTTTTTCAATGGCAAAAATCAATGAATATTGTAAATGCACAAACTGTAATTTCTCCGCATTGCAAGGTGCAATTCTGAAATTTTTTGCTTTTTCCTGCTCCTCTTAGCATGATAAAGAAGATTCAAAGAGAGTGAGATGCCAGCTCCTTTCATTCAGTCAGTAGCTTCAATCATTTCTGGACATTTTTCAATGGCAAAAATCAATGAATATTGTAAATGCACAAACAGTAATTTCTCCGCATTGCAAGGTGCAATTCTGAAATTTTTTGCTTTTTCCTGCTCCTCTTAGCATGATAAAGAAGATTCAAAGAGAGTGAGATGCCAGCTCCTTTCATTCAGTCAGTAGCTTCAATCATTTCTGGACATTTTTCAATGGCAAAAATCAATGAATATTGTAAATGCACAAACAGTAATTTCTCCGCATTGCAAGGTGCAATTCTGAAATTTTTTGCTTTTTCCTGCTCCTCTTAGCATGATAAAGAAGATTCAAAGAGAGTGAGATGTCAGCTCCTTTCATTCAGTCAGTAGCTTCAAACATTTCTGGTATATGAATAACATGATGTTTTTCAATGGCAAAAATCAATGAATATTGTAAATGCACAAACAGTAATTTCTCCGCATTGCAAGGTGCAATTCTGAAATTTTTTGCTTTTTCCTGCTCCTCTTAGCATGATAAAGAAGATTCAAAGAGAGTGAGATGCCAGCTCCTTTCATTCAGTCAGTAGCTTCAATCATTTCTGGTATATGAATAACATGATGTTTTTCAATGGCAAAAATCAATGAATTTTGTAAATGCACAAACAGTAATTTCTCCGCATTGCAAGGTGCAATTCTGAAATTTTTTGCTTTTTCCTGCTGCTCTTAGCATGATAAAGAAGATTCAAAGAGAGTGAGATGCCAGCTCCTTTCATTGTCAGTAGCTTCAATCATTTCTGGACGTTTTTCAATGGCAAAAATCAATGAATATTTTAAATGCACAAACAGTAATTTCTCCGCATTGCAAGGTGCAATTCTGAAATTTTTTGCTTTTTCCTGCTCCTCTTAGCATGATAAAGAAGATTCAAAGAGAGTGAGATGCCAGCTCCTTTCATTCAGTCAGTAGCTTCAATCATTTCTGGACGTTTTTCAATGGCAAAAATCAATGAATATTGTAAACGCACAAACAGTAATTTCTCCGCATTGCAAGGTGCAATTCTGAAATTTTTTGCTTTTTCCTGCTCCTCTTAGCATGATAAAGAAGATTCAAAGAGAGTGAGATGCCAGCTCCTTTCATTCAGTCAGTAGCTTCAATCATTTCTGGACGTTTTTCAATGGCAAAAATCAATGAATATTGTAAATGCACAAACAGTAATTTCTCCGCATTGCAAGGTGCAATTCTGAAATTTTTTGCTTTTTCCTGCTCCTCTTAGCATGATAAAGAAGATTCAAAGAGAGTGAGATGTCAGCTCCTTTCATTCAGTCAGTAGCTTCAAACATTTCTGGTATATGAATAACATGATGTTTTTCAATGGCAAAAATCAATGAATATTGTAAATGCACAAACAGTAATTTCTCCGCATTGCAAGGTGCAATTCTGAAATTTTTTGCTTTTTCCTGCTCCTCTTAGCATGATAAAGAAGATTCAAAGAGAGTGAGATGCCAGCTCCTTTCATTCAGTCAGTAGCTTCAATCATTTCTGGTATATGAATAACATGATGTTTTTCAATGGCAAAAATCAATGAATTTTGTAAATGCACAAACAGTAATTTCTCAGCATTGCAAGGTGCAATTCTGAAATTTTTTGCTTTTTCCTGCTCCTCTTAGCATGATAAAGAAGATTCAAAGAGAGTGAGATGCCAGCTCCTTTCATTGTCAGTAGCTTCAATCATTTCTGGACGTTTTTCAATGGCAAAAATCAATGAATATTGTAAATGCACAAACAGTAATTTCTCCGCATTGCAAGGTGCAATTCTGAAATTTTTTGCTTTTTCCTGCTCCTCTTAGCATTATGAAGAAGATTCAAAGAGAGTGAGATACCAGCTCCTTTCATTCAGTCAGTAGCTTCAAACATTTCTGGTATATGAATAACATGATGTTTTTCAATGGCAAAAATCAATGAATATTGTAAATGCACAAACAGTAATTTCTCCGCATTGCAAGGTGCAATTCTGAAATTTTTTGCTTTTTCCTGCTCCTCTTAGCATGATAAAGAAGTTTCAAAGAGAGTGAGATGCCAGCTCCTTTCATTCAGTCAGTAGCTTCAATCATTTCTGGACGTTTTTCAATGGCAAAAATCAATGAATATTGTAAATGCACAAACTGTAATTTCTCCGCATTGCAAGGTGCAATTCTGAAATTTTTTGCTTTTTCCTGCTCCTCTTAGCATGATAAAGAAGATTCAAAGAGAGTGAGATGCCAGCTCCTTTCATTCAGTCAGTAGCTTCAATCATTTCTGGACGTTTTTCAATGGCAAAAATCAATGAATATTGTAAATGCACAAACAGTAATTTCTCCGCATTGCAAGGTGCAATTCTGAAATTTTTTGCTTTTTCCTGCTCCTCTTAGCATGATAAAGAAGATTCAAAGAGAGTGAGATGCCAGCTCCTTTCATTCAGTCAGTAGCTTCAATCATTTCTGGACGTTTTTCAATGGCAAAAATCAATGAATATTGTAAATGCACAAACAGTAATTTCTCCGCATTGCAAGGTGCAATTCTGAAATTTTTTGCTTTTTCCTGCTTCTCTTAGCATGATAAAGAAGATTCAAAGAGAATGAGATGCCAGCTCCTTTCATTCAGTCAGTAGCTTCAATCATTTCTGGTATATGAATAACATGATGTTTTTCAATGGCAAAAATCAATGAATTTTGTAAATGCACAAACAGTAATTTCTCAGCATTGCAAGGTGCAATTCTGAAATTTTTTGCTTTTTCCTGCTCCTCTTAGCATGATAAAGAAGATTCAAAGAGAGTGAGATGCCAGCTCCTTTCATTGTCAGTAGCTTCAATCATTTCTGGACGTTTTTCAATGGCAAAAATCAATGAATATTGTAAATGCACAAACAGTAATTTCTCCGCATTGCAAGGTGCAATTCTGAAATTTTTTGCTTTTTCCTGCTCCTCTTAGCATTATGAAGAAGATTCAAAGAGAGTGAGATACCAGCTCCTTTCATTCAGTCAGTAGCTTCAAACATTTCTGGTATATGAATAACATGATGTTTTTCAATGGCAAAAATCAATGAATATTGTAAATGCACAAACAGTAATTTCTCCGCATTGCAAGGTGCAATTCTGAAATTTTTTGCTTTTTCCTGCTCCTCTTAGCATGATAAAGAAGATTCAAAGAGAGTGAGATGCCAGCTCCTTTAGTTCAGTCAGTAGCTTCAATCATTTCTGGACGTTTTTCAATGGCAAAATTCATTGAATATTGTAAATGCACAAACAGTAATTTCTCCGCATTGCAAGGTGCAATTCTGAAATTTTTTACTTTTTCCTGCTCCTCTTAGCATGATAAAGAAGATTCAAAGAGAGTGAGATGCCAGCTCCTTTCATTCAGTCAGTAGCTTCAATCATTTCTGGTATATGAATAACATGATGTTTTTCAATCGCAAAAATCAATGAATATTGTAAATGCACAAACAGTAATTTCTCCGCATTGCAAGGTGCAATTCTGAAATTTTTTGCTTTTTCCTGCTCCTCTTAGCATGATAAAGAAGATTCAAAGAGAGTGAGATGCCAGCTCCTTTCATTCAGTCAGTAGCTTCAATCATTTCTGGACGTTTTTCAATGGCAAAAATCAATGAATATTGTAAATGCACAAACAGTAATTTCTCCGCATTGCAAGGTGCAATTCTGAAATTTTTTGCTTTTTCCTGCTCCTCTTAGCATGATAAAGAAGATTCAAAGAGAGTGAGATGCCAGCTCCTTTCCTTCAGTCAGTAGCTTCAATCATTTCTGGCATATGAATAACATGATGTTTTTCAATGGCAAAAATCAATGAATTTTGTAAATGCACAAACAGTAATTTCTCTGCATTGCAAGGCGCAATTCTGAAATTTTTTGCTTTTTCCTGCTCCTCTTAGCATGATAAAGAAGATTCAAAGAGAGTGAGATGCCAGCTCCTTTCCTTCAGTCAGTAGCTTCAATCATTTCTGGCATATGAATAACATGATGTTTTTCAATGGCAAAAATCAATGAATTTTGTAAATGCACAAACAGTAATTTCTCCGCATTGCAAGGCGCAATTCTGAAATTTTTTGCTTTTTCCTGCTCCTCTTAGCATGATAAAGAAGATTCAAAGAGAGTGAGATGCCAGCTCCTTTCATTCAGTCAGTAGCTTCAATCATTTCTGGACATTTTTCAATGGCAAAAATCAATGAATATTGTAAATGCACAAACAGTAATTTCTCCGCATTGCAAGGTGCAATTCTGAAATTTTTTGCTTTTTCCTGCTCCTCTTAGCATGATAAAGAAGATTCAAAGAGAGTGAGATGCCAGCTCCTTTAGTTCAGTCAGTAGCTTCAATCATTTCTGGACGTTTTTCAATGGCAAAATTCATTGAATATTGTAAATGCACAAACAGTAATTTCTCCGCATTGCAAGGTGCAATTCTGAAATTTTTTACTTTTTCCTGCTCCTCTTAGCATGATAAAGAAGATTCAAAGAGAGTGAGATGCCAGCTCCTTTCATTCAGTCAGTAGCTTCAATCATTTCTGGTATATGAATAACATGATGTTTTTCAATGGCAAAAATCAATGAATATTGTAAATGCACAAACAGTAATTTCTCCGCATTGCAAGGTGCAATTCTGAAATTTTTTGCTTTTTCCTGCTCCTCTTAGCATGATAAAGAAGATTCAAAGAGAGTGAGATGCCAGCTCCTTTCATTCAGTCAGTAGCTTCAATCATTTCTGGACGTTTTTCAATGGCAAAAATCAATGAATATTGTAAATGCACAAACAGTAATTTCTCCGCATTGCAAGGTGCAATTCTGAAATTTTTTGCTTTTTCCTGCTCCTCTTAGCATGATAAAGAAGATTCAAAGAGAGTGAGATGCCAGCTCCTTTCCTTCAGTCAGTAGCTTCAATCATTTCTGGCATATGAATAACATGATGTTTTTCAAAGGCAAAAATCAATGAATTTTGTAAATGCACAAACAGTAATTTCTCCGCATTGCAAGGCGCAATTCTGAAATTTTTTGCTTTTTCCTGCTCCTCTTAGCATGATAAAGAAGATTCAAAGAGAGTGAGATGCCAGCTCCTTTCCTTCAGTCAGTAGCTTCAATCATTTCTGGCATATGAATAACATGATGTTTTTCAATGGCAAAAATCAATGAATTTTGTAAATGCACAAACAGTAATTTCTCCGCATTGCAAGGCGCAATTCTGAAATTTTTTGCTTTTTCCTGCTCCTCTTAGCATGATAAAGAAGATTCAAAGAGAGTGAGATGCCAGCTCCTTTCATTCAGTCAGTAGCTTCAATCATTTCTGGACATTTTTCAATGGCAAAAATCAATGAATATTGTAAATGCACAAACAGTAATTTCTCCGCATTGCAAGGTGCAATTCTGAAATTTTTTGCTTTTTCCTGCTCCTCTTAGCATGATAAAGAAGATTCAAAGAGAGTGAGATGACAGCTCCTTTCATTCAGTCAGTAGCTTCAATCATTTCTGGACGTTTTTCAATGGCAAAAATCAATGAATATTGTAAATGCACAAACAGTAATTTCTCCGCATTGCAAGGTGCAATTCTGAAATTTTTTGCTTTTTCCTGCTCCTCTTAGCATGATAAAGAAGATTCAAAGAGAGTGAGGTGCCAGCTCCTTTCATTCAGTCAGGAGCTTCAAACATTTCTGGTATATGAATAACATGTTTTTCAATGGCAAAAATCAATGAATATTGTAAATGCACAAACAGTAATTTCTCCGCATTGCAAGGTGCAATTCTGAAATTTTTTGCTTTTTCCTGCTCCTCTTAGCATGATAAAGAAGATTCAAAGAGAGTGAGATGCCAGCTCCTTTCATTCAGTCAGTAGCTTCAATCATTTCTGGACGTTTTTCAATGGCAAAAATCAATGAATATTGTAAATGCACAAACAGTAATTTCTCCGCATTGCAATGTGCAATTCTGAAATTTTTTGCTTTTTCCTGCTCCTCTTAGCATGATAAAGAAGATTCAAAGAGAGTGAGATGCCAGCTCCTTTCATTCAGTCAGTAGCTTCAAACATTTCTGGTATATGAATAACATGATGTTTTTCAATGGCAAAAATCAATGAATATTGTAAATGCACAAACAGTAATTTCTCCGCATTGCAAGGTGCAATTCTGAAATTTTTTGCTTTTTTCTGCTCCTCTTAGCATGATAAAGAAGATTCAAAGAGAGTGAGATGCCAGCTCCTTTCGTTCAGTCAGTAGCTTCAATCATTTCTGGACGTTTTTCAATGGCAAAAATCATTGAATATTATAAATGCACAAACAGTAATTTCTCCGCATTGCAAGGTGCAATTCTGAAATTTTTTACTTTTTCCTGCTCCTCTTAGCATGATAAAGAAGATTCAAAGAGAGTGAGATGCCAGCTCCTTTCATTCAGTCAGTAGCTTCAATCATTTCTGGTATATGAATAACATGATGTTTTTCAATGGCAAAAATCAATGAATATTGTAAATGCACAAACAGTAATTTCTCCGCATTGCAAGGTGCAATTCTGAAATTTTTTGCTTTTTCCTGCTCCTCTTAGCATGATAAAGAAGATTCAAAGAGAGTGAGATGCCAGCTCCTTTCATTCAGTCAGTAGCTTCAATCATTTCTGGACGTTTTTCAATGGCAAAAATCAATGAATATTGTAAATGCACAAACAGTAATTTCTCCGCATTGCAAGGTGCAATTCTGAAATTTTTTGCTTTTTCCTGCTCCTCTTAGCATGATAAAGAAGATTCAAAGAGAGTGAGATGCCAGCTCCTTTCATTCAGTCAGTAGCTTTAATCATTTCTGGACGTTTTTCAATGGCAAAAATCATTGAATATTGTAAATGCACAAACAGTAATTTCTCCGCATTGCAAGGTGCAATTCTGAAATTTTTTACTTTTTCCTGCTCCTCTTAGCATGATAAAAAAGATTCAAAGAGAGTGAGATGCCAGCTCCTTTCATTCAGTCAGTAGCTTCAATCATTTCTGGTATATGAATAACATGATGTTTTTCAATCGCAAAAATCAATGAATATTGTAAATGCACAAACAGTAATTTCTCCGCATTGCAAGGTGCAATTCTGAAATTTTTTGCTTTTTCCTGCTCCTCTTAGCATGATAAAGAAGATTCAAAGAGAGTGAGATGCCAGCTCCTTTCATTCAGTCAGTAGCTTCAATCATTTCTGGACGTTTTTCAATGGCAAAAATCAATGAATATTGTAAATGCACAAACAGTAATTTCTCCGCATTGCAAGGTGCAATTCTGAAATTTTTTGCTTTTTCCTGCTCCTCTTAGCATGATAAAGAAGATTCAAAGAGAGTGAGATGCCAGCTCCTTTCCTTCAGTCAGTAGCTTCAATCATTTCTGGCATATGAATAACATGATGTTTTTCAATGGCAAAAATCAATGAATTTTGTAAATGCACAAACAGTAATTTCTCCGCATTGCAAGGCGCAATTCTGAAATTTTTTGCTTTTTCCTGCTCCTCTTAGCATGATAAAGAAGATTCAAAGAGAGTGAGATGCCAGCTCCTTTCCTTCAGTCAGTAGCTTCAATCATTTCTGGCATATGAATAACATGATGTTTTTCAATGGCAAAAATCAATGAATTTTGTAAATGCACAAACAGTAATTTCTCCGCATTGCAAGGCGCAATTCTGAAATTTTTTGCTTTTTCCTGCTCCTCTTAGCATGATAAAGAAGATTCAAAGAGAGTGAGATGCCAGCTCCTTTCATTCAGTCAGTAGCTTCAATCATTTCTGGACATTTTTCAATGGCAAAAATCAATGAATATTGTAAATGCACAAACAGTAATTTCTCCGCATTGCAAGGTGCAATTCTGAAATTTTTTGCTTTTTCCTGCTCCTCTTAGCATGATAAAGAAGATTCAAAGAGAGTGAGATGACAGCTCCTTTCATTCAGTCAGTAGCTTCAATCATTTCTGGACGTTTTTCAATGGCAAAAATCAATGAATATTGTAAATGCACAAACAGTAATTTCTCCGCATTGTAAGGTGCAATTCTGAAATTTTTTGCTTTTTCCTGCTCCTCTTAGCATGATAAAGAAGATTCAAAGAGAGTGAGGTGCCAGCTCCTTTCATTCAGTCAGGAGCTTCAAACATTTCTGGTATATGAATAACATGTTTTTCAATGGCAAAAATCAATGAATATTGTAAATGCACAAACAGTAATTTCTCCGCATTGCAAGGTGCAATTCTGAAATTTTTTGCTTTTTCCTGCTCCTCTTAGCATGATAAAGAAGATTCAAAGAGAGTGAGATGCCAGCTCCTTTCATTCAGTCAGTAGCTTCAATCATTTCTGGACGTTTTTCAATGGCAAAAATCAATGAATATTGTAAATGCACAAACAGTAATTTCTCCGCATTGCAAGGTGCAATTCTGAAATTTTTTGCTTTTTCCTGCTCCTCTTAGCATGATAAAGAAGATTCAAAGAGAGTGAGATGCCAGCTCCTTTCATTCAGTCAGTAGCTTCAATCATTTCTGGACGTTTTTCAATGGCAAAAATCAATGAATATTGTAAATGCACAAACAGTAATTTCTCCGCATTGCAATGTGCAATTCTGAAATTTTTTGCTTTTTCCTGCTCCTCTTAGCATGATAAAGAAGATTCAAAGAGAGTGAGATGCCAGCTCCTTTCATTCAGTCAGTAGCTTCAAACATTTCTGGTATATGAATAACATGATGTTTTTCAATGGCAAAAATCAATGAATATTGTAAATGCACAAACAGTAATTTCTCCGCATTGCAAGGTGCAATTCTGAAATTTTTTGCTCTTTTCTGCTCCTCTTAGCATGATAAAGAAGATTCAAAGAGAGTGAGATGCCAGCTCCTTTCATTCAGTCAGTAGCTTCAATCATTTCTGGACGTTTTTCAATGGCAAAAATCATTGAATATTATAAATGCACAAACAGTAATTTCTCCGCATTGCAAGGTGCAATTCTGAAATTTTTTACTTTTTCCTGCTCCTCTTAGCATGATAAAGAATATTCAAAGAGAGTGAGATGCCAGCTCCTTTCATTCAGTCAGTAGCTTCAATCATTTCTGGTATATGAATAACATGATGTTTTTCAATGGCAAAAATCAATGAATATTGTAAATGCACAAACAGTAATTTCTCCGCATTGCAAGGTGCAATTCTGAAATTTTTTGCTTTTTCCTGCTCCTCTTAGCATGATAAAGAAGATTCAAAGAGAGTGAGATGCCAGCTCCTTTCATTCAGTCAGTAGCTTCAATCATTTCTGGACGTTTTTCAATGGCAAAAATCAATGAATATTGTAAATGCACAAACAGTAATTTCTCCGCATTGCAAGGTGCAATTCTGAAATTTTTTGCTTTTTCCTGCTCCTCTTAGCATGATAAAGAAGATTCAAAGAGAGTGAGATGCCAGCTCCTTTCATTCAGTCAGTAGCTTTAATCATTTCTGGACGTTTTTCAATGGCAAAAATCATTGAATATTGTAAATGCACAATCAGTAATTTCTCCGCATTGCAAGGTGCAATTCTGAAATTTTTTACTTTTTCCTGCTCCTCTTAGCATGATAAAGAATATTCAAAGAGAGTGAGATGCCAGCTCCTTTCATTCAGTCAGTAGCTTCAATCATTTCTCGTATATGAATAACATGATGTTTTTCAATCGCAAAAATCAATGAATATTGTAAATGCACAAACAGTAATTTCTCCGCATTGCAAGGTGCAATTCTGAAATTTTTTGCTTTTTCCTGCTCCTCTTAGCATGATAAAGAAGATTCAAAGAGAGTGAGATGCCAGCTCCTTTCATTCAGTCAGTAGCTTCAATCATTTCTGGACGTTTTTCAATGGCAAAAACCAATGAATATTGTAAATGCACAAACAGTAATTTCTCCGCATTGCAAGGTGCAATTCTAAAATTTTTTGCTTTTTCCTGCTCCTCTTAGCATGATAAAGAAGATTCAAAGAGAGTGAGATGCCAGATCCTTTCCTTCAGTCAGTAGCTTCAATCATTTCTGGTATATGAATAACATGATGTTTTTCAATGGCAAAAATCAATGAATTTTGTAAATGCACAAACAGTAATTTCTCCGCATTGCAAGGTGCAATTCTGAAATTTTTTGCTTTTTCCTGCTCCTCTTAGCATGATAAAGAAGATTCAAAGAGAGTGAGATGCCAGCTCCTTTCATTCAGTCAGTAGCTTCAATCATTTCTGGACGTTTTTCAATGGCAAAAATCAATGAATATTGTAAATGCACAAACAGTAATTTCTCCGCATTGCAAGGTGCAATTCTGAAATTTTTTGCTTTTTCCTGCTCCTCTTAGCATGATAAAGAAGATTCAAAGAGAGTGAGATGCCAGCTCCTTTCATTCAGTCAGTAGCTTCAATCATTTCTGGACGTTTTTCAATGGCAAAAATCAATGAATATTGTAAATGCACAAACAGTAATTTCTCCGCATTGCAAGGTGCAATTCTGAATTTTTTTGCTTTTTCCTGCTCCTCTTAGCATGATAAAGAAGATTCAAAGAGAGTGAGATGCCAGATCCTTTCCTTCAGTCAGTAGCTTCAATCATTTCTGGTATATGAATAACATGATGTTTTTCAATGGCAAAAATCAATGAATTTTGTAAATGCACAAACAGTAATTTCTCCGCATTGCAAGGCGCAATTCTGAAATTTTTTGCTTTTTCCTGCTCCTCTTAGCATGATAAAGAAGATTCAAAGAGAGTGAGATGCCAGCTCCTTTCATTCAGTCAGTAGCTTCAATCATTTCTGGACATTTTTCAATGGCAAAAATCAATGAATATTGTAAATGCACAAACAGTAATTTCTCCGCATTGCAAGGTGCAATTCTGAAATTTTTTGCTTTTTCCTGCTCCTCTTAGCATGATAAAGAAGATTCAAAGAGAGTGAGATGCCAGCTCCTTTCATTCAGTCAGTAGCTTCAATCATTTCTGGACGTTTTTCAATGGCAAAAATCAATGAATATTGTAAATGCACAAACAGTAATTTCTCCGCATTGCAAGGTGCAATTCTGAAATTTTTTGCTTTTTCCTGCTCCTCTTAGCATGATAAAGAAGATTCAAAGAGAGTGAGATGCCAGCTCCTTTCGTTCAGTCAGTAGCTTCAATCATTTCTGGACGTTTTTCAATGGCAAAAATCATTGAATATTATAAATGCACAAACAGTAATTTCTCCGCATTGCAAGGTGCAATTCTGAAATTTTTTACTTTTTCCTGCTCCTCTTAGCATGATAAAGAAGATTCAAAGAGAGTGAGATGCCAGCTCCTTTCATTCAGTCAGTAGCTTCAATCATTTCTGGTATATGAATAACATGATGTTTTTCAATGGCAAAAATCAATGAATATTGTAAATGCACAAACAGTAATTTCTCCGCATTGCAAGGTGCAATTCTGAAATTTTTTGCTTTTTCCTGCTCCTCTTAGCATGATAAAGAAGATTCAAAGAGAGTGAGATGCCAGCTCCTTTCATTCAGTCAGTAGCTTCAATCATTTCTGGACGTTTTTCAATGGCAAAAATCAATGAATATTGTAAATGCACAAACAGTAATTTCTCCGCATTGCAAGGTGCAATTCTGAAATTTTTTGCTTTTTCCTGCTCCTCTTAGCATGATAAACAAGATTCAAAGAGAGTGAGATGCCAGCTCCTTTCATTCAGTCAGTAGCTTCAATCATTTCTGGACGTTTTTCAATGGCAAAAATCATTGAATATTGTAAATGCACAAACAGTAATTTCTCCGCATTGCAAGGTGCAATTCTGAAATTTTTTACTTTTTCCTGCTCCTCTTAGCATGATAAAGAAGATTCAAAGAGAGTGAGATGCCAGCTCCTTTCATTCAGTCAGTAGCTTCAATCATTTCTGGTATATGAATAACATGATGTTTTTCAATCGCAAAAATCAATGAATATTGTAAATGCACAAACAGTAATTTCTCCGCATTGCAAGGTGCAATTCTGAAATTTTTTGCTTTTTCCTGCTCCTCTTAGCATGATAAAGAAGATTCAAAGAGAGTGAGATGCCAGCTCCTTTCATTCAGTCAGTAGCTTCAATCATTTCTGGACGTTTTTCAATGGCAAAAATCAATGAATATTGTAAATGCACAAACAGTAATTTCTCCGCATTGAAGGTGCAATTCTGAAATTTTTTGCTTTTTCCTGCTCCTCTAAGCATGATAAAGAAGATTCAAAGAGAGTGAGATGCCAGATCCTTTCCTTCAGTCAGTAGCTTCAATCATTTCTGGTATATGAATAACATGATGTTTTTCAATGGCAAAAATCAATGAATTTTGTAAATGCACAAACAGTAATTTCTCCGCATTGCAAGGCGCAATTCTGAAATTTTTTGCTTTTTCCTGCTCCTCTTAGCATGATAAAGAAGATTCAAAGAGAGTGAGATGCCAGCTCCTTTCATTCAGTCAGTAGCTTCAATCATTTCTGGACATTTTTCAATGGCAAAAATCAATGAATATTGTAAATGCACAAACAGTAATTTCTCCGCATTGCAAGGTGCAATTCTGAAATTTTTTGCTTTTTCCTGCTCCTCTTAGCATGATAAAGAAGAGTCAAAGAGAGTGAGATGCCAGCTCCTTTCATTCAGTCAGTAGCTTCAATCATTTCTGGACGTTTTTCAATGGCAAAAATCAATGAATATTGTAAATGCACAAACAGTAATTTCTCCGCATTGCAAGGTGCAATTCTGAAATTTTTTGCTTTTTCCTGCTCCTCTTAGCATGATAAAGAAGATTCAAAGAGAGTGAGATGCCAGCTCCTTTCATTCAGTCAGTACCTTCAATCATTTCTGGACGTTTTTCAATGGCAAAAATCAATGAATATTGTAAATGCACAAACAGTAATTTCTCCGCATTGCAAGGTGCAATTCTGAAATTTTTTGCTTTTTCCTGCTCCTCTTAGCATGATAAAGAAGATTCAAAGAGAGTGAGATGCCAGCTCCTTTCATTCAGTCAGTAGCTTCAATCATTTCTGGACGTTTTTCAATGGCAAAAATCAATGAATATTGTAAATGCACAAACTGTAATTTCTCCGCATTGCAAGGTGCAATTCTGAAATTTTTTGCTTTTTCCTGCTCCTCTTAGCATGATAAAGAAGATTCAAAGAGAGTGAGATGCCAGCTCCTTTCATTCAGTCAGTAGCTTCAATCATTTCTGGTATATGAATAACATGATGTTTTTCAATAGCAAAAATCAATGAATATTGTAAATGCACAAACAGTAATTTCTCCGCATTGCAAGGTGCAATTCTGAAATTTTTTGCTTTTTCCTGCTCCTCTTAGCATGATAAAGAAGATTCAAAGAGAGTGAGATGCCAGCTCCTTTCATTCAGTCAGTAGCTTCAATCATTTCTGGACGTTTTTCAATGGCAAAAATCAATGAATATTGTAAATGCACAAACAGTAATTTCTCCGCATTGCAAGGTGCAATTCTGAAATTTTTTACTTTTTCCTGCTCCTCTTAGCATGATAAAGAAGATTCAAAGAGAGTGAGATGCCAGCTCCTTTCATTCAGTCAGTAGCTTCAATCATTTCTGGTATATGAATAACATGATGTTTTTCAATCGCAAAAATCAATGAATATTGTAAATGCACAAACAGTAATTTCTCCGCATTGCAAGGTGCAATTCTGAAATTTTTTGCTTTTTCCTGCTCCTCTTAGCATGATAAAGAAGATTCAAAGAGAGTGAGATGCCAGCTCCTTTCATTCAGTCAGTAGCTTCAATCATTTCTGGTATATGAATAACATGATGTTTTTCAATAGCAAAAATCAATGAATATTGTAAATGCACAAACAGTAATTTCTCTGCATTGCAAGGTGCAATTCTGAAATTTTTTGCTTTTTCCCGCTCCTCTTAGCATGATAAAGAAGATTCAAAGAGAGTGAGATGCCAGCTCCTTTCATTCAGTCAGTAGCTTCAATCATTTCTGGACGTTTTTCAATGGCAAAAATCAATGAATATTGTAAATGCACAAACAGTAATTTCTCCGCATTGCAAGGTGCAATTCTGAAATTTTTTACTTTTTCCTGCTCCTCTTAGCATGATAAAGAATATTCAAAGAGAGTGAGATGCCAGCTCCTTTCATTCAGTCAGTAGCTTCAATCATTTCTGGTATATGAATAACATGATGTTTTTCAATCGCAAAAATCAATGAATATTGTTAATGCACAAACAGTAATTTCTCCGCATTGCAAGGTGCAATTCTGAAATTTTTTGCTTTTTCCTGCTCCTCTTAGCATGATAAAGAAGATTCAAAGAGAGTGAGATGCCAGCTCCTTTCATTCAGTCAGTAGCTTCAATCATTTCTGGACGTTTTTCAATGGCAAAAATCAATGAATATTGTAAATGCACAAACAGTAATTTCTCCGCATTGCAAGGTGCAATTCTGAAATTCTTTGCTTTTTCCTGCTCCTCTAAGCATGATAAAGAAGATTCAAAGAGAGTGAGATGCCAGATCCTTTCCTTCAGTCAGTAGCTTCAATCATTTCTGGTATATGAATAACATGATGTTTTTCAATGGCAAAAATCAATGAATTTTGTAAATGCACAAACAGTAATTTCTCCGCATTGCAAGGCGCAATTCTGAAATTTTTTACTTTTTCCTGCTCCTCTTAGCATGATAAAGAAGATTCAAAGAGAGTGAGATGCCAGCTCCTTTCATTCAGTCAGTAGCTTCAATCATTTCTGGTATATGAATAACATGATGTTTTTCAATGGCAAAAAGCAATGAATATTGTAAATGCACAAACAGTAATTTCTCCGCATTGCAAGGTGCAATTCTGAAATTTTTTGCTTTTTCCTGCTCCTCTTAGCATGATAAAGAAGATTCAAAGAGAGTGAGATGCCAGCTCCTTTCATTCAGTCAGTAGCTTCAATCATTTCTGGACGTTTTTCAATGGCAAAAATCAATGAATATTGTAAATGCACAAACAGTAATTTCTCCGCATTGCAAGGTGCAATTCTGAAATTTTTTGCTTTTTCCTGCTCCTCTTAGCATGATAAAGAAGATTCAAAGAGAGTGAGATGCCAGCTCCTTTCATTCAGTCAGTAGCTTTAATCATTTCTGGACGTTTTTCAATGGCAAAAATCATTGAATATTGTAAATGCACAATCAGTAATTTCTCCGCATTGCAAGGTGCAATTCTGAAATTTTTTACTTTTTCCTGCTCCTCTTAGCATGATAAAGAAGATTCAAAGAGAGTGAGATGCCAGCTCCTTTCATTCAGTCAGTAGCTTCAATCATTTCTGGTATATGAATAACATGATGTTTTTCAATCGCAAAAATCAATGAATATTGTAAATGCACAAACAGTAATTTCTCCGCATTGCAAGGTGCAATTCTGAAATTTTTTGCTTTTTCCTGCTCCTCTTAGCATGATAAAGAAGATTCAAAGAGAGTGAGATGCCAGCTCCTTTCATTCAGTCAGTAGCTTCAATCATTTCTGGACGTTTTTCAATGGCAAAAACCAATGAATATTGTAAATGCACAAACAGTAATTTCTCCGCATTGCAAGGTGCAATTCTGAAACTTTTTGCTTTTTCCTGCTCCTCTTAGCATGATAAAGAAGATTCAAAGAGAGTGAGATGCCAGATCCTTTCCTTCAGTCAGTAGCTTCAATCATTTCTGGTATATGAATAACATGATGTTTTTCAATGGCAAAAATCAATGAATTTTGTAAATGCACAAACAGTAATTTCTCCGCATTGCAAGGCGCAATTCTGAAATTTTTTGCTTTTTCCTGCTCCTCTTAGCATGATAAAGAAGATTCAAAGAGAGTGAGATGCCAGCTCCTTTCATTCAGTCAGTAGCTTCAATCATTTCTGGACATTTTTCAATGGCAAAAATCAATGAATATTGTAAATGCACAAACAGTAATTTCTCCGCATTGCAAGGTGCAATTCTGAAATTTTTTGCTTTTTCCTGCTCCTCTTAGCATGATAAAGAAGATTCAAAGAGAGTGAGATGCCAGCTCCTTTCATTCAGTCAGTAGCTTCAATCATTTATGGACGTTTTTCAATGGCAAAAATCAATGAATATTGTAAATGCACAAACAGTAATTTCTCCGCATTGCAAGGTGCAATTCTGAAATTTTTTGCTTTTTCCTGCTCCTCTTAGCATGATAAAGAAGATTCAAAGAGAGTGAGATGCCAGCTCCTTTCATTCAGTCAGTAGCTTCAATCATTTCTGGACGTTTTTCAATGGCAAAAATCAATGAATATTGTAAATGCACAAACAGTAATTTCTCCGCATTGCAAGGTGCAATTCTGAAATTTTTTGCTTTTTCCTGCTCCTCTTAGCATGATAAAGAAGATTCAAAGAGAGTGAGATGCCAGATCCTTTCCTTCAGTCAGTAGCTTCAATCATTTCTGGTATATGAATAACATGATGTTTTTCAATGGCAAAAATCAATGAATTTTGTAAATGCACAAACAGTAATTTCTCCGCATTGCAAGGCGCAATTCTGAAATTTTTTGCTTTTTCCTGCTCCTCTTAGCATGATAAAGAAGATTCAAAGAGAGTGAGATGCCAGCTCCTTTCATTCAGTCAGTAGCTTCAATCATTTCTGGACATTTTTCAATGGCAAAAATCAATGAATATTGTAAATGCACAAACAGTAATTTCTCCGCATTGCAAGGTGCAATTCTGAAATTTTTTGCTTTTTCCTGCTCCTCTTAGCATGATAAAGAAGATTCAAAGAGAGTGAGATGCCAGCTCCTTTCATTCAGTCAGTAGCTTCAATCATTTATGGACGTTTTTCAATGGAAAATAATCAATGAATATTGTAAATGCACAAACAGTAATTTCTCCGCATTGCAAGGTGCAAATCTGAAATTTTTTGCTTTTTCCTGCTCCTCTTAGCATGATAAAGAAGATTCAAAGAGAGTGAGATGCCAGCTCCTTTCATTCAGTCAGTAGCTTCAATCATTTATGGACGTTTTTCAATGGCAAAAATCAATGAATATTGTAAATGCACAAACAGTAATTTCTCCGCATTGCAAGGTGCAATTCTGAAATTTTTTGCTTTTTCCTGCTCCTCTTAGCATGATAAAGAAGATTCAAAGAGAGTGAGATGCCAGCTCCTTTCATTCAGTCAGTAGCTTCAATCATTTCTGGACGTTTTTCAATGGCAAAAATCAATGAATATTGTAAATGCACAAACAGTAATTTCTCCGCATTGCAAGGTGCAATTCTGAAATTTTTTGCTTTTTCCTGCTCCTCTTAGCATGATAAAGAAGATTCAAAGAGAGTGAGATGCCAGATCCTTTCCTTCAGTCAGTAGCTTCAATCATTTCTGGTATATGAATAACATGATGTTTTTCAATGGCAAAAATCAATGAATTTTGTAAATGCACAAACAGTAATTTCTCCGCATTGCAAGGCGCAATTCTGAAATTTTTTGCTTTTTCCTGCTCCTCTTAGCATGATAAAGAAGATTCAAAGAGAGTGAGATGCCAGCTCCTTTCATTCAGTCAGTAGCTTCAATCATTTCTGGACATTTTTCAATGGCAAAAATCAATGAATATTGTAAATGCACAAACAGTAATTTCTCCGCATTGCAAGGTGCAATTCTGAAATTTTTTGCTTTTTCCTGCTCCTCTTAGCATGATAAAGAAGATTCAAAGAGAGTGAGATGCCAGCTCCTTTCATTCAGTCAGTAGCTTCAATCATTTCTGGACGTTTTTCAATGGCAAAAATCAATGAATATTGTAAATGCACAAACAGTAATTTCTCCGCATTGCAAGGTGCAATTCTGAAATTTTTTGCTTTTTCCTGCTCCTCTTAGCATGATAAAGAAGATTCAAAGAGAGTGAGATGCCAGCTCCTTTCATTCAGTCAGTAGCTTCAATCATTTCTGGACGTTTTTCAATGGCAAAAATCAATGAATATTGTAAATGCACAAACAGTAATTTCTCCGCATTGCAATGTGCAATTCTGAAATTTTTTGCTTTTTCCTGCTCCTCTTAGCATGATAAAGAAGATTCAAAGAGAGTGAGATGCCAGCTCCTTTCATTCAGTCAGTAGCTTCAAACATTTCTGGTACATGAATAACATGATGTTTTTCAATGGCAAAAATCAATGAATATTGTAAATGCACAAACAGTAATTTCTCCGCATTGCAAGGTGCAATTCTGAAATTTTTTGCTTTTTCCTGCTCCTCTTAGCATGATAAAGAAGATTCAAAGAGAGTGAGATGCCAGCTCCTTTCGTTCAGTCAGTAGCTTCAATCATTTCTGGACGTTTTTCAATGGCAAAAATCATTGAATATTATAAATGCACAAACAGTAATTTCTCCGCATTGCAAGGTGCAATTCTGAAATTTTTTACTTTTTCCTGCTCCTCTTAGCATGATAAAGAAGATTCAAAGAGAGTGAGATGCCAGCTCCTTTCATTCAGTCAGTAGCTTCAATCATTTCTGGTATATGAATAACATGATGTTTTTCAATGGCAAAAATCAATGAATATTGTAAATGCACAAACAGTAATTTCTCCGCATTGCAAGGTGCAATTCTGAAATTTTTTGCTTTTTCCTGCTCCTCTTAGCATGATAAAGAAGATTCAAAGAGAGTGAGATGCCAGCTCCTTTCATTCAGTCAGTAGCTTCAATCATTTCTGGACGTTTTTCAATGGCAAAAATCAATGAATATTGTAAATGCACAAACAGTAATTTCTCCGCATTACAAGGTGCAATTCTGAAATTTTTTGCTTTTTCCTGCTCCTCTTAGCATGATAAACAAGATTCAAAGAGAGTGAGATGCCAGCTCCTTTCATTCAGTCAGTAGCTTCAATCATTTCTGGACGTTTTTCAATGGCAAAAATCATTGAATATTGTAAATGCACAAACAGTAATTTCTCCGCATTGCAAGGTGCAATTCTGAAATTTTTTACTTTTTCCTGCTCCTCTTAGCATGATAAAGAAGATTCAAAGAGAGTGAGATGCCAGCTCCTTTCATTCAGTCAGTAGCTTCAATCATTTCTGGTATATGAATAACATGATGTTTTTCGATCGCAAAAATCAATGAATATTGTAAATGCACAAACAGTAATTTCTCCGCATTGCAAGGTGCAATTCTGAAATTTTTTGCTTTTTCCTGCTCCTCTTAGCATGATAAAGAAGATTCAAAGAGAGTGAGATGCCAGCTCCTTTCATTCAGTCAGTAGCTTCAATCATTTCTGGTATATGAATAACATGATGTTTTTCAATGGCAAAAATCAATGAATTTTGTAAATGCACAAACAGTAATTTCTCCGCATTGCAAGGCGCAATTCTGAAATTTTTTGCTTTTTCCTGCTCCTCTTAGCATGATAAAGAAGATTCAAAGAGAGTGAGATGCCAGCTCCTTTCATTCAGTCAGTAGCTTCAATCATTTCTGGACATTTTTCAATGGCAAAAATCAATGAATATTGTAAATGCACAAACAGTAATTTCTCCGCATTGCAAGGTGCAATTCTGAAATTTTTTGCTTTTTCCTACTCCTCTTAGCATGATAAAGAAGATTCAAAGAGAGTGAGATGCCAGCTCCTTTCATTCAGTCAGTAGCTTCAATCATTTCTGGACGTTTTTCAATGGCAAAAATCAATGAATATTGTAAATGCACAAACAGTAATTTCTCCGCATTGCAAGGTGCAATTCTGAAATTTTTTGCTTTTTCCTGCTCCTCTTAGCATGATAAAGAAGATTCAAAGAGAGTGAGATGCCAGCTCCTTTCATTCAGTCAGTAGCTTCAATCATTTCTGGACGTTTTTCAATGGCAAAAATCAATGAATATTGTAAATGCACAAACAGTAATTTCTCCGCATTGCAATGTGCAATTCTGAAATTTTTTGCTTTTTCCTGCTCCTCTTAGCATGATAAAGGAGATTCAAAGAGAGTGAGATGCCAGCTCCTTTCATTCAGTCAGTAGCTTCAAACATTTCTGGTACATGAATAACATGATGTTTTTCAATGGCAAAAATCAATGAATATTGTAAATGCACAAACAGTAATTTCTCCGCATTGCAAGGTGCAATTCTGAAATTTTTTTTTTTTCCTGCTCCTCTTAGCATGATAAAGAAGATTCAAAGAGAGTGAGATGCCAGCTCCTTTCGTTCAGTCAGTAGCTTCAATCATTTCTGGACGTTTTTCAATGGCAAAAATCATTGAATATTATAAATGCACAAACAGTAATTTCTCCGCATTGCAAGGTGCAATTCTGAAATTTTTTACTTTTTCCTGCTCCTCTTAGCATGATAAAGAAGATTCAAAGAGAGTGAGATGCCAGCTCCTTTCATTCAGTCAGTAGCTTCAATCATTTCTGGTATATGAATAACATGATGTTTTTCAATGGCAAAAATCAATGAATATTGTAAATGCACAAACAGTAATTTCTCCGCATTGCAAGGTGCAATTCTGAAATTTTTTGCTTTTTCCTGCTCCTCTTAGCATGATAAAGAAGATTCAAAGAGAGTGAGATGCCAGCTCCTTTCATTCAGTCAGTAGCTTCAATCATTTCTGGACGTTTTTCAATGGCAAAAATCAATGAATATTGTAAATGCACAAACAGTAATTTCTCCGCATTGCAAGGTGCAATTCTGAAATTTTTTGCTTTTTCCTGCTCCTCTTAGCATGATAAACAAGATTCAAAGAGAGTGAGATGCCAGCTCCTTTCATTCAGTCAGTAGCTTCAATCATTTCTGGACGTTTTTCAATGGCAAAAATCATTGAATATTGTAAATGCACAAACAGTAATTTCTCCGCATTGCAAGGTGCAATTCTGAAATTTTTTACTTTTTCCTGCTCCTCTTAGCATGATAAAGAAGATTCAAAGAGAGTGAGATGCCAGCTCCTTTCATTCAGTCAGTAGCTTCAATCATTTCTGGTATATGAATAACATGATGTTTTTCAATCGCAAAAATCAATGAATATTGTAAATGCACAAACAGTAATTTCTCCGCATTGCAAGGTGCAATTCTGAAATTTTTTGCTTTTTCCTGCTCCTCTTAGCATGATAAAGAAGATTCAAAGAGAGTGAGATGCCAGCTCCTTTCATTCAGTCAGTAGCTTCAATCATTTCTGGACGTTTTTCAATGGCAAAAATCAATGAATATTGTAAATGCACAAACAGTAATTTCTCCGCATTGCAAGGTGCAATTCTGAAATTTTTTGCTTTTTCCTGCTCCTCTAAGCATGATAAAGAAGATTCAAAGAGAGTGAGATGCCAGATCCTTTCCTTCAGTCAGTAGCTTCAATCATTTCTGGTATATGAATAACATGATGTTTTTCAATGGCAAAAATCAATGAATTTTGTAAATGCACAAACAGTAATTTCTCCGCATTGCAAGGCGCAATTCTGAAATTTTTTGCTTTTTCCTGCTCCTCTTAGCATGATAAAGAAGATTCAAAGAGAGTGAGATGCCAGCTCCTTTCATTCAGTCAGTAGCTTCAATCATTTCTGGACATTTTTCAATGGCAAAAATCAATGAATATTGTAAATGCACAAACAGTAATTTCTCCGCATTGCAAGGTGCAATTCTGAAATTTTTTGCTTTTTCCTGCTCCTCTTAGCATGATAAAGAAGATTCAAAGAGAGTGAGATGCCAGCTCCTTTCATTCAGTCAGTAGCTTCAATCATTTCTGGACGTTTTTCAATGGCAAAAATCAATGAATATTGTAAATGCACAAACAGTAATTTCTCCGCATTGCAAGGTGCAATTCTGAAATTTTTTGCTTTTTCCTGCTCCTCTTAGCATGATAAAGAAGATTCAAAGAGAGTGAGATACCAGCTCCTTTCATTCAGTCAGTACCTTCAATTATTTCTGGACCTTTTTCAATGGCAAAAATCAATGAATATTGTAAATGCACAAACAGTAATTTCTCCGCATTGCAAGGTGCAATTCTGAAATTTTTTGCTTTTTCCTGCTCCTCTTAGCATGATAAAGAAGATTCAAAGAGAGTGAGATGCCAGCTCCTTTCATTCAGTCAGTAGCTTCAATCATTTATGGACGTTTTTCAATGGCAAAAATCAATGAATATTGTAAATGCACAAACAGTAATTTCTCCGCATTGCAAGGTGCAATTCTGAAATTTTTTGCATTTTCCTGCTCCTCTTAGCATGATAAAGAAGATTCAAAGAGAGTGAGATGCCAGCTCCTTTCATTCAGTCAGTAGCTTCAATCATTTCTGGACGTTTTTCAATGGCAAAAATCAATGAATATTGTAAATGCACAAACAGTAATTTCTCCGCATTGCAAGGTGCAATTCTGAAATTTTTTGCTTTTTCCTGCTCCTCTTAGCATGATAAAGAAGATTCAAAGAGAGTGAGATGCCAGATCCTTTCCTTCAGTCAGTAGCTTCAATCATTTCTGGTATATGAATAACATGATGTTTTTCAATGGCAAAAATCAATGAATTTTGTAAATGCACAAACAGTAATTTCTCCGCATTGCAAGGCGCAATTCTGAAATTTTTTGCTTTTTCCTGCTCCTCTTAGCATGATAAAGAAGATTCAAAGAGAGTGAGATGCCAGCTCCTTTCATTCAGTCAGTAGCTTCAATCATTTCTGGACATTTTTCAATGGTAAAAATCAATGAATATTGTAAATGCACAAACAGTAATTTCTCCGCATTGCAAGGTGCAATTCTGAAATTTTTTGCTTTTTCCTGCTCCTCTTAGCATGATAAAGAAGATTCAAAGAGAGTGAGATGCCAGCTCCTTTCATTCAGTCAGTAGCTTCAATCATTTATGGACGTTTTTCAATGGCAAAAATCAATGAATATTGTAAATGCACAAACAGTAATTTCTCCGCATTGCAAGGTGCAATTCTGAAATTTTTTGCTTTTTCCTGCTCCTCTTAGCATGATAAAGAAGATTCAAAGAGAGTGAGATGCCAGCTCCTTTCATTCAGTCAGTAGCTTCAATCATTTATGGACGTTTTTCAATGGCAAAAATCAATGAATATTGTAAATGCACAAACAGTAATTTCTCCGCATTGCAATGTGCAATTCTGAAATTTTTTGCTTTTTCCTGCTCCTCTTAGCATGATAAAGAAGATTCAAAGAGAGTGAGATGCCAGCTCCTTTCATTCAGTCAGTAGCTTCAAACATTTCTGGTACATGAATAACATGATGTTTTTCAATGGCAAAAATCAATGAATATTGTAAATGCACAAACAGTAATTTCTCCGCATTGCAAGGTGCAATTCTGAAATTTTTTGCTTTTTCCTGCTCCTCTTAGCATGATAAAGAAGATTCAAAGAGAGTGAGATGCCAGCTCCTTTCGTTCAGTCAGTAGCTTCAATCATTTCTGGACGTTTTTCAATGGCAAAAATCATTGAATATTATAAATGCACAAACAGTAATTTCTCCGCATTGCAAGGTGCAATTCTGAAATTTTTTACTTTTTCCTGCTCCTCTTAGCATGATAAAGAAGATTCAAAGAGATTGAGATGCCAGCTCCTTTCATTCAGTCAGTAGCTTCAATCATTTCTGGTATATGAATAACATGATGTTTTTCAATGGCAAAAATCAATGAATATTGTAAATGCACAAACAGTAATTTCTCCGCATTGCAAGGTGCAATTCTGAAATTTTTTGCTTTTTCCTGCTCCTCTTAGCATGATAAAGAAGATTCAAAGAGAGTGAGATGCCAGCTCCTTTCATTCAGTCAGTAGCTTCAATCATTTCTGGACGTTTTTCAATGGCAAAAATCAATGAATATTGTAAATGCACAAACAGTAATTTCTCCGCATTGCAAGGTGCAATTCTGAAATTTTTTGCTTTTTCCTGCTCCTCTTAGCATGATAAAGAAGATTCAAAGAGAGTGAGATGCCAGCTCCTTTCATTCAGTCAGTAGCTTCAATCATTTCTGGACGTTTTTCAATGGCAAAAATCAATGAATATTGTAAATGCACAAACAGTAATTTCTCCGCATTGCAAGGTGCAATTCTGAAATTTTTTGCTTTTTCCTGCTCCTCTAAGCATGATAAAGAAGATTCAAAGAGAGTGAGATGCCAGATCCTTTCCTTCAGTCAGTAGCTTCAATCATTTCTGGTATATGAATAACATGATGTTTTTCAATGGCAAAAATCAATGAATTTTGTAAATGCACAAACAGTAATTTCTCCGCATTGCAAGGCGCAATTCTGAAATTTTTTGCTTTTTCCTGCTCCTCTTAGCATGATAAAGAAGATTCAAAGAGAGTGAGATGCCAGCTCCTTTCATTCAGTCAGTAGCTTCAATCATTTCTGGACATTTTTCAATGGCAAAAATCAATGAATATTGTAAATGCACAAACAGTAATTTCTCCGCATTGCAAGGTGCAATTCTGAAATTTTTTGCTTTTTCCTGCTCCTCTTAGCATGATAAAGAAGATTCAAAGAGAGTGAGATGCCAGCTCCTTTCATTCAGTCAGTAGCTTCAATCATTTCTGGACGTTTTTCAATGGCAAAAATCAATGAATATTGTAAATGCACAAACAGTAATTTCTCCGCATTGCAAGGTGCAATTCTGAAATTTTTTGCTTTTTCCTGCTCCTCTTAGCATGATAAAGAAGATTCAAAGAGAGTGAGATGCCAGCTCCTTTCATTCAGTCAGTACCTTCAATTATTTCTGGACCTTTTTCAATGGCAAAAATCAATGAATATTGTAAATGCACAAACAGTAATTTCTCCGCATTGCAAGGTGCAATTCTGAAATTTTTTTGGTTTTTCCTGCTCCTCTTAGCATGATAAAGAAGATTCAAAGAGAGTGAGATGCCAGCTCCTTTCATTCAGTCAGTAGCTTCAATCATTTCTGGACGTTTTTCAATGGCAAAAATCAATGAATATTGTAAATGCACAAACTGTAATTTCTCCGCATTGCAAGGTGCAATTCTGAAATTTTTTGCTTTTTCCTGCTCCTCTTAGCATGATAAAGAAGATTCAAAGAGAGTGAGATGCCAGCTCCTTTCATTCAGTCAGTAGCTTCAATCATTTCTGGTATATGAATAACATGATGTTTTTCAATAGCAAAAATCAATGAATATTGTAAATGCACAAACAGTAATTTCTCCGCATTGCAAGGTGCAATTCTGAAATTGTTTGCTTTTTCCTGCTCCTCTTAGCATGATAAAGAAGATTCAAAGAGAGTGAGATGCCAGCTCCTTTCATTCAGTCAGTAGCTTCAATCATTTCTGGACGTTTTTCAATGGCAAAAATCAATGAATATTGTAAATGCACAAACAGTAATTTCTCCGCATTGCAAGGTGCAATTCTGAAATTTTTTACTTTTTCCTGCTCCTCTTAGCATGATAAAGAAGATTCAAAGAGAGTGAGATGCCAGCTCCTTTCATTCAGTCAGTAGCTTCAATCATTTCTGGTATATGAATAACATGATGTTTTTCAATCGCAAAAATCAATGAATATTGTAAATGCACAAACAGTAATTTCTCCGCATTGCAAGGTGCAATTCTGAAATTTTTTGCTTTTTCCTGCTCCTCTTAGCATGATAAAGAAGATTCAAAGAGAGTGAGATGCCAGCTCCTTTCATTCAGTCAGTAGCTTCAATCATTTCTGGACGTTTTTCAATGGCAAAAATCAATGAATATTGTAAATGCACAAACAGTAATTTCTCCGCATTGCAAGGTGCAATTCTGAAATTTTTTGCTTTTTCCTGCTCCTCTAAGCATGATAAAGAAGATTCAAAGAGAGTGAGATGCCATATCCTTTCCTTCAGTCAGTAGCTTCAATCATTTCTGGTATATGAATAACATGATGTTTTTCAATGGCAAAAATCAATGAATTTTGTAAATGCACAAACAGTAATTTCTCCGCATTGCAAGGCGCAATTCTGAAATTTTTTGCTTTTTCCTGCTCCTCTTAGCATGATAAAGAAGATTCAAAGAGAGTGAGATGCCAGCTCCTTTCATTCAGTCAGTAGCTTCAATCATTTCTGGACATTTTTCAATGGCAAAAATCAATGAATATTGTAAATGCACAAACAGTAATTTCTCCGCATTGCAAGGTGCAATTCTGAAATTTTTTGCTTTTTCCTGCTCCTCTTAGCATGATAAAGAAGATTCAAAGAGAGTGAGATGCCAGCTCCTTTCATTCAGTCAGTAGCTTCAATCATTTCTGGACGTTTTTCAATGGCAAAAATCAATGAATATTGTAAATGCACAAACAGTAATTTCTCCGCATTGCAAGGTGCAATTCTGAAATTTTTTGCTTTTTCCTGCTCCTCTTAGCAGGATAAAGAAGATTCAAAGAGAGTGAGATGCCAGCTCCTTTCATTCAGTCAGTACCTTCAATCATTTCTGGATGTTTTTCAATGGCAAAAATCAATGAATATTGTAAATGCACAAACAGTAATTTCTCCGCATTGCAAGGTGCAATTCTGAAATTTTTTGCTTTTTCCTGCTCCTCTTAGCATGATAAAGAAGATTCAAAGAGAGTGAGATGCCAGCTCCTTTCATTCAGTCAGTAGCTTCAATCATTTCTGGACGTTTTTCAATGGCAAAAATCAATGAATATTGTAAGTGCACAAACTGTAATTTCTCCGCATTGCAAGGTGCAATTCTGAAATTTTTTGCTTTTTCCTGCTCCTCTTAGCATGATAAAGAAGATTCAAAGAGAGTGAGATGCCAGCTCCTTTCATTCAGTCAGTAGCTTCAATCATTTCTGGTATATGAATAACATGATGTTTTTCAATAGCAAAAATCAATGAATATTGTAAATGCACAAACAGTAATTTCTCCGCATTGCAAGGTGCAATTCTGAAATTTTTTGCTTTTTCCTGCTCCTCTTAGCATGATAAAGAAGATTCAAAGAGAGTGAGATGCCAGCTCCTTTCATTCAGTCAGTAGCTTCAATCATTTCTGGACGTTTTTCAATGGCAAAAATCAATGAATATTGTAAATGCACAAACAGTAATTTCTCCGCATTGCAAGGTGCAATTCTGAAATTTTTTGCTTTTTCCTGCTCCTCTTAGCATGATAAACAAGATTCAAAGAGAGTGAGATGCCAGCTCCTTTCATTCAGTCAGTAGCTTCAATCATTTCTGGACGTTTTTCAATGGCAAAAATCATTGAATATTGTAAATGCACAAACAGTAATTTCTCCGCATTGCAAGGTGCAATTCTGAAATTTTTTACTTTTTCCTGCTCCTCTTAGCATGATAAAGAAGATTCAAAGAGAGTGAGATGCCAGCTCCTTTCATTCAGTCAGTAGCTTCAATCATTTCTGGTATATGAATAACATGATGTTTTTCAATCGCAAAAATCAATGAATATTGTAAATGCACAAACAGTAATTTCTCCGCATTGCAAGGTGCAATTCTGAAATTTTTTGCTTTTTCCTGCTCCTCTTAGCATGATAAAGAAGATTCAAAGAGAGTGAGATGCCAGCTCCTTTCATTCAGTCAGTAGCTTCAATCATTTCTGGACGTTTTTCAATGGCAAAAATCAATGAATATTGTAAATGCACAAACAGTAATTTCTCCGCATTGCAAGGTGCAATTCTGAAATTTTTTGCTTTTTCCTGCTCCTCTTAGCATGATAAAGAAGATTCAAAGAGAGTGAGATGCCAGATCCTTTCCTTCAGTCAGTAGCTTCAATCATTTCTGGTATATGAATAACATGATGTTTTTCAATGGCAAAAATCAATGAATTTTGTAAATGCACAAACAGTAATTGCTCCGCATTGCAAGGCGCAATTCTGAAATTTTTTGCTTTTTCCTGCTCCTCTTAGCATGATAAAGAAGATTCAAAGAGAGTGAGATGCCAGCTCCTTTCATTCAGTCAGTAGCTTCAATCATTTCTGGACATTTTTCAATGGCAAAAATCAATGAATATTGTAAATGCACAAACAGTAATTTCTCCGCATTGCAAGGTGCAATTCTGAAATTTTTTGCTTTTTCCTGCTCCTCTTAGCATGATAAAGAAGATTCAAAGAGAGTGAGATGCCAGCTCCTTTCATTCAGTCAGTAGCTTCAATCATTTCTGGACGTTTTTCAATGGCAAAAATCAATGAATATTGTAAATGCACAAACAGTAATTTCTCCGCATTGCAAGGTGCAATTCTGAAATTTTTTGCTTTTTCCTGCTCCTCTTAGCATGATAAAGAAGATTCAAAGAGAGTGAGATGCCAGATCCTTTCCTTCAGTCAGTAGCTTCAATCATTTCTGGTATATGAATAACATGATGTTTTTCAATGGCAAAAATCAATGAATTTTGTAAATGCACAAACAGTAATTTCTCCGCATTGCAAGGCGCAATTCTGAAATTTTTTGCTTTTTCCTGCTCCTCTTAGCATGATAAAGAAGATTCAAAGAGAGTGAGATGCCAGCTCCTTTCATTCAGTCAGTAGCTTCAATCATTTCTGGACATTTTTCAATGGCAAAAATCAATGAATATTGTAAATGCACAAACAGTAATTTCTCCGCATTGCAAGGTGCAATTCTGAAATTTTTTGCTTTTTCCTGCTCCTCTTAGCATGATAAAGAAGATTCAAAGAGAGTGAGATGCCAGCTCCTTTCATTCAGTCAGTAGCTTCAATCATTTCTGGACGTTTTTCAATGGCAAAAATCAATGAATATTGTAAATGCACAAACAGTAATTTCTCCGCATTGCAAGGTGCAATTCTGAAATTTTTTGCTTTTTCCTGCTCCTCTTAGCATGATAAAGAAGATTCAAAGAGAGTGAGATGCCAGCTCCTTTCATTCAGTCAGTAGCTTCAATCATTTCTGGACGTTTTTCAATGGCAAAAATCAATGAATATTGTAAATGCACAAACAGTAATTTCTCCGCATTGCAATGTGCAATTCTGAAATTTTTTGCTTTTTCCTGCTCCTCTTAGCATGATAAAGAAGATTCAAAGAGAGTGAGATGCCAGCTCCTTTCATTCAGTCAGTAGCTTCAATCATTTCTGGACATTTTTCAATGGCAAAAATCAATGAATATTGTAAATGCACAAACGGTAATTTCTCCGCATTGCAAGGTGCAATTCTGAAATTTTTTGCTTTTTCCTGCTCCTCTTAGCATGATAAAGAAGATTCAAAGAGAGTGAGATGCCAGCTCCTTTCATTCAGTCAGTAGCTTCAATCATTTCTGGACGTTTTTCAATGACAAAAATCAATGAATATTGTAAATGCACAAACAGTAATTTCTCTGCATTGCAAGGTGCAATTCTGAAATTTTTTGCTTTTTCCTGCTCCTCTTAGCATGATAAAGAAGATTCAAAGAGAGTGAGATGCCAGATCCTTTCCTTCAGTCAGTAGCTTCAATCATTTCTGGTATATGAATAACATGATGTTTTTCAATGGCAAAAATCAATGAATTTTGTAAATGCACAAACAGTAATTTCTCTGCATTGCAAGGCGCAATTCTGAAATTTTTTGCTTTTTCCTGCTCCTCTTAGCATGATAAAGAAGATTCAAAGAGAGTGAGATGCCAGCTCCTTTCATTCAGTCAGTAGCTTCAATCATTTCTGGACATTTTTCAATGGCAAAAATCAATGAATATTGTAAATGCACAAACAGTAATTTCTCCGCATTGCAAGGTGCAATTCTGAAATTTTTTGCTTTTTCCTGCTCCTCTTAGCATGATAAAGAAGATTCAAGGAGAGTGAGATGCCAGCTCCTTTCATTCAGTCAGTAGCTTCAATCATTTCTGGACGTTTTTCAATGGCAAAAATCAATGAATATTGTAAATGCACAAACAGTAATTTCTCCGCATTGCAAGGTGCAATTCTGAAATTTTTTGCTTTTTCCTGCTCCTCTTAGCATGATAAAGAAGATTCAAAGAGAGTGAGATGCCAGCTCCTTTCATTCAGTCAGTAGCTTCAATCATTTCTGGACGTTTTTCAATGGCAAAAATCAATGAATATTGTAAATGCACAAACAGTAATTTCTCCGCATTGCAAGGTGCAATTCTGAAATTTTTTGCTTTTTCCTGCTCCTCTTAGCATGATAAAGAAGATTCAAAGAGAGTGAGATGCCAGATCCTTTCCTTCAGTCAGTAGCTTCAATCATTTCTGGTATATGAATAACATGATGTTTTTCAATGGCAAAAATCAATGAATTTTGTAAATGCACAAACAGTAATTTCTCCGCATTGCAAGGCGCAATTCTGAAATTTTTTGCTTTTTCCTGCTCCTCTTAGCATGATAAAGAAGATTCAAAGAGAGTGAGATGCCAGCTCCTTTCATTCAGTCAGTAGCTTCAATCATTTCTGGACATTTTTCAATGGCAAAAATCAATGAATATTGTAAATGCACAAACAGTAATTTCTCCGCATTGCAAGGTGCAATTCTGAAATTTTTTGCTTTTTCCTGCTCCTCTTAGCATGATAAAGAAGATTCAAAGAGAGTGAGATGCCAGCTCCTTTCATTCAGTCAGTAGCTTCAATCATTTCTGGACGTTTTTCAATGGCAAAAATCAATGAATATTGTAAATGCACAAACAGTAATTTCTCCGCATTGCAAGGTGCAATTCTGAAATTTTTTGCTTTTTCCTGCTCCTCTTAGCATGATAAAGAAGATTCAAAGAGAGTGAGATGCCAGCTCCTTTCATTCAGTCAGTACCTTCAATTATTTCTGGACCTTTTTCAATGGCAAAAATCAATGAATATTGTAAATGCACAAACAGTAATTTCTCCGCATTGCAAGGTGCAATTCTGAAATTTTTTGCTTTTTCCTGCTCCTCTTAGCATGATAAAGAAGATTCAAAGAGAGTGAGATGCCAGCTCCTTTCATTCAGTCAGTAGCTTCAATCATTTCTGGACGTTTTTCAATGGCAAAAATCAATGAATATTGTAAATGCACAAACTGTAATTTCTCCGCAGTGCAAGGTGCAATTCTGAAATTTTTTGCTTTTTCCTGCTCCTCTTAGCATGATAAAGAAGATTCAAAGAGAGTGAGATGCCAGCTCCTTTCATTCAGTCAGTACCTTCAATCATTTCTGGTATATGAATAACATGATGTTTTTCAATAGCAAAAATCAATGAATATTGTAAATGCACAAACAGTAATTTCTCCGCATTGCAAGGTGCAATTCTGAAATTTTTTGCTTTTTCCTGCTCCTCTTAGCATGATAAAGAAGATTCAAAGAGAGTGAGATGCCAGCTCCTTTCATTCAGTCAGTAGCTTCAATCATTTCTGGACGTTTTTCAATGGCAAAAATCAATGAATATTGTAAATGCACAAACAGTAATTTCTCCGCATTGCAAGGTGCAATTCTGAAATTTTTTACTTTTTCCTGCTCCTCTTAGCATGATAAAGAAGATTCAAAGAGAGTGAGATGCCAGCTCCTTTCATTCAGTCAGTAGCTTCAATCATTTCTGGTATATGAATAACATGATGTTTTTCAATCGCAAAAATCAATGAATATTGTAAATGCACAAACAGTAATTTCTCCGCATTGCAAGGTGCAATTCTGAAATTTTTTGCTTTTTCCTGCTCCTCTTAGCATGATAAAGAAGATTCAAAGAGAGTGAGATGCCAGCTCCTTTCATTCAGTCAGTAGCTTCAATCATTTCTGGACGTTTTTCAATGGCAAAAATCAATGAATATTGTAAATGCACAAACAGTAATTTCTCCGCATTGCAAGGTGCAATTCTGAAAATTTTTGCTTTTTCCTGCTCCTCTAAGCATGATAAAGAAGATTCAAAGAGAGTGAGATGCCATATCCTTTCCTTCAGTCAGTAGCTTCAATCATTTCTGGTATATGAATAACATGATGTTTTTCAATGGCAAAAATCAATGAATTTTGTAAATGCACAAACAGTAATTTCTCCGCATTGCAAGGCGCAATTCTGAAATTTTTTGCTTTTTCCTGCTCCTCTTAGCATGATAAAGAAGATTCAAAGAGAGTGAGATGCCAGCTCCTTTCATTCAGTCAGTAGCTTCAATCATTTCTGGACATTTTTCAATGGCAAAAATCAATGAATATTGTAAATGCACAAACAGTAATTTCTCCACATTGCAAGGTGCAATTCTGAAATTTTTTGCTTTTTCCTGCTCCTCTTAGCATGATAAAGAAGATTCAAAGAGAGTGAGATGCCAGCTCCTTTCATTCAGTCAGTAGCTTCAATCATTTCTGGACGTTTTTCAATGGCAAAAATCAATGAATATTGTAAATGCACAAACAGTAATTTCTCCGCATTGCAAGGTGCAATTCTGAAATTTTTTGCTTTTTCCTGCTCCTCTTAGCATGATAAAGAAGATTCAAAGAGAGTGAGATGCCAGCTCCTTTCATTCAGTCAGTACCTTCAATCATTTCTGGACGTTTTTCAATGGCAAAAATCAATGAATATTGTAAATGCACAAACAGTAATTTCTCCGTATTGCAAGGTGCAATTCTGAAATTTTTTGCTTTTTCCTGCTCCTCTTAGCATGATAAAGAAGATTCAAAGAGAGTGAGATGCCAGCTCCTTTCATTCAGTCAGTAGCTTCAATCATTTCTGGACGTTTTTCAATGGCAAAAATCAATGAATATTGTAAATGCACAAACTGTAATTTCTCCGCATTGCAAGGTGCAATTCTGAAATTTTTTGCTTTTTCCTGCTCCTCTTAGCATGATAAAGAAGATTCAAAGAGAGTGAGATGCCAGCTCCTTTCATTCAGTCAGTAGCTTCAATCATTTCTGGTATATGAATAACATGATGTTTTTCAATAGCAAAAATCAATGAATATTGTAAATGCACAAACAGTAATTTCTCCGCATTGCAAGGTGCAATTCTGAAATTTTTTGCTTTTTCCTGCTCCTCTTAGCATGATAAAGAAGATTCAAAGAGAGTGAGATGCCAGCTCCTTTCATTCAGTCAGTAGCTTCAATCATTTCTGGACGTTTTTCAATGGCAAAAATCAATGAATATTGTAAATGCACAAACAGTAATTTCTCCGCATTGCAAGGTGCAATTCTGAAATTTTTTGCTTTTTCCTGCTCCTCTTAGCATGATAAAGAAGATTCAAAGAGAGTGAGATGCCAGATCCTTTCCTTCAGTCAGTAGCTTCAATCATTTCTGGTATATGAATAACATGATGTTTTTCAATGGCAAAAATCAATGAATTTTGTAAATGCACAAACAGTAATTTCTCCGCATTGCAAGGCGCAATTCTGAAATTTTTTGCTTTTTCCTGCTCCTCTTAGCATGATAAAGAAGATTCAAAGAGAGTGAGATGCCAGCTCCTTTCATTCAGTCAGTAGCTTCAATCATTTCTGGACATTTTTCAATGGCAAAAATCAATGAATATTGTAAATGCACAAACAGTAATTTCTCCGCATTGCAAGGTGCAATTCTGAAATTTTTTGCTTTTTCCTGCTCCTCTTAGCATGATAAAGAAGATTCAAAGAGAGTGAGATGCCAGCTCCTTTCATTCAGTCAGTAGCTTCAATCATTTCTGGACGTTTTTCAATGGCAAAAATCAATGAATATTGTAAATGCACAAACAGTAATTTCTCCGCATTGCAAGGTGCAATTCTGAAATTTTTTGCTTTTTCCTGCTCCTCTTAGCATGATAAAGAAGATTCAAAGAGAGTGAGATGCCAGCTCCTTTCATTCAGTCAGTACCTTCAATTATTTCTGGACCTTTTTCAATGGCAAAAATCAATGAATATTGTAAATGCACAAACAGTAATTTCTCCGCATTGCAAGGTGCAATTCTGAAATTTTTTGCTTTTTCCTGCTCCTCTTAGCATGATAAAGAAGATTCAAAGAGAGTGAGATGCCAGCTCCTTTCATTCAGTCAGTAGCTTCAATCATTTCTGGACGTTTTTCAATGGCAAAAATCAATGAATATTGTAAATGCACAAACTGTAATTTCTCCGCATTGCAAGGTGCAATTCTGAAATTTTTTGCCTTTTCCTGCTCCTCTTAGCATGATAAAGAAGATTCAAAGAGAGTGAGATGCCAGCTCCTTTCATTCAGTCAGTAGCTTCAATCATTTCTGGTATATGAATAACATGATGTTTTTCAATAGCAAAAATCAATGAATATTGTAAATGCACAAACAGTAATTTCTCCGCATTGCAAGGTGCAATTCTGAAATTTTTTGCTTTTTCCTGCTCCTCTTAGCATGATAAAGAAGATTCAAAGAGAGTGAGATGCCAGCTCCTTTCATTCAGTCAGTAGCTTCAATCATTTCTGGACGTTTTTCAATGGCAAAAATCAATGAATATTGTAAATGCACAAACAGTAATTTCTCCGCATTGCAAGGTGCAATTCTGAAATTTTTTACTTTTTCCTGCTCCTCTTAGCATGATAAAGAAGATTCAAAGAGAGTGAGATGCCAGCTCCTTTCATTCAGTCAGTAGCTTCAATCATTTCTGGTATATGAATAACATGATGTTTTTCAATCGCAAAAATCAATGAATATTGTAAATGCACAAACAGTAATTTCTCCGCATTGCAAGGTGCAATTCTGAAATTTTTTGCTTTTTCCTGCTCCTCTTAGCATGATAAAGAAAATTCAAAGAGAGTGAGATGCCAGCTCCTTTCATTCAGTCAGTAGCTTCAATCATTTCTGGACGTTTTTCAATGGCAAAAATCAATGAATATTGTAAATGCACAAACAGTAATTTCTCCGCATTGCAAGGTGCAATTCTGAAATTTTTTGCTTTTTCCTGCTCCTCTAAGCATGATAAAGAAGATTCAAAGAGAGTGAGATGCCATATCCTTTCCTTCAGTCAGTAGCTTCAATCATTTCTGGTATATGAATAACATGATGTTTTTCAATGGCAAAAATCAATGAATTTTGTAAATGCACAAACAGTAATTTCTCCGCATTGCAAGGCGCAATTCTGAAATTTTTTGCTTTTTCCTGCTCCTCTTAGCATGATAAAGAAGATTCAAAGAGAGTGAGATGCCAGCTCCTTTCATTCAGTCAGTAGCTTCAATCATTTCTGGTATATGAATAACATGATGTTTTTCAATAGCAAAAATCAATGAATATTGTAAATGCACAAACAGTAATTTCTCCGCATTGCAAGGTGCAATTCTGAAATTTTTTGCTTTTTCCTGCTCCTCTTAGCATGATAAAGAAGATTCAAAGAGAGTGAGATGCCAGCTCCTTTCATTCAGTCAGTAGCTTCAATCATTTCTGGACGTTTTTCAATGGCAAAAATCAATGAATATTGTAAATGCACAAACAGTAATTTCTCCGCATTGCAAGGTGCAATTCTGAAATTTTTTGCTTTTTCCTGCTCCTCTTAGCATGATAAAGAAGATTCAAAGAGAGTGAGATGCCAGCTCCTTTCATTCAGTCAGTAGCTTCAATCATTTCTGGACGTTTTTCAATGGCAAAAATCAATGAATATTGTAAATGCACAAACTGTAATTTCTCCGCATTGCAAGGTGCAATTCTGAAATTTTTTGCTTTTTCCTGCTCCTCTTAGCATGATAAAGAAGATTCAAAGAGAGTGAGATGCCAGCTCCTTTCATTCAGTCAGTAGCTTCAATCATTTCTGGTATATGAATAACATGATGTTTTTCAATAGCAAAAATCAATGAATATTGTAAATGCACAAACAGTAATTTCTCCGCATTGCAAGGTGCAATTCTGAAATTTTTTGCTTTTTCCTGCTCCTCTTAGCATGATAAAGAAGATTCAAAGAGAGTGAGATGCCAGCTCCTTTCATTCAGTCAGTAGCTTCAATCATTTCTGGACGTTTTTCAATGGCAAAAATCAATGAATATTGTAAATGCACAAACTGTAATTTCTCCGCATTCCAAGGTGCAATTCTGAAATTTTTTGCTTTTTCCTGCTCCTCTTAGCATGATAAAGAAGATTCAAAGAGAGTGAGATGCCAGCTCCTTTCATTCAGTCAGTACCTTCAATCATTTCTGGACGTTTTTCAATGGCAAAAATCAATGAATATTGTAAATGCACAAACAGTAATTTCTCCGCATTGCAAGGTGCAATTCTGAAATTTTTTGCTTTTTCCTGCTCCTCTTAGCATGATAAAGAAGATTCAAAGAGAGTGAGATGCCAGCTCCTTTCATTCAGTCAGTAGCTTCAATCATTTCTGGACGTTTTTCAATGGCAAAAATCAATGAATATTGTAAATGCACAAACTGTAATTTCTCCGCATTGCAAGGTGCAATTCTGAAATTTTTTACTTTTTCCTGCTCCTCTTAGCATGATAAAGAAGATTCAAAGAGAGTGAGATGCCAGCTCCTTTCATTCAGTCAGTAGCTTCAATCATTTCTGGTATATGAATAACATGATGTTTTTCAATAGCAAAAATCAATGAATATTGTAAATGCACAAACAGTAATTTCTCCGCATTGCAAGGTGCAATTCTGAAATTTTTTGCTTTTTCCTGCTCCTCTTAGCATGATAAAGAAGATTCAAAGAGAGTGAGATGCCAGCTCCTTTCATTCAGTCAGTAGCTTCAATCATTTCTGGACGTTTTTCAATGGCAAAAATCAATGAATATTGTAAATGCACAAACAGTAATTTCTCCGCATTGCAAGGTGCAATTCTGAAATTTTTTGCTTTTTCCTGCTCCTCTAAGCATGATAAAGAAGATTCAAAGAGAGTGAGATGCCATATCCTTTCCTTCAGTCAGTAGCTTCAATCATTTCTGGTATATGAATAACATGATGTTTTTCAATGGCAAAAATCAATGAATTTTGTAAATGCACAAACAGTAATTTCTCCGCATTGCAAGGCGCAATTCTGAAATTTTTTGCTTTTTCCTGCTCCTCTTAGCATGATAAAGAAGATTCAAAGAGAGTGAGATGCCAGCTCCTTTCATTCAGTCAGTAGCTTCAATCATTTCTGGTATATGAATAACATGATGTTTTTCAATAGCAAAAATCAATGAATATTGTAAATGCACAAACAGTAATTTCTCCGCATTGCAAGGTGCAATTCTGAAATTTTTTGCTTTTTCCTGCTCCTCTTAGCATGATAAAGAAGATTCAAAGAGAGTGAGATGCCAGCTCCTTTCATTCAGTCAGTAGCTTCAATCATTTCTGGACGTTTTTCAATGGCAAAAATCAATGAATATTGTAAATGCACAAACAGTAATTTCTCCGCATTGCAAGGTGCAATTCTGAAATTTTTTGCTTTTTCCTGCTCCTCTTAGCATGATAAAGAAGATTCAAAGAGAGTGAGATGCCAGCTCCTTTCATTCAGTCAGTAGCTTCAATCATTTCTGGACGTTTTTCAATGGCAAAAATCAATGAATATTGTAAATGCACAAACTGTAATTTCTCCGCATTGCAAGGTGCAATTCTGAAATTTTTTGCTTTTTCCTGCTCCTCTTAGCATGATAAAGAAGATTCAAAGAGAGTGAGATGCCAGCTCCTTTCATTCAGTCAGTAGCTTCAATCATTTCTGGTATATGAATAACATGATGTTTTTCAATAGCAAAAATCAATGAATATTGTAAATGCACAAACAGTAATTTCTCCGCATTGCAAGGTGCAATTCTGAAATTTTTTGCTTTTTCCTGCTCCTCTTAGCATGATAAAGAAGATTCAAAGAGAGTGAGATGCCAGCTCCTTTCATTCAGTCAGTAGCTTCAATCATTTCTGGACGTTTTTCAATGGCAAAAATCAATGAATATTGTAAATGCACAAACAGTAATTTCTCCGCATTGCAAGGTGCAATTCTGAAATTTTTTGCTTTTTCCTGCTCCTCTTAGCATGATAAAGAAGATTCAAAGAGAGTGAGATGCCAGCTCCTTTCATTCAGTCAGTAGCTTCAATCATTTCTGGACGTTTTTCAATGGCAAAAATCAATGAATATTGTAAATGCACAAACTGTAATTTCTCCGCATTGCAAGGTGCAATTCTGAAATTTTTTGCTTTTTCCTGCTCCTCTTAGCATGATAAAGAAGATTCAAAGAGAGTGAGATGCCAGCTCCTTTCATTCAGTCAGTACCTTCAATCATTTCTGGACGTTTTTCAATGGCAAAAATCAATGAATATTGTAAATGCACAAACAGTAATTTCTCCGCATTGCAAGGTGCAATATTGAAATTTTTTGCTTTTTCCTGCTCCTCTTAGCATGATAAAGAAGATTCAAAGAGAGTGAGATGCCAGCTCCTTTCATTCAGTCAGTAGCTTCAATCATTTCTGGACGTTTTTCAATGGCAAAAATCAATGAATATTGTAAATGCACAAACTGTAATTTCTCCGCATTGCAAGGTGCAATTCTGAAATTTTTTGCTTTTTCCTGCTCCTCTTAGCATGATAAAGAAGATTCAAAGAGAGTGAGATGCCAGCTCCTTTCATTCAGTCAGTAGCTTCAATCATTTCTGGTATATGAATAACATGATGTTTTTCAATAGCAAAAATCAATGAATATTGTAAATGCACAAACAGTAATTTCTCCGCATTGCAAGGTGCAATTCTGAAATTTTTTGCTTTTTCCTGCTCCTCTTAGCATGATAAAGAAGATTCAAAGAGAGTGAGATGCCAGCTCCTTTCATTCAGTCAGTAGCTTCAATCATTTCTGGACGTTTTTCAATGGCAAAAATCAATGAATATTGTAAATGCACAAACAGTAATTTCTCCGCATTGCAAGGTGCAATTCTGAAATTTTTTGCTTTTTCCTGCTCCTCTTAGCATGATAAAGAAAATTCAAAGAGAGTGAGATGCCAGCTCCTTTCATTCAGTCAGTAGCTTCAATCATTTCTGGACGTTTTTCAATGGCAAAAATCAATGAATATTGTAAATGCACAAACAGTAATTTCTCCGCATTGCAAGGTGCAATTCTGAAATTTTTTGCTTTTTCCTGCTCCTCTAAGCATGATAAAGAAGATTCAAAGAGAGTGAGATGCCATATCCTTTCCTTCAGTCAGTAGCTTCAATCATTTCTGGTATATGAATAACATGATGTTTTTCAATGGCAAAAATCAATGAATTTTGTAAATGCACAAACAGTAATTTCTCCGCATTGCAAGGCGCAATTCTGAAATTTTTTGCTTTTTCCTGCTCCTCTTAGCATGATAAAGAAGATTCAAAGAGAGTGAGATGCCAGCTCCTTTCATTCAGTCAGTAGCTTCAATCATTTCTGGACATTTTTCAATGGCAAAAATCAATGAATATTGTAAATGCACAAACAGTAATTTCTCCACATTGCAAGGTGCAATTCTGAAATTTTTTGCTTTTTCCTGCTCCTCTTAGCATGATAAAGAAGATTCAAAGAGAGTGAGATGCCAGCTCCTTTCATTCAGTCAGTAGCTTCAATCATTTCTGGACGTTTTTCAATGGCAAAAATCAATGAATATTGTAAATGCACAAACAGTAATTTCTCCGCATTGCAAGGTGCAATTCTGAAATTTTTTGCTTTTTCCTGCTCCTCTTAGCATGATAAAGAAGATTCAAAGAGAGTGAGATGCCAGCTCCTTTCATTCAGTCAGTACCTTCAATCATTTCTGGACGTTTTTCAATGGCAAAAATCAATGAATATTGTAAATGCACAAACAGTAATTTCTCCGCATTGCAAGGTGCAATTCTGAAATTTTTTGCTTTTTCCTGCTCCTCTTAGCATGATAAAGAAGATTCAAAGAGAGTGAGATGCCAGCTCCTTTCATTCAGTCAGTAGCTTCAATCATTTCTGGACGTTTTTCAATGGCAAAAATCAATGAATATTGTAAATGCACAAACTGTAATTTCTCCGCATTGCAAGGTGCAATTCTGAAATTTTTTGCTTTTTCCTGCTCCTCTTAGCATGATAAAGAAGATTCAAAGAGAGTGAGATGACAGCTCCTTTCATTCAGTCAGTAGCTTCAATCATTTCTGGTATATGAATAACATGATGTTTTTCAATAGCAAAAATCAATGAATATTGTAAATGCACAAACAGTAATTTCTCCGCATTGCAAGGTGCAATTCTGAAATTTTTTGCTTTTTCCTGCTCCTCTTAGCATGATAAAGAAGATTCAAAGAGAGTGAGATGCCAGCTCCTTTCATTCAGTCAGTAGCTTCAATCATTTCTGGACGTTTTTCAATGGCAAAAATCAATGAATATTGTAAATGCACAAACAGTAATTTCTCCGCAGTGCAAGGTGCAATTCTGAAATTTTTTGCTTTTTCCTGCTCCTCTTAGCATGATAAAGAAGATTCAAAGAGAGTGAGATGCCAGCTCCTTTCATTCAGTCAGTAGCTTCAATCATTTCTGGACGTTTTTCAATGGCAAAAATCAATGAATATTGTAAATGCACAAACAGTAATTTCTCCGCATTGCAAGGTGCAATTCTGAAATTTTTTGCTTTTTCCTGCTCCTCTTAGCATGATAAAGAAGATTCAAAGAGAGTGAGATGCCAGCTCCTTTCATTCAGTCAGTACCTTCAATTATTTCTGGACCTTTTTCAATGGCAAAAATCAATGAATATTGTAAATGCACAAACAGTAATTTCTCCGCATTGCAAGGTGCAATTCTGAAATTTTTTGCTTTTTCCTGCTCCTCTTAGCATGATAAAGAAGATTCAAAGAGAGTGAGATGCCAGCTCCTTTCATTCAGTCAGTAGCTTCAATCATTTCTGGACGTTTTTCAATGGCAAAAATCAATGAATATTGTAAATGCACAAACTGTAATTTCTCCGCATTGCAAGGTGCAATTCTGAAATTTTTTGCTTTTTCCTGCTCCTCTTAGCATGATAAAGAAGATTCAAAGAGAGTGAGATGCCAGCTCCTTTCATTCAGTCAGTAGCTTCAATCATTTCTGGTATATGAATAACATGATGTTTTTCAATAGCAAAAATCAATGAATATTGTAAATGCACAAACAGTAATTTCTCCGCATTGCAAGGTGCAATTCTGAAATTTTTTGCTTTTTCCTGCTCCTCTTAGCATGATAAAGAAGATTCAAAGAGAGTGAGATGCCAGCTCCTTTCATTCAGTCAGTAGCTTCAATCATTTCTGGACGTTTTTCAATGGCAAAAATCAATGAATATTGTAAATGCACAAACAGTAATTTCTCCGCATTGCAAGGTGCAATTCTGAAATTTTTTACTTTTTCCTGCTCCTCTTAGCATGATAAAGAAGATTCAAAGAGAGTGAGATGCCAGCTCCTTTCATTCAGTCAGTAGCTTCAATCATTTCTGGTATATGAATAACATGATGTTTTTCAATCGCAAAAATCAATGAATATTGTAAATGCACAAACAGTAATTTCTCCGCATTGCAAGGTGCAATTCTGAAATTTTTTGCTTTTTCCTGCTCCTCTTAGCATGATAAAGAAAATTCAAAGAGAGTGAGATGCCAGCTCCTTTCATTCAGTCAGTAGCTTCAATCATTTCTGGACGTTTTTCAATGGCAAAAATCAATGAATATTGTAAATGCACAAACAGTAATTTCTCCGCATTGCAAGGTGCAATTCTGAAATTTTTTGCTTTTTCCTGCTCCTCTAAGCATGATAAAGAAGATTCAAAGAGAGTGAGATGCCATATCCTTTCCTTCAGTCAGTAGCTTCAATCATTTCTGGTATATGAATAACATGATGTTTTTCAATGGCAAAAATCAATGAATTTTGTAAATGCACAAACAGTAATTTCTCCGCATTGCAAGGCGCAATTCTGAAATTTTTTGCTTTTTCCTGCTCCTCTTAGCATGATAAAGAAGATTCAAAGAGAGTGAGATGCCAGCTCCTTTCATTCAGTCAGTAGCTTCAATCATTTCTGGACATTTTTCAATGGCAAAAATCAATGAATATTGTAAATGCACAAACAGTAATTTCTCCACATTGCAAGGTGCAATTCTGAAATTTTTTGCTTTTTCCTGCTCCTCTTAGCATGATAAAGAAGATTCAAAGAGAGTGAGATGCCAGCTCCTTTCATTCAGTCAGTAGCTTCAATCATTTCTGGACGTTTTTCAATGGCAAAAATCAATGAATATTGTAAATGCACAAACAGTAATTTCTCCGCATTGCAAGGTGCAATTCTGAAATTTTTTGCTTTTTCCTGCTCCTCTTAGCATGATAAAGAAGATTCAAAGAGAGTGAGATGCCAGCTCCTTTCATTCAGTCAGTACCTTCAATCATTTCTGGACGTTTTTCAATGGCAAAAATCAATGAATATTGTAAATGCACAAACAGTAATTTCTCCGCATTGCAAGGTGCAATTCTGAAATTTTTTGCTTTTTCCTGCTCCTCTTAGCATGATAAAGAAGATTCAAAGAGAGTGAGATGCCAGCTCCTTTCATTCAGTCAGTAGCTTCAATCATTTCTGGACGTTTTTCAATGGCAAAAATCAATGAATATTGTAAATGCACAAACTGTAATTTCTCCGCATTGCAAGGTGCAATTCTGAAATTTTTTGCTTTTTCCTGCTCCTCTTAGCATGATAAAGAAGATTCAAAGAGAGTGAGATGCCAGCTCCTTTCATTCAGTCAGTAGCTTCAATCATTTCTGGTATATGAATAACATGATGTTTTTCAATAGCAAAAATCAATGAATATTGTAAATGCACAAACAGTAATTTCTCCGCATTGCAAGGTGCAATTCTGAAATTTTTTGCTTTTTCCTGCTCCTCTTAGCATGATAAAGAAGATTCAAAGAGAGTGAGATGCCAGCTCCTTTCATTCAGTCAGTAGCTTCAATCATTTCTGGACGTTTTTCAATGGCAAAAATCAATGAATATTGTAAATGCACAAACAGTAATTTCTCCGCATTGCAAGGTGCAATTCTGAAATTTTTTGCTTTTTCCTGCTCCTCTTAGCATGATAAACAAGATTCAAAGAGAGTGAGATGCCAGCTCCTTTCATTCAGTCAGTAGCTTCAATCATTTCTGGACGTTTTTCAATGGCAAAAATCAATGAATATTGTAAATGCACAAACAGTAATTTCTCCGCATTGCAAGGTGCAATTCTGAAATTTTTTACTTTTTCCTGCTCCTCTTAGCATGATAAAGAAGATTCAAAGAGAGTGAGATGCCAGCTCCTTTCATTCAGTCAGTAGCTTCAATCATTTCTGGTATATGAATAACATGATGTTTTTCAATAGCAAAAATCAATGAATATTGTAAATGCACAAACAGTAATTTCTCCGCATTGCAAGGTGCAATTCTGAAATTTTTTGCTTTTTCCTGCTCCTCTTAGCATGATAAAGAAGATTCAAAGAGAGTGAGATGCCAGCTCCTTTCATTCAGTCAGTAGCTTCAATCATTTCTGGACGTTTTTCAATGGCAAAAATCAATGAATATTGTAAATGCACAAACAGTAATTTCTCCGCATTGCAAGGTGCAATTCTGAAATTTTTTGCTTTTTCCTGCTCCTCTTAGCATGATAAACAAGATTCAAAGAGAGTGAGATGCCAGCTCCTTTCATTCAGTCAGTAGCTTCAATCATTTCTGGACGTTTTTCAATGGCAAAAATCATTGAATATTGTAAATGCACAAACAGTAATTTCTCCGCATTGCAAGGTGCAATTCTGAAATTTTTTACTTTTTCCTGCTCCTCTTAGCATGATAAAGAAGATTCAAAGAGAGTGAGATGCCAGCTCCTTTCATTCAGTCAGTAGCTTCAATCATTTCTGGTATATGAATAACATGATGTTTTTCAATCGCAAAAATCAATGAATATTGTAAATGCACAAACAGTAATTTCTCCGCATTGCAAGGTGCAATTCTGAAATTTTTTGCTTTCTCCTGCTCCTCTTAGCATGATAAAGAAGATTCAAAGAGAGTGAGATGCCAGCTCCTTTCATTCAGTCAGTAGCTTCAATCATTTCTGGACGTTTTTCAATGGCAAAAATCAATGAATATTGTAAATGCACAAACAGTAATTTCTCCGCATTGCAAGGTGCAATTCTGAAATTTTTTGCTTTTTCCTGCTCCTCTTAGCATGATAAAGAAGATTCAAAGAGAGTGAGATGCCAGATCCTTTCCTTCAGTCAGTAGCTTCAATCATTTCTGGTATATGAATAACATGATGTTTTTCAATGGCAAAAATCAATGAATTTTGTAAATGCACAAACAGTAATTTCTCCGCATTGCAAGGCGCAATTCTGAAATTTTTTGCTTTTTCCTGCTCCTCTTAGCATGATAAAGAAGATTCAAAGAGAGTGAGATGCCAGCTCCTTTCATTCAGTCAGTAGCTTCAATCATTTCTGGACATTTTTCAATGGCAAAAATCAATGAATATTGTAAATGCACAAACAGTAATTTCTCCGCATTGCAAGGTGCAATTCTGAAATTTTTTGCTTTTTCCTGCTCCTCTTAGCATGATAAAGAAGATTCAAAGAGAGTGAGATGCCAGCTCCTTTCATTCAGTCAGTAGCTTCAATCATTTCTGGACGTTTTTCAATGGCAAAAATCAATGAATATTGTAAATGCACAAACAGTAATTTCTCCGCATTGCAAGGTGCAATTCTGAAATTTTTTGCTTTTTCCTGCTCCTCTTAGCATGATAAAGAAGATTCAAAGAGAGTGAGATGCCAGCTCCTTTCATTCAGTCAGTAGCTTCAATCATTTCTGGACATTTTTCAATGGCAAAAATCAATGAATATTGTAAATGCACAAACAGTAATTTCTCCGCATTGCAAGGTGCAATTCTGAAATTTTTTGCTTTTTCCTGCTCCTCTTAGCATGATAAAGAAGATTCAAAGAGAGTGAGATGCCAGATCCTTTCCTTCAGTCAGTAGCTTCAATCATTTCTGGTATATGAATAACATGATGTTTTTCAATGGCAAAAATCAATGAATTTTGTAAATGCACAAACAGTAATTTCTCCGCATTGCAAGGTGCAATTCTGAAATTTTTTGCTTTTTCCTGCTCCTCTTAGCATGATAAAGAAGATTCAAAGAGAGTGAGATGCCAGATCCTTTCCTTCAGTCAGTAGCTTCAATCATTTCTGGTATATGAATAACATGATGTTTTTCAATCGCAAAAATCAATGAATATTGTAAATGCACAAACAGTAATTTCTCCGCATTGCAAGGTGCAATTCTGAAATTTTTTGCTTTCTCCTGCTCCTCTTAGCATGATAAAGAAGATTCAAAGAGAGTGAGATGCCAGCTCCTTTCATTCAGTCAGTAGCTTCAATCATTTCTGGACGTTTTTCAATGGCAAAAATCAATGAATATTGTAAATGCACAAACAGTAATTTCTCCGCATTGCAAGGTGCAATTCTGAAATTTTTTGCTTTTTCCTGCTCCTCTTAGCATGATAAAGAAGATTCAAAGAGAGTGAGATGCCAGATCCTTTCCTTCAGTCAGTAGCTTCAATCATTTCTGGTATATGAATAACATGATGTTTTTCAATGGCAAAAATCAATGAATTTTGTAAATGCACAAACAGTAATTTCTCCGCATTGCAAGGCGCAATTCTGAAATTTTTTGCTTTTTCCTGCTCCTCTTAGCATGATAAAGAAGATTCAAAGAGAGTGAGATGCCAGCTCCTTTCATTCAGTCAGTAGCTTCAATCATTTCTGGACATTTTTCAATGGCAAAAATCAATGAATATTGTAAATGCACAAACAGTAATTTCTCCGCATTGCAAGGTGCAATTCTGAAATTTTTTGCTTTTTCCTGCTCCTCTTAGCATGATAAAGAAGATTCAAAGAGAGTGAGATGCCAGCTCCTTTCATTCAGTCAGTAGCTTCAATCATTTCTGGACGTTTTTCAATGGCAAAAATCAATGAATATTGTAAATGCACAAACAGTAATTTCTCCGCATTGCAAGGTGCAATTCTGAAATTTTTTGCTTTTTCCTGCTCCTCTTAGCATGATAAAGAAGATTCAAAGAGAGTGAGATGCCAGCTCCTTTCATTCAGTCAGTAGCTTCAATCATTTCTGGACATTTTTCAATGGCAAAAATCAATGAATATTGTAAATGCACAAACAGTAATTTCTCCGCATTGCAAGGTGCAATTCTGAAATTTTTTGCTTTTTCCTGCTCCTCTTAGCATGATAAAGAAGATTCAAAGAGAGTGAGATGCCAGATCCTTTCCTTCAGTCAGTAGCTTCAATCATTTCTGGTATATGAATAACATGATGTTTTTCAATGGCAAAAATCAATGAATTTTGTAAATGCACAAACAGTAATTTCTCCGCATTGCAAGGTGCAATTCTGAAATTTTTTGCTTTTTCCTGCTCCTCTTAGCATGATAAAGAAGATTCAAAGAGAGTGAGATGCCAGATCCTTTCCTTCAGTCAGTAGCTTCAATCATTTCTGGTATATGAATAACATGATGTTTTTCAATGGCAAAAATCAATGAATTTTGTAAATGCACAAACAGTAATTTCTCCGCATTGCAAGGTGCAATTCTGAAATTTTTTGCTTTTTCCTGCTCCTCTTAGCATGATAAAGAAGATTCAAAGAGAGTGAGATGCCAGCTCCTTTCATTCAGTCAGTAGCTTCAATCATTTCTGGACGTTTTTCAATGGCAAAAATCAATGAATATTGTAAATGCACAAACAGTAATTTCTCCGCATTGCAAGGTGCAATTCTGAAATTTTTTGCTTTTTCCTGCTCCTCTTAGCATGATAAAGAAGATTCAAAGAGAGTGAGATGCCAGATCCTTTCCTTCAGTCAGTAGCTTCAATCATTTCTGGTATATGAATAACATGATGTTTTTCAATGGCAAAAATCAATGAATTTTGTAAATGCACAAACAGTAATTTCTCCGCATTGCAAGGTGCAATTCTGAAATTTTTTGCTTTTTCCTGCTCCTCTTAGCATGATAAAGAAGATTCAAAGAGAGTGAGATGCCAGCTCCTTTCATTCAGTCAGTAGCTTCAATCATTTCTGGACGTTTTTCAATGGCAAAAATCAATGAATATTGTAAATGCACAAACAGTAATTTCTCCGCATTGCAATGTGCAATTCTGAAATTTTTTGCTTTTTCCTGCTCCTCTTAGCATGATAAAGAAGATTCAAAGAGAGTGAGATGCCAGCTCCTTTCATTCAGTCAGTAGCTTCAATCATTTCTGGACATTTTTCAATGGCAAAAATCAATGAATATTGTAAATGCACAAACAGCAATTTCTCCGCATTGCAAGGTGCAATTCTGAAATTTTTTGCTTTTTCCTGCTCCTCTTAGCATGATAAAGAAGATTCAAAGAGAGTGAGATGCCAGCTCCTTTCATTCAGTCAGTAGCTTCAATCATTTCTGGACGTTTTTCAATGACAAAAATCAATGAATATTGTAAATGCACAAACAGTAATTTCTCTGCATTGCAAGGTGCAATTCTGAAATTTTTTGCTTTTTCCTGCTCCTCTTAGCATGATAAAGAAGATTCAAAGAGAGTGAGATGCCAGATCCTTTCCTTCAGTCAGTAGCTTCAATCATTTCTGGTATATGAATAACATGATGTTTTTCAATGGCAAAAATCAATGAATTTTGTAAATGCACAAACAGTAATTTCTCTGCATTGCAAGGCGCAATTCTGAAATTTTTTGCTTTTTCCTGCTCCTCTTAGCATGATAAAGAAGATTCAAAGAGAGTGAGATGCCAGCTCCTTTCATTCAGTCAGTAGCTTCAATCATTTCTGGACATTTTTCAATGGCAAAAATCAATGAATATTGTAAATGCACAAACAGTAATTTCTCCGCATTGCAAGGTGCAATTCTGAAATTTTTTGCTTTTTCCTGCTCCTCTTAGCATGATAAAGAAGATTCAAAGAGAGTGAGATGCCAGCTCCTTTCATTCAGTCAGTAGCTTCAATCATTTCTGGACGTTTTTCAATGGCAAAAATCAATGAATATTGTAAATGCACAAACAGTAATTTCTCCGCATTGCAAGGTGCAATTCTGAAATTTTTTGCTTTTTCCTGCTCCTCTTAGCATGATAAAGAAGATTCAAAGAGAGTGAGATGCCAGCTCCTTTCATTCAGTCAGTAGCTTCAATCATTTCTGGACGTTTTTCAATGGCAAAAATCAATGAATATTGTAAATGCACAAACAGTAATTTCTCCGCATTGCAAGGTGCAATTCTGAAATTTTTTGCTTTTTCCTTCTCCTCTTAGCATGATAAAGAAGATTCAAAGAGAGTGAGATGCCAGATCCTTTCCTTCAGTCAGTAGCTTCAATCATTTCTGGTATATGAATAACATGATGTTTTTCAATGGCAAAAATCAATGAATTTTGTAAATGCACAAACAGTAATTTCTCCGCATTGCAAGGCGCAATTCTGAAATTTTTTGCTTTTTCCTGCTCCTCTTAGCATGATAAAGAAGATTCAAAGAGAGTGAGATGCCAGCTCCTTTCATTCAGTCAGTAGCTTCAATCATTTCTGGACATTTTTCAATGGCAAAAATCAATGAATATTGTAAATGCACAAACAGTAATTTCTCCGCATTGCAAGGTGCAATTCTGAAATTTTTTGCTTTTTCCTGCTCCTCTTAGCATGATAAAGAAGATTCAAAGAGAGTGAGATGCCAGCTCCTTTCATTCAGTCAGTAGCTTCAATCATTTCTGGACGTTTTTCAATGGCAAAAATCAATGAATATTGTAAATGCACAAACAGTAATTTCTCCGCATTGCAAGGTGCAATTCTGAAATTTTTTGCTTTTCCTGCTCCTCTTAGCATGATAAAGAAGATTCAAAGAGAGTGAGATGCCAGCTCCTTTCATTCAGTCAGTAGCTTCAATCATTTCTGGACGTTTTTCAATGGCAAAAATCAATGAATATTGTAAATGCACAAACAGTAATTTCTCCGCATTGCAATGTGCAATTCTGAAATTTTTTGCTTTTTCCTGCTCCTCTTAGCATGATAAAGAAGATTCAAAGAGAGTGAGATGCCAGCTCCTTTCATTCAGTCAGTAGCTTCAAACATTTCTGGTACATGAATAACATGATGTTTTTCAATGGCAAAAATCAATGAATATTGTAAATGCACAAACAGTAATTTCTCCGCATTGCAAAGTGCAATTCTGAAATTTTTTGCTTTTTCCTGCTCCTCTTAGCATGATAAAGAAGATTCAAAGAGAGTGAGATGCCAGCTCCTTTCGTTCAGTCAGTAGCTTCAATCATTTCTGGACGTTTTTCAATGGCAAAAATCATTGAATATTATAAATGCACAAACAGTAATTTCTCCGCATTGCAAGGTGCAATTCTGAAATTTTTTACTTTTTCCTGCTCCTCTTAGCATGATAAAGAAGATTCAAAGAGAGTGAGATGCCAGCTCCTTTCATTCAGTCAGTAGCTTCAATCATTTCTGGTATATGAATAACATGATGTTTTTCAATGGCAAAAATCAATGAATATTGTAAATGCACAAACAGTAATTTCTCCGCATTGCAAGGTGCAATTCTGAAATTTTTTGCTTTTTCCTGCTCCTCTTAGCATGATAAGGAAGATTCAAAGAGAGTGAGATGCCAGCTCCTTTCATTCAGTCAGTAGCTTCAATCATTTCTGGACGTTTTTCAATGGCAAAAATCAATGAATATTGTAAATGCACAAACAGTAATTTCTCCGCATTGCAAGGTGCAATTCTGAAATTTTTTGCTTTTTCCTGCTCCTCTTAGCATGATAAAGAAGATTCAAAGAGAGTGAGATGCCAGATCCTTTCCTTCAGTCAGTAGCTTCAATCATTTCTGGTATATGAATAACATGATGTTTTTCAATGGCAAAAATCAATGAATTTTGTAAATGCACAAACAGTAATTTCTCCGCATTGCAAGGTGCAATTCTGAAATTTTTTGCTTTTTCCTGCTCCTCTTAGCATGATAAAGAAGATTCAAAGAGAGTGAGATGCCAGATCCTTTCCTTCAGTCAGTAGCTTCAATCATTTCTGGTATATGAATAACATGATGTTTTTCAATGGCAAAAATCAATGAATTTTGTAAATGCACAAACAGTAATTTCTCCGCATTGCAAGGTGCAATTCTGAAATTTTTTGCTTTTTCCTGCTCCTCTTAGCATGATAAAGAAGATTCAAAGAGAGTGAGATGCCAGCTCCTTTCATTCAGTCAGTAGCTTCAATCATTTCTGGACGTTTTTCAATGGCAAAAATCAATGAATATTGTAAATGCACAAACAGTAATTTCTCCGCATTGCAAGGTGCAATTCTGAAATTTTTTGCTTTTTCCTGCTCCTCTTAGCATGATAAAGAAGATTCAAAGAGAGTGAGATGCCAGATCCTTTCCTTCAGTCAGTAGCTTCAATCATTTCTGGTATATGAATAACATGATGTTTTTCAATGGCAAAAATCAATGAATTTTGTAAATGCACAAACAGTAATTTCTCCGCATTGCAAGGTGCAATTCTGAAATTTTTTGCTTTTTCCTGCTCCTCTTAGCATGATAAAGAAGATTCAAAGAGAGTGAGATGCCAGCTCCTTTCATTCAGTCAGTAGCTTCAATCATTTCTGGACGTTTTTCAATGGCAAAAATCAATGAATATTGTAAATGCACAAACAGTAATTTCTCCGCATTGCAATGTGCAATTCTGAAATTTTTTGCTTTTTCCTGCTCCTCTTAGCATGATAAAGAAGATTCAAAGAGAGTGAGATGCCAGCTCCTTTCATTCAGTCAGTAGCTTCAATCATTTCTGGACATTTTTCAATGGCAAAAATCAATGAATATTGTAAATGCACAAACAGTAATTTCTCCGCATTGCAAGGTGCAATTCTGAAATTTTTTGCTTTTTCCTGCTCCTCTTAGCATGATAAAGAAGATTCAAAGAGAGTGAGATGCCAGCTCCTTTCATTCAGTCAGTAGCTTCAATCATTTCTGGACGTTTTTCAATGACAAAAATCAATGAATATTGTAAATGCACAAACAGTAATTTCTCTGCATTGCAAGGTGCAATTCTGAAATTTTTTGCTTTTTCCTGCTCCTCTTAGCATGATAAAGAAGATTCAAAGAGAGTGAGATGCCAGATCCTTTCCTTCAGTCAGTAGCTTCAATCATTTCTGGTATATGAATAACATGATGTTTTTCAATGGCAAAAATCAATGAATTTTGTAAATGCACAAACAGTAATTTCTCTGCATTGCAAGGCGCAATTCTGAAATTTTTTGCTTTTTCCTGCTCCTCTTAGCATGATAAAGAAGATTCAAAGAGAGTGAGATGCCAGATCCTTTCCTTCAGTCAGTAGCTTCAATCATTTCTGGACGTTTTTCAATGGCAAAAATCAATGAATATTGTAAATGCACAAACAGTAATTTCTCCGCATTGCAAGGTGCAATTCTGAAATTTTTTGCTTTTTCCTTCTCCTCTTAGCATGATAAAGAAGATTCAAAGAGAGTGAGATGCCAGATCCTTTCCTTCAGTCAGTAGCTTCAATCATTTCTGGTATATGAATAACATGATGTTTTTCAATGGCAAAAATCAATGAATTTTGTAAATGCACAAACAGTAATTTCTCCGCATTGCAAGGCGCAATTCTGAAATTTTTTGCTTTTTCCTGCTCCTCTTAGCATGATAAAGAAGATTCAAAGAGAGTGAGATGCCAGCTCCTTTCATTCAGTCAGTAGCTTCAATCATTTCTGGACATTTTTCAATGGCAAAAATCAATGAATATTGTAAATGCACAAACAGTAATTTCTCCGCATTGCAAGGTGCAATTCTGAAATTTTTTGCTTTTTCCTGCTCCTCTTAGCATGATAAAGAAGATTCAAAGAGAGTGAGATGCCAGCTCCTTTCATTCAGTCAGTAGCTTCAATCATTTCTGGACGTTTTTCAATGGCAAAAATCAATGAATATTGTAAATGCACAAACAGTAATTTCTCCGCATTGCAAGGTGCAATTCTGAAACTTTTTGCTTTTCCTGCTCCTCTTAGCATGATAAAGAAGATTCAAAGAGAGTGAGATGCCAGCTCCTTTCATTCAGTCAGTAGCTTCAATCATTTCTGGACGTTTTTCAATGGCAAAAATCAATGAATATTGTAAATGCACAAACAGTAATTTCTCCGCATTGCAATGTGCAATTCTGAAATTTTTTGCTTTTTCCTGCTCCTCTTAGCATGATAAAGAAGATTCAAAGAGAGTGAGATGCCAGCTCCTTTCATTCAGTCAGTAGCTTCAAACATTTCTGGTACATGAATAACATGATGTTTTTCAATGGCAAAAATCAATGAATATTGTAAATGCACAAACAGTAATTTCTCCGCATTGCAAAGTGCAATTCTGAAATTTTTTGCTTTTTCCTGCTCCTCTTAGCATGATAAAGAAGATTCAAAGAGAGTGAGATGCCAGCTCCTTTCGTTCAGTCAGTAGCTTCAATCATTTCTGGACGTTTTTCAATAGCAAAAATCATTGAATATTATAAATGCACAAACAGTAATTTCTCCGCATTGCAAGGTGCAATTCTGAAATTTTTTACTTTTTCCTGCTCCTCTTAGCATGATAAAGAAGATTCAAAGAGAGTGAGATGCCAGCTCCTTTCATTCAGTCAGTAGCTTCAATCATTTCTGGTATATGAATAACATGATGTTTTTCAAAGGCAAAAATCAATGAATATTGTAAATGCACAAACAGTAATTTCTCCGCATTGCAAGGTGCAATTCTGAAATTTTTTGCTTTTTCCTGCTCCTCTTAGCATGATAAAGAAGATTCAAAGAGAGTGAGATGCCAGCTCCTTTCATTCAGTCAGTAGCTTCAATCATTTCTGGACGTTTTTCAATGGCAAAAATCAATGAATATTGTAAATGCACAAACAGTAATTTCTCCGCATTGCAAGGTGCAATTCTGAAATTTTTTGCTTTTTCCTGCTCCGCTTAGCATGATAAACAAGATTCAAAGACAATGAGATGCCAGCTCATTTCATTCAGTCAGTAGATTCAATCATTTCTGGACGTTTTTCAATGGCAAAAATCATTGAATATTGTAAATGCACAAACAGTAATTTCTCCGCATTGCAAGGTGCAATTCTGAAATTTTTTACTTTTTCCTGCTCCTCTTAGCATGATAAAGAAGATTCAAAGAGAGTGAGATGCCAGCTCCTTTCATTCAGTCAGTAGCTTCAATCATTTCTGGTATATGAATAACATGATGTTTTTCAATCGCAAAAATCAATGAATATTGTAAATGCACAAACAGTAATTTCTCCGCATTGCAAGGTGCAATTCTGAAATTTTTTGCTTTTTCCTGCTCCTCTTAGCATGATAAAGAAGATTCAAAGAGAGTGAGATGCCAGCTCCTTTCATTCAGTCAGTAGCTTCAATCATTTCTGGACGTTTTTCAATGGCAAAAATCAATGAATATTGTAAATGCACAAACAGTAATTTCTCCGCATTGCAAGGTGCAATTCTGAAATTTTTTGCTTTTTCCTGCTCCTCTAAGCATGATAAAGAAGATTCAAAGAGAGTGAGATGCCAGATCCTTTCCTTCAGTCAGTAGCTTCAATCATTTCTGGTATATGAATAACATGATGTTTTTCAATGGCAAAAATCAATGAATTTTGTAAATGCACAAACAGTAATTTCTCCGCATTGCAAGGCGCAATTCTGAAATTTTTTGCTTTTTCCTGCTCCTCTTAGCATGATAAAGAAGATTCAAAGAGAGTGAGATGCCAGCTCCTTTCATTCAGTCAGTAGCTTCAATCATTTCTGGACATTTTTCAATGGCAAAAATCAATGAATATTGTAAATGCACAAACAGTAATTTCTCCGCATTGCAAGGTGCAATTCTGAAATTTTTTGCTTTTTCCTGCTCCTCTTAGCATGATAAAGAAGATTCAAAGAGAGTGAGATGCCAGCTCCTTTCATTCAGTCAGTAGCTTCAATCATTTCTGGACGTTTTTCAATGGCAAAAATCAATGAATATTGTAAATGCACAAACAGTAATTTCTCCGCATTGCAAGGTGCAATTCTGAAATTTTTTGCTTTTTCCTGCTCCTCTTAGCATGATAAAGAAGATTCAAAGAGAGTGAGATGCCAGCTCCTTTCATTCAGTCAGTACCTTCAATCATTTCTGGATGTTTTTCAATGGCAAAAATCAATGAATATTGTAAATGCACAAACAGTAATTTCTCCGCATTGCAAGGTGCAATTCTGAAATTTTTTGCTTTTTCCTGCTCCTCTTAGCATGATAAAGAAGATTCAAAGAGAGTGAGATGCCAGCTCCTTTCATTCAGTCAGTAGCTTCAATCATTTCTGGACGTTTTTCAATGGCAAAAATCAATGAATATTGTAAATGCACAAACTGTAATTTCTCCGCATTGCAAGGTGCAATTCTGAAATTTTTTGCTTTTTCCTGCTCCTCTTAGCATGATAAAGAAGATTCAAAGAGAGTGAGATGCCAGCTCCTTTCATTCAGTCAGTAGCTTCAATCATTTCTGGTATATGAATAACATGATGTTTTTCAATAGCAAAAATCAATGAATATTGTAAATGCACAAACAGTAATTTCTCCGCATTGCAAGGTGCAATTCTGAAATTTTTTGCTTTTTCCTGCTCCTCTTAGCATGATAAAGAAGATTCAAAGAGAGTGAGATGCCAGCTCCTTTCATTCAGTCAGTAGCTTCAATCATTTCTGGATGTTTTTCAATGGCAAAAATCAATGAATATTGTAAATGCACAAACAGTAATTTCTCCGCATTGCAAGGTGCAATTCTGAAATTTTTTACTTTTTCCTGCTCCTCTTAGCATGATAAAGAAGATTCAAAGAGAGTGAGATGCCAGCTCCTTTCATTCAGTCAGTAGCTTCAATCATTTCTGGTATATGAATAACATGATGTTTTTCAATCGCAAAAATCAATGAATATTGTAAATGCACAAACAGTAATTTCTCCGCATTGCAAGGTGCAATTCTGAAATTTTTTGCTTTTTCCTGCTCCTCTTAGCATGATAAAGAAGATTCAAAGAGAGTGAGATGCCAGCTCCTTTCATTCAGTCAGTAGCTTCAATCATTTCTGGACATTTTTCAATGGCAAAAATCAATGAATATTGTAAATGCACAAACAGTAATTTCTCCGCATTGCAAGGTGCAATTCTGAAATTTTTTGCTTTTTCCTGCTCCTCTTAGCATGATAAAGAAGATTCAAAGAGAGTGAGATGCCAGCTCCTTTCATTCAGTCAGTAGCTTCAATCATTTCTGGACGTTTTTCAATGGCAAAAATCAATGAATATTGTAAATGCACAAACAGTAATTTCTCCGCATTGCAAGGTGCAATTCTGAAATTTTTTGCTTTTTCCTGCTCCTCTTAGCATGATAAAGAAGATTCAAAGAGAGTGAGATGCCAGCTCCTTTCATTCAGTCAGTACCTTCAATCATTTCTGGACGTTTTTCAATGGCAAAAATCAATGAATATTGTAAATGCACAAACAGTAATTTCTCCGCATTACAAGGTGCAATTCTGAATTTTTTTGCTTTTTCCTGCTCCTCTTAGCATGATAAAGAAGATTCAAAGAGAGTGAGATGCCAGCTCCTTTCATTCAGTCAGTACCTTCAATCATTTCTGGACGTTTTTCAATGGCAAAAATCAATGAATATTGTAAATGCACAAACAGTAATTTCTCCGCATTGCAATGTGCAATTCTGAAATTTTTTGCTTTTTCCTGCTCCTCTTAGCATGATAAAGAAGATTCAAAGAGAGTGAGATGCCAGCTCCTTTCATTCAGTCAGTAGCTTCAATCATTTCTGGACGTTTTTCAATGGCAAAAATCAATGAATATTGTAAATGCACAAACAGTAATTTCTCCGCATTGCAAGGTGCAATTCTGAAATTTTTTGCTTTTTCCTGCTCCTCTTAGCATGATAAAGAAGATTCAAAGAGAGTGAGATGCCAGCTCCTTTCATTCAGTCAGTACCTTCAATCATTTCTGGACGTTTTTCAATGGCAAAAATCAATGAATATTGTAAATGCACAAACAGTAATTTCTCCGCATTACAAGGTGCAATTCTGAATTTTTTTGCTTTTTCCTGCTCCTCTTAGCATGATAAAGAAGATTCAAAGAGAGTGAGATGCCAGCTCCTTTCATTCAGTCAGTACCTTCAATCATTTCTGGACGTTTTTCAATGGCAAAAATCAATGAATATTGTAAATGCACAAACAGTAATTTCTCCGCATTGCAAGGTGCAATTCTGAAATTTTTTGCTTTTTCCTGCTCCTCTTAGTATGATAAAGAAGATTCAAAGAGAGTGAGATGCCAGCTCCTTTCATTCAGTCAGTAGCTTCAATCATTTCTGGACGTTTTTCAATGGCAAAAATCAATGAATATTGTAAATGCACAAACTGTAATTTCTCCGCATTGCAAGGTGCAATTCTGAAATTTTTTGCTTTTTCCTGCTCCTCTTAGCATGATAAAGAAGATTCAAAGAGAGTGAGATGCCAGCTCCTTTCATTCAGTCAGTAGCTTCAATCATTTCTGGTATATGAATAACATGATGTTTTTCAATCGCAAAAATCAATGAATATTGTAAATGCACAAACAGTAATTTCTCCACATTGCAAGGTGCAATTCTGAAATTTTTTGCTTTTTCCTGCTCCTCTTAGCATGATAAAGAAGATTCAAAGAGAGTGAGATGCCAGCTCCTTTCCTTCAGTCAGTAGCTTCAATCATTTCTGGTATATGAATAACATGATGTTTTTCAATGGCAAAAATCAATGAATTTTGTAAATGCACAAACAGTAATTTCTCCGCATTGCAAGGCGCAATTCTGAAATTTTTTGCTTTTTCCTGCTCCTCTTAGCATGATAAAGAAGATTCAAAGAGAGTGAGATGCCAGCTCCTTTCATTCAGTCAGTAGCTTCAATCATTTCTGGACATTTTTCAATGGCAAAAGTCAATGAATATTGTAAATGCACAAACAGTAATTTCTCCGCATTGCAAGGTGCAATTCTGAAATTTTTTGCTTTTTCCTGCTCCTCTTAGCATGATAAAGAAGATTCAAAGAGAGTGAGATGCCAGCTCCTTTCATTCAGTCAGTAGCTTCAATCATTTCTGGACGTTTTTCAATGGCAAAAATCAACGAATATTGTAAATGCACAAACAGTAATTTCTCCGCATTGCAAGGTGCAATTCTGAAATTTTTTGCTTTTTCCTGCTCCTCTTAGCATGATAAAGAAGATTCAAAGAGAGCGAGATGCCAGCTCCTTTCATTCAGTCAGTAGCTTCAATCATTTCTGGACGTTTTTCAATGGCAAAAATCAATGAATATTGTAAATGCACAAACTGTAATTTCTCCGCATTGCAAGGTGCAATTCTGAAATTTTTTGCTTTTTCCTGCTCCTCTTAGCATGATAAAGAAGATTCAAAGAGAGTGAGATGCCAGCTCCTTTCATTCAGTCAGTAGCTTCAATCATTTCTGGACGTTTTTCAATGGCAAAAATCAATGAATATTGTAAATGCACAAACAGTAAATTCTCCGCATTGCAAGGTGCAATTCTGAAATTTTTTGCTTTTTCCTGCTCCTCTTAGCATGATAAAGAAGATTCAAAGAGAGTGAGATGCCAGCTCCTTTCCTTCAGTCAGTAGCTTCAATCATTTCTGGTATATGAATAACATGATGTTTTTCAATGGCAAAAATCAATGAATTTTGTAAATGCACAAACAGTAATTTCTCCGCATTGCAAGGCGCAATTCTGAAATTTTTTGCTTTTTCCTGCTCCTCTTAGCATGATAAAGAAGATTCAAAGAGAGTGAGATGCCAGCTCCTTTCATTCAGTCAGTAGCTTCAATCATTTCTGGACATTTTTCAATGGCAAAAATCAATGAATATTGTAAATGCACAAACAGTAATTTCTCCGCATTGCAAGGTGCAATTCTGAAATTTTTTGCTTTTTCCTGCTCCTCTTAGCATGATAAAGAAGATTCAAAGAGAGTGAGATGCCAGCTCCTTTCATTCAGTCAGTAGCTTCAATCATTTCTGGACGTTTTTCAATGGCAAAAATCAATGAATATTGTAAATGCACAAACAGTAATTTCTCCGCATTGCAAGGTGCAATTCTGAAATTTTTTGCTTTTTCCTGCTCCTCTTAGCATGATAAAGAAGATTCAAAGAGAGTGAGGTGCCAGCTCCTTTCATTCAGTCAGGAGCTTCAAACATTTCTGGTATATGAATAACATGTTTTTCAATGGCAAAAATCAATGAATATTGTAAATGCACAAACAGTAAATTCTCCGCATTGCAAGGTGCAATTCTGAAATTTTTTGCTTTTTCCTGCTCCTCTTAGCATGATAAAGAAGATTCAAAGAGAGTGAGATGCCAGCTCCTTTCATTCAGTCAGTAGCTTCAATCATTTCTGGACGTTTTTCAATGGCAAAAATCAATGAATATTGTAAATGCACAAACTGTAATTTCTCCGCATTGCAAGGTGCAATTCTGAAATTTTTTGCTTTTTCCTGCTCCTCTTAGCATGATAAAGAAGATTCAAAGAGAGTGAGATGCCAGCTCCTTTCATTCAGTCAGTAGCTTCAATCATTTCTGGACGTTTTTCAATGGCAAAAATCAATGAATATTGTAAATGCACAAACAGTAATTTCTCTGCATTACAAGGTGCAATTCTGAAATTTTTTGCTTTTTCCTGCTCCTCTTAGCATGATAAAGAAGATTCAAAGAGAGTGAGATGCCAGCTCCTTTCATTCAGTCAGTACCTTCAATCATTTCTGGACGTTTTTCAATGGCAAAAATCAATGAATATTGTAAATGCACAAACAGTAATTTCTCCGCATTGCAAGGTGCAATTCTGAAATTTTTTGCTTTTTCCTGCTCCTCTTAGTATGATAAAGAAGATTCAAAGAGAGTGAGATGCCAGCTCCTTTCATTCAGTCAGTAGCTTCAATCATTTCTGGACGTTTTTCAATGGCAAAAATCAATGAATATTGTAAATGCACAAACTGTAATTTCTCCGCATTGCAAGGTGCAATTCTGAAATTTTTTGCTTTTTCCTGCTCCTCTTAGCATGATAAAGAAGATTCAAAGAGAGTGAGATGCCAGCTCCTTTCATTCAGTCAGTAGCTTCAATCATTTCTGGTATATGAATAACATGATGTTTTTCAATCGCAAAAATCAATGAATATTGTAAATGCACAAACAGTAATTTCTCCGCATTGCAAGGTGCAATTCTGAAATTTTTTGCTTTTTCCTGCTCCTCTTAGCATGATAAAGAAGATTCAAAGAGAGTGAGATGCCAGCTCCTTTCCTTCAGTCAGTAGCTTCAATCATTTCTGGTATATGAATAACATGATGTTTTTCAATGGCAAAAATCAATGAATTTTGTAAATGCACAAACAGTAATTTCTCCGCATTGCAAGGCGCAATTCTGAAATTTTTTGCTTTTTCCTGCTCCTCTTAGCATGATAAAGAAGATTTAAAGAGAGTGAGATGCCAGCTCCTTTCATTCAGTCAGTAGCTTCAATCATTTCTGGACATTTTTCAATGGCAAAAGTCAATGAATATTGTAAATGCACAAACAGTAATTTCTCCGCATTGCAAGGTGCAATTCTGAAATTTTTTGCTTTTTCCTGCTCCTCTTAGCATGATAAAGAAGATTCAAAGAGAGTGAGATGCCAGCTCCTTTCATTCAGTCAGTAGCTACAATCATTTCTGGACGTTTTTCAATGGCAAAAATCAATGAATATTGTAAATGCACAAACAGTAATTTCTCCGCATTGCAAGGTGCAATTCTGAAATTTTTTGCTTTTTCCTGCTCCTCTTAGCATGATAAAGAAGATTCAAAGAGAGTGAGGTGCCAGCTCCTTTCATTCAGTCAGGAGCTTCAAACATTTCTGGTATATGAATAACATGTTTTTCAATGGCAAAAATCAATGAATATTGTAAATGCACAAACAGTAATTTCTCCGCATTGCAAGGTGCAATTCTGAAATTTTTTGCTTTTTCCTGCTCCTCTTAGCATGATAAAGAAGATTCAAAGAGAGTGAGATGCCAGCTCCTTTCATTCAGTCAGTAGCTTCAATCATTTCTGGACGTTTTTCAATGGCAAAAATCAATGAATATTGTAAATGCACAAACTGTAATTTCTCCGCATTGCAAGGTGCAATTCTGAAATTTTTTGCTTTTTCCTGCTCCTCTTAGCATGATAAAGAAGATTCAAAGAGAGTGAGATGCCAGCTCCTTTCATTCAGTCAGTAGCTTCAATCATTTCTGGACGTTTTTCAATGGCAAAAATCAACGAATATTGTAAATGCACAAACAGTAATTTCTCCGCATTGCAAGGTGCAATTCTGAAATTTTTTGCTTTTTCCTGCTCCTCTTAGCATGATAAAGAAGATTCAAAGAGAGCGAGATGCCAGCTCCTTTCATTCAGTCAGTAGCTTCAATCATTTCTGGACGTTTTTCAATGGCAAAAATCAATGAATATTGTAAATGCACAAACTGTAATTTCTCCGCATTGCAAGGTGCAATTCTGAAATTTTTTGCTTTTTCCTGCTCCTCTTAGCATGATAAAGAAGATTCAAAGAGAGTGAGATGCCAGCTCCTTTCATTCAGTCAGTAGCTTCAATCATTTCTGGACGTTTTTCAATGGCAAAAATCAATGAATATTGTAAATGCACAAACAGTAAATTCTCCGCATTGCAAGGTGCAATTCTGAAATTTTTTGCTTTTTCCTGCTCCTCTTAGCATGATAAAGAAGATTCAAATAGAGTGAGATGCCAGCTCCTTTCCTTCAGTCAGTAGCTTCAATCATTTCTGGTATATGAATAACATGATGTTTTTCAATGGCAAAAATCAATGAATTTTGTAAATGCACAAACAGTAATTTCTCCGCATTGCAAGGTGCAATTCTGAAATTTTTTGCTTTTTCCTGCTCCTCTTAGCATGATAAAGAAGATTCAAAGAGAGTGAGATGCCAGCTCCTTTCATTCAGTCAGTAGCTTCAATCATTTCTGGACATTTTTCAATGGCAAAAATCAATGAATATTGTAAATGCACAAACATTAATTTCTCCGCATTGCAAGGTGCAATTCTGAAATTTTTTGCTTTTTCCTGCTCCTCTTAGCATGATAAAGAAGATTCAAAGAGAGTGAGATGCCAGCTCCTTTCATTCAGTCAGTAGCTTCAATCATTTCTGGACGTTTTTCAATGGCAAAAATCAATGAATATTGTAAATGCACAAACAGTAATTTCTCCGCATTGCAAGGTGCAATTCTGAAATTTTTTGCTTTTTCCTGCTCCTCTTAGCATGATAAAGAAGATTCAAAGAGAGTGAGGTGCCAGCTCCTTTCATTCAGTCAGGAGCTTCAAACATTTCTGGTATATGAATAACATGTTTTTCAATGGCAAAAATCAATGAATATTGTAAATGCACAAACAGTAAATTCTCCGCATTGCAAGGTGCAATTCTGAAATTTTTTGCTTTTTCCTGCTCCTCTTAGCATGATAAAGAAGATTCAAAGAGAGTGAGATGCCAGCTCCTTTCATTCAGTCAGTAGCTTCAATCATTTCTGGACGTTTTTCAATGGCAAAAATCAATGAATATTGTAAATGCACAAACTGTAATTTCTCCGCATTGCAAGGTGCAATTCTGAAATTTTTTGCTTTTTCCTGCTCCTCTTAGCATGATAAAGAAGATTCAAAGAGAGTGAGATGCCAGCTCCTTTCATTCAGTCAGTAGCTTCAATCATTTCTGGACGTTTTTCAATGGCAAAAATCAACGAATATTGTAAATGCACAAACAGTAATTTCTCCGCATTGCAAGGTGCAATTCTGAAATTTTTTGCTTTTTCCTGCTCCTCTTAGCATGATAAAGAAGATTCAAAGAGAGTGAGATGCCAGCTCCTTTCATTCAGTCAGTAGCTTCAATCATTTCTGGACGTTTTTCAATGGCAAAAATCAATGAATATTGTAAATGCACAAACTGTAATTTCTCCGCATTGCAAGGTGCAATTCTGAAATTTTTTGCTTTTTCCTGCTCCACTTAGCATGATAAAGAAGATTCAAAGAGAGTGAGATGCCAGCTCCTTTCATTCAGTCAGTAGCTTCAATCATTTCTGGACGTTTTTCAATGGCAAAAATCAATGAATATTGTAAATGCACAAACTGTAATTTCTCCGCATTGCAAGGTGCAATTCTGAAATTTTTTGCTTTTTCCTGCTCCTCTTAGCATGATAAAGAAGATTCAAAGAGAGTGAGATGCCAGCTCCTTTCATTCAGTCAGTAGCTTCAATCATTTCTGGACGTTTTTCAATGGCAAAAATCAATGAATATTGTAAATGCACAAACAGTAAATTCTCCGCATTGCAAGGTGCAATTCTGAAATTTTTTGCTTTTTCCTGCTCCTCTTAGCATGATAAAGAAGATTCAAAGAGAGTGAGATGCCAGCTCCTTTCCTTCAGTCAGTAGCTTCAATCATTTCTGGTATATGAATAACATGATGTTTTTCAATGGCAAAAATCAATGAATTTTGTAAATGCACAAACAGTAATTTCTCCGCATTGCAAGGCGCAATTCTGAAATTTTTTGCTTTTTCCTGCTCCTCTTAGCATGATAAAGAAGATTCAAAGAGAGTGAGATGCCAGCTCCTTTCATTCAGTCAGTAGCTTCAATCATTTCTGGACATTTTTCAATGGCAAAAATCAATGAATATTGTAAATGCACAAACAGTAATTTCTCCGCATTGCAAGGTGCAATTCTGAAATTTTTTGCTTTTTCCTGCTCCTCTTAGCATGATAAAGAAGATTCAAAGAGAGTGAGATGCCAGCTCCTTTCATTCAGTCAGTAGCTTCAATCATTTCTGGACGTTTTTCAATGGCAAAAATCAATGAATATTGTAAATGCACAAACAGTAATTTCTCCGCATTGCAAGGTGCAATTCTGAAATTTTTTGCTTTTTCCTGCTCCTCTTAGCATGATAAAGAAGATTCAAAGAGAGTGAGGTGCCAGCTCCTTTCATTCAGTCAGGAGTTTCAAACATTTCTGGTATATGAATAACATGTTTTTCAATGGCAAAAATCAATGAATATTGTAAATGCACAAACAGTAAATTCTCCGCATTGCAAGGTGCAATTCTGAAATTTTTTGCTTTTTCCTGCTCCTCTTAGCATGATAAAGAAGATTCAAAGAGAGTGAGATGCCAGCTCCTTTCATTCAGTCAGTAGCTTCAATCATTTCTGGACGTTTTTCAATGGCAAAAATCAACGAATATTGTAAATGCACAAACAGTAATTTCTCCGCATTGCAAGGTGCAATTCTGAAATTTTTTGCTTTTTCCTGCTCCTCTTAGCATGATAAAGAAGATTCAAAGAGAGTGAGATGCCAGCTCCTTTCATTCAGTCAGTAGCTTCAATCATTTCTGGACGTTTTTCAATGGCAAAAATCAATGAATATTGTAAATGCACAAACTGTAATTTCTCCGCATTGCAAGGTGCAATTCTGAAATTTTTTGCTTTTTCCTGCTCCACTTAGCATGATAAAGAAGATTCAAAGAGAGTGAGATGCCAGCTCCTTTCATTCAGTCAGTAGCTTCAATCATTTCTGGACGTTTTTCAATGGCAAAAATCAATGAATATTGTAAATGCACAAACAGTAATTTCTCCGCATTGCAAGTTGCAATTCTGAAATTTTTTGCTTTTTCCTGCTCCTCTTAGCATGATAAAGAAGATTCAAAGAGAGTGAGATGCCAGCTCCTTTCATTCAGTCAGTACCTTCAATCATTTCTGGACGTTTTTCAATGGCAAAAATCAATGAATATTGTAAATGCACAAACAGTAATTTCTCCGCATTGCAATGTGCAATTCTGAAATTTTTTGCTTTTTCCTGCTCCTCTTAGCATGATAAAGAAGATTCAAAGAGAGTGAGATGCCAGCTCCTTTCATTCAGTCAGTAGCTTCAAACATTTCTGGTATATGAATAACATGATGTTTTTCAATGGCAAAAATCAATGAATATTGTAAATGCACAAACAGTAATTTCTCCGCATTGCAAGGTGCAAGTCTGAAATTTTTTGCTTTTTTCTGCTCCTCTTAGCATGATAAAGAAGATTCAAAGAGAGTGAGATGCCAGCTCCTTTCATTCAGTCAGTAGCTTCAAACATTTCTGGTATATGAATAACATGATGTTTTTCAATGGCAAAAATTAATGAATATTGTAAATGCACAAACAGTAATTTCTCCGCATTGCAAGGTGCAAGTCTGAAATTTTTTGCTTTTTCCTGCTCCTCTTAGCATGATAAAGAAGATTCAAAGAGAGTGAGATGCCAGCTACTTTCATTCAGTCAGTAGCTTCAATCATTTCTGGACGTTTTTCAATGGTAAAAATCAATGAATATTGTAAATGCACAAACAGTAATTTCTCCACATTGCAAGGTGCAATTCTGAAATTTTTTGCTTTTTCATGCTCCTCTTAGCATGATAAAGAAGATTCAAAGAGATTGAGATGCCAGCTCCTTTCATTCAGTCAGTAGCTTCAAACATTTCTGGTATATGAATAACATTATGTTTTTCAATGGCAAAAATCAATGAATATTGTAAATGCACAAACAGTAATTTCTCCGCATTGCAAGGTGCAATTCTGAAATTTTTTGCTTTTTCCTGCTCCTCTTAGCATGATAAAGAAGATTCAAAGAGAGTGAGATCCCAGCTCCTTTCATTCAGTCAGTAGCTTCAAACATTTCTGGTATATGAATAACATGATGTTTTTCAATGGCAAAAATCAATGAATATTGTAAATGCACAAACAGTAATTTCTCCGCATTGCAAGGTGCAATTCTGAAATTTTTTGCTTTTTCCTGCTCCTCTTAGCATGATAAAGAAGATTCAAAGAGAGTGAGATGCCAGCTCCTTTCATTCAGTCAGTAGCTTCAATCATTTCTGGACATTTTTCAATGGCAAAAATCAACGAATATTGTAAATGCACAAACAGTAATTTCTCCGCATTGCAAGGTGCAATTCTGAAATTTTTTGCTTTTTCCTGCTCCTCTTAGCATGATAAAGAAGATTCAAAGAGAGTGAGATGCCAGCTCCTTTCATTCAGTCAGTAGCTTCAATCATTTCTGGACGTTTTTCAATGGCAAAAATCAATGAATATTGTAAATGCACAAACAGTAAATTCTCCGCATTGCAAGGTGCAATTCTGAAATTTTTTGCTTTTTCCTGCTCCTCTTAGCATGATAAAGAAGATTCAAAGAGAGTGAGATGCCAGCTCCTTTCCTTCAGTCAGTAGCTTCAATCATTTCTGGTATATGAATAACATGATGTTTTTCAATGGCAAAAATCAATGAATTTTGTAAATGCACAAACAGTAATTTCTCCGCATTGCAAGGCGCAATTCTGAAATTTTTTGCTTTTTCCTGCTCCTCTTAGCATGATAAAGAAGATTCAAAGAGAGTGAGATGCCAGCTCCTTTCATTCAGTCAGTAGCTTCAATCATTTCTGGACATTTTTCAATGGCAAAAATCAATGAATATTGTAAATGCACAAACAGTAAATTCTCCGCATTGCAAGGTGCAATTCTGAAATTTTTTGCTTTTTCCTGCTCCTCTTAGCATGATAAAGAAGATTCAAAGAGAGTGAGATGCCAGCTCCTTTCATTCAGTCAGTAGCTTCAATCATTTCTGGACGTTTTTCAATGGCAAAAATCAATGAATATTGTAAATGCACAAACTGTAATTTCTCCGCATTGCAAGGTGCAATTCTGAAATTTTTTGCTTTTTCCTGCTCCTCTTAGCATGATAAAGAAGATTCAAAGAGAGTGAGATGCCAGCTCCTTTCCTTCAGTCAGTAGCTTCAATCATTTCTGGTATATGAATAACATGATGTTTTTCAATGGCAAAAATCAATGAATTTTGTAAATGCACAAACAGTAATTTCTCCGCATTGCAAGGCGCAATTCTGAAATTTTTTGCTTTTTCCTGCTCCTCTTAGCATGATAAAGAAGATTCAAAGAGAGTGAGATGCCAGCTCCTTTCATTCAGTCAGTAGCTTCAATCATTTCTGGACATTTTTCAATGGCAAAAATCAATGAATATTGTAAATGCACAAACAGTAATTTCTCCGCATTGCAAGGTGCAATTCTGAAATTTTTTGCTTTTTCCTGCTCCTCTTAGCATGATAAAGAAGATTCAAAGAGAGTGAGATGCCAGCTCCTTTCATTCAGTCAGTAGCTTCAATCATTTCTGGACGTTTTTCAATGGCAAAAATCAATGAATATTGTAAATGCACAAACAGTAATTTCTCCGCATTGCAAGGTGCAATTCTGAAATTTTTTGCTTTTTCCTGCTCCTCTTAGCATGATAAAGAAGATTCAAAGAGAGTGAGGTGCCAGCTCCTTTCATTCAGTCAGGAGTTTCAAACATTTCTGGTATATGAATAACATGTTTTTCAATGGCAAAAATCAATGAATATTGTAAATGCACAAACAGTAAATTCTCCGCATTGCAAGGTGCAATTCTGAAATTTTTTGCTTTTTCCTGCTCCTCTTAGCATGATAAAGAAGATTCAAAGAGAGTGAGATGCCAGCTCCTTTCATTCAGTCAGTAGCTTCAATCATTTCTGGACGTTTTTCAATGGCAAAAATCAACGAATATTGTAAATGCACAAACAGTAATTTCTCCGCATTGCAAGGTGCAATTCTGAAATTTTTTGCTTTTTCCTGCTCCTCTTAGCATGATAAAGAAGATTCAAAGAGAGTGAGATGCCAGCTCCTTTCATTCAGTCAGTAGCTTCAATCATTTCTGGACGTTTTTCAATGGCAAAAATCAATGAATATTGTAAATGCACAAACTGTAATTTCTCCGCATTGCAAGGTGCAATTCTGAAATTTTTTGCTTTTTCCTGCTCCACTTAGCATGATAAAGAAGATTCAAAGAGAGTGAGATGCCAGCTCCTTTCATTCAGTCAGTAGCTTCAATCATTTCTGGACGTTTTTCAATGGCAAAAATCAATGAATATTGTAAATGCACAAACAGTAATTTCTCCGCATTGCAAGTTGCAATTCTGAAATTTTTTGCTTTTTCCTGCTCCTCTTAGCATGATAAAGAAGATTCAAAGAGAGTGAGATGCCAGCTCCTTTCATTCAGTCAGTACCTTCAATCATTTCTGGACGTTTTTCAATGGCAAAAATCAATGAATATTGTAAATGCACAAACAGTAATTTCTCCGCATTGCAATGTGCAATTCTGAAATTTTTTGCTTTTTCCTGCTCCTCTTAGCATGATAAAGAAGATTCAAAGAGAGTGAGATGCCAGCTCCTTTCATTCAGTCAGTAGCTTCAAACATTTCTGGTATATGAATAACATGATGTTTTTCAATGGCAAAAATCAATGAATATTGTAAATGCACAAACAGTAATTTCTCCGCATTGCAAGGTGCAAGTCTGAAATTTTTTGCTTTTTTCTGCTCCTCTTAGCATGATAAAGAAGATTCAAAGAGAGTGAGATGCCAGCTCCTTTCATTCAGTCAGTAGCTTCAAACATTTCTGGTATATGAATAACATGATGTTTTTCAATGGCAAAAATTAATGAATATTGTAAATGCACAAACAGTAATTTCTCCGCATTGCAAGGTGCAAGTCTGAAATTTTTTGCTTTTTCCTGCTCCTCTTAGCATGATAAAGAAGATTCAAAGAGAGTGAGATGCCAGCTACTTTCATTCAGTCAGTAGCTTCAATCATTTCTGGACGTTTTTCAATGGTAAAAATCAATGAATATTGTAAATGCACAAACAGTAATTTCTCCACATTGCAAGGTGCAATTCTGAAATTTTTTGCTTTTTCATGCTCCTCTTAGCATGATAAAGAAGATTCAAAGAGATTGAGATGCCAGCTCCTTTCATTCAGTCAGTAGCTTCAAACATTTCTGGTATATGAATAACATTATGTTTTTCAATGGCAAAAATCAATGAATATTGTAAATGCACAAACAGTAATTTCTCCGCATTGCAAGGTGCAATTCTGAAATTTTTTGCTTTTTCCTGCTCCTCTTAGCATGATAAAGAAGATTCAAAGAGAGTGAGATCCCAGCTCCTTTCATTCAGTCAGTAGCTTCAAACATTTCTGGTATATGAATAACATGATGTTTTTCAATGGCAAAAATCAATGAATATTGTAAATGCACAAACAGTAATTTCTCCGCATTGCAAGGTGCAATTCTGAAATTTTTTGCTTTTTCCTGCTCCTCTTAGCATGATAAAGAAGATTCAAAGAGAGTGAGATGCCAGCTCCTTTCATTCAGTCAGTAGCTTCAATCATTTCTGGACATTTTTCAATGGCAAAAATCAACGAATATTGTAAATGCACAAACAGTAATTTCTCCGCATTGCAAGGTGCAATTCTGAAATTTTTTGCTTTTTCCTGCTCCTCTTAGCATGATAAAGAAGATTCAAAGAGAGTGAGATGCCAGCTCCTTTCATTCAGTCAGTAGCTTCAATCATTTCTGGACGTTTTTCAATGGCAAAAATCAATGAATATTGTAAATGCACAAACAGTAAATTCTCCGCATTGCAAGGTGCAATTCTGAAATTTTTTGCTTTTTCCTGCTCCTCTTAGCATGATAAAGAAGATTCAAAGAGAGTGAGATGCCAGCTCCTTTCCTTCAGTCAGTAGCTTCAATCATTTCTGGTATATGAATAACATGATGTTTTTCAATGGCAAAAATCAATGAATTTTGTAAATGCACAAACAGTAATTTCTCCGCATTGCAAGGCGCAATTCTGAAATTTTTTGCTTTTTCCTGCTCCTCTTAGCATGATAAAGAAGATTCAAAGAGAGTGAGATGCCAGCTCCTTTCATTCAGTCAGTAGCTTCAATCATTTCTGGACATTTTTCAATGGCAAAAATCAATGAATATTGTAAATGCACAAACAGTAAATTCTCCGCATTGCAAGGTGCAATTCTGAAATTTTTTGCTTTTTCCTGCTCCTCTTAGCATGATAAAGAAGATTCAAAGAGAGTGAGATGCCAGCTCCTTTCATTCAGTCAGTAGCTTCAATCATTTCTGGACGTTTTTCAATGGCAAAAATCAATGAATATTGTAAATGCACAAACTGTAATTTCTCCGCATTGCAAGGTGCAATTCTGAAATTTTTTGCTTTTTCCTGCTCCTCTTAGCATGATAAAGAAGATTCAAAGAGAGTGAGATGCCAGCTCCTTTCATTCAGTCAGTAGCTTCAATCATTTCTGGACGTTTTTCAATGGCAAAAATCAACGAATATTGTAAATGCACAAACAGTAATTTCTCCGCATTGCAAGGTGCAATTCTGAAATTTTTTGCTTTTTCCTGCTCCTCTTAGCATGATAAAGAAGATTCAAAGAGAGTGAGATGCCAGCTCCTTTCATTCAGTCAGTAGCTTCAATCATTTCTGGACGTTTTTCAATGGCAAAAATCAATGAATATTGTAAATGCACAAACTGTAATTTCTCCGCATTGCAAGGTGCAATTCTGAAATTTTTTGCTTTTTCCTGCTCCACTTAGCATGATAAAGAAGATTCAAAGAGAGTGAGATGCCAGCTCCTTTCATTCAGTCAGTAGCTTCAATCATTTCTGGACGTTTTTCAATGGCAAAAATCAATGAATATTGTAAATGCACAAACAGTAATTTCTCCGCATTGCAAGTTGCAATTCTGAAACTTTTTGCTTTTTCCTGCTCCTCTTAGCATGATAAAGAAGATTCAAAGAGAGTGAGATGCCAGCTCCTTTCATTCAGTCAGTACCTTCAATCATTTCTGGACGTTTTTCAATGGCAAAAATCAATGAATATTGTAAATGCACAAACAGTAATTTCTCCGCATTGCAAGGTGCAATTCTAAAATTTTTTGCTTTTTCCTGCTCCTCTTAGCATGATAAAGAAGATTCAAAGAGAGTGAGATGCCAGCTCCTTTCATTCAGTCAGTAGCTTCAAACATTTCTGGTATATGAATAACATGATGTTTTTCAATGGCAAAAATCAATGAATATTGTAAATGCACAAACAGTAATTTCTCCGCATTGCAAGGTGCAAGTCTGAAATTTTTTGCTTTTTTCTGCTCCTCTTAGCATGATAAAGAAGATTCAAAGAGAGTGAGATGCCAGCTCCTTTCATTCAGTCAGTAGCTTCAAACATTTCTGGTATATGAATAACATGATGTTTTTCAATGGCAAAAATCAATGAATATTGTAAATGCACAAACAGTAATTTCTCCGCATTGCAAGGTGCAATTCTGAAATTTTTTGCTTTTTCCTGCTCCTCTTAGCATGATAAAGAAGATTCAAAGAGAGTGAGATGCCAGCTCCTTTCATTCAGTCAGTAGCTTCAAACATTTCTGGTATATGAATAACATGATGTTTTTCAATGGCAAAAATCAATGAATATTGTAAATGCACAAACAGTAATTTCTCCGCATTGCAAGGTGCAAGTCTGAAATTTTTTGCTTTTTCCTGCTCCTCTTAGCATGATAAAGAAGATTCAAAGAGAGTGAGATGCCAGCTACTTTCATTCAGTCAGTAGCTTCAATCATTTCTGGACGTTTTTCAATGGTAAAAATCAATGAATATTGTAAATGCACAAACAGTAATTTCTCCACATTGCAAGGTGCAATTCTGAAATTTTTTGCTTTTTCCTGCTCCTCTTAGCATGATAAAGAAGATTCAAAGAGAGTGAGATGCCAGCTCCTTTCATTCAGTCAGTAGCTTCAAACATTTCTGGTATATGAATAACATGATGTTTTTCAATGGCAAAAATCAATGAATATTTAAATGCACAAACAGTAATTTCTCCGCATTGCAAGGTGCAATTCTGAAATTTTTTACTTTTTCCTGCTCCTCTTAGCATGATAAAGAAGATTCAAAGAGAGTGAGATGCCAGCTCCTTTCATTCAGTCAGTAGCTTCAATCATTTCTGGACATTTTTCAATGGCAAAAATCAATGAATATTGTAAATGCACAAACAGTAATTTCTCCGCATTGCAAGGTCCAATTCTGAAATTTTTTGCTTTTTCCTGCTCCTCTTAGCATGATAAAGAAGATTCAAAGAGAGTGAGATGACAGCTCCTTTCATTCAGTCAGTAGCTTCAATCATTTCTGGACGTTTTTCAATGGCAAAAATCAATGAATATTGTAAATGCACAAACAGTAATTTCTCCGCATTGCAAGGTGCAATTCTGAATTTTTTTGCTTTTTCCTGCTCCTCTTAGCATGATAAAGAAGATTCAAAGAGAGTGAGGTGCCAGCTCCTTTCATTCAGTCAGGAGCTTCAAACATTTCTGGTATATGAATAACATGTTTTTCAATGGCAAAAATCAATGAATATTGTAAATGCACAAACAGTAATTTCTCCGCATTGCAAGGTGCAATTCTGAAATTTTTTGCTTTTTCCTGCTCCTCTTAGCATGATAAAGAAGATTCAAAGAGAGTGAGATGCCAGCTCCTTTCATTCAGTCAGTAGCTTCAATCATTTCTGGACGTTTTTCAATGGCAAAAATCAATGAATATTGTAAATGCACAAACAGTAATTTCTCCGCATTGCAAGGTGCAATTCTGAAATTTTTTGCTTTTTCCTGCTCCTCTTAGCATGATAAAGAAGATTCAAAGAGAGTGAGATGCCAGCTCCTTTCATTCAGTCAGTAGCTTCAATCATTTCTGGTATATGAATAACATGATGTTTTTCAATGGCAAAAATCAATGAATATTGTAAATGCACAAACAGTAATTTCTCCGCATTGCAAGGTGCAATTCTGAAATTTTTTGCTTTTTCCTGCTCCTCTTAGCATGATAAAGAAGATTCAAAGAGAGTGAGATGCCAGCTCCTTTCATTCAGTCAGTAGCTTCAATCATTTCTGGACGTTTTTCAATGGCAAAAATCAATGAATATTGTAAATGCACAAACAGTAATTTCTCCGCATTGCAAGGTGCAATTCTGAAATTTTTTGCTTTTTCCTGCTCCTCTTAGCATGATAAAGAAGATTCAAAGAGAGTGAGATGCCAGCTCCTTTCATTCAGTCAGTAGCTTTAATCATTTCTGGACGTTTTTCAATGGCAAAAATCATTGAATATTGTAAATGCACAATCAGTAATTTCTCCGCATTGCAAGGTGCAATTCTGAAATTTTTTACTTTTTCCTGCTCCTCTTAGCATGATAAAGAAGATTCAAAGAGAGTGAGATGCCAGCTCCTTTCATTCAGTCAGTAGCTTCAATCATTTCTGGTATATGAATAACATGATGTTTTTCAATCGCAAAAATCAATGAATATTGTAAATGCACAAACAGTAATTTCTCCGCATTGCAAGGTGCAATTCTGAAATTTTTTGCTTTTTCCTGCTCCTCTTAGCATGATAAAGAAGATTCAAAGAGAGTGAGATGCCAGCTCCTTTCATTCAGTCAGTAGCTTCAATCATTTCTGGACGTTTTTCAATGGCAAAAACCAATGAATATTGTAAATGCACAAACAGTAATTTCTCCGCATTGCAAGGTGCAATTCTAAAATTTTTTGCTTTTTCCTGCTCCTCTTAGCATGATAAAGAAGATTCAAAGAGAGTGAGATGCCAGATCCTTTCCTTCAGTCAGTAGCTTCAATCATTTCTGGTATATGAATAACATGATGTTTTTCAATGGCAAAAATCAATGAATTTTGTAAATGCACAAACAGTAATTTCTCCGCATTGCAAGGCGCAATTCTGAAATTTTTTGCTTTTTCCTGCTCCTCTTAGCATGATAAAGAAGATTCAAAGAGAGTGAGATGCCAGCTCCTTTCACTCAGTCAGTAGCTTCAATCATTTCTGGACATTTTTCAATGGCAAAAATCAATGAATATTGTAAATGCACAAACAGTAATTTCTCCGCATTGCAAGGTGCAATTCTGAAATTTTTTGCTTTTTCCTGCTCCTCTTAGCATGATAAAGAAGATTCAAAGAGAGTGAGATGCCAGCTCCTTTCATTCAGTCAGTAGCTTCAATCATTTCTGGACGTTTTTCAATGGCAAAAATCAATGAATATTGTAAATGCACAAACAGTAATTTCTCCGCATTGCAAGGTGCAATTCTGAATTTTTTTGCTTTTTCCTGCTCCTCTTAGCATGATAAAGAAGATTCAAAGAGAGTGAGATGCCAGATCCTTTCCTTCAGTCAGTAGCTTCAATCATTTCTGGTATATGAATAACATGATGTTTTTCAATGGCAAAAATCAATGAATTTTGTAAATGCACAAACAGTAATTTCTCCGCATTGCAAGGCGCAATTCTGAAATTTTTTGCTTTTTCCTGCTCCTCTTAGCATGATAAAGAAGATTCAAAGAGAGTGAGATGCCAGCTCCTTTCATTCAGTCAGTAGCTTCAATCATTTCTGGACATTTTTCAATGGCAAAAATCAATGAATATTGTAAATGCACAAACAGTAATTTCTCCGCATTGCAAGGTGCAATTCTGAAATTTTTTGCTTTTTCCTGCTCCTCTTAGCATGATAAAGAAGATTCAAAGAGAGTGAGATGCCAGCTCCTTTCATTCAGTCAGTAGCTTCAATCATTTCTGGACGTTTTTCAATGGCAAAAATCAATGAATATTGTAAATGCACAAACAGTAATTTCTCCGCATTGCAAGGTGCAATTCGAAATTTTTTGCTTTTTCCTGCTCCTCTTAGCATGATAAAGAAGATTCAAAGAGAGTGAGATGCCAGCTCCTTTCATTCAGTCAGTAGCTTCAATCATTTCTGGTATATGAATAACATGATGTTTTTCAATGGCAAAAATCAATGAATATTGTAAATGCACAAACAGTAATTTCTCCGCATTGCAAGGTGCAATTCTGAAATTTTTTGCTTTTTCCTGCTCCTCTTAGCATGATAAAGAAGATTCAAAGAGAGTGAGATGCCAGCTCCTTTCATTCAGTCAGTAGCTTCAATCATTTCTGGACGTTTTTCAATGGCAAAAATCAATGAATATTGTAAATGCACAAACAGTAATTTCTCCGCATTGCAAGGTGCAATTCTGAAATTTTTTGCTTTTTCCTGCTCCTCTTAGCATGATAAAGAAGATTCAAAGAGAGTGAGATGCCAGCTCCTTTCATTCAGTCAGTAGCTTTAATCATTTCTGGACGTTTTTCAATGGCAAAAATCATTGAATATTGTAAATGCACAATCAGTAATTTCTCCGCATTGCAAGGTGCAATTCTGAAATTTTTTACTTTTTCCTGCTCCTCTTAGCATGATAAAGAAGATTCAAAGAGAGTGAGATGCCAGCTCCTTTCATTCAGTCAGTAGCTTCAATCATTTCTGGTATATGAATAACATGATGTTTTTCAATCGCAAAAATCAATGAATATTGTAAATGCACAAACAGTAATTTCTCCGCATTGCAAGGTGCAATTCTGAAATTTTTTGCTTTTTCCTGCTCCTCTTAGCATGATAAAGAAGATTCAAAGAGAGTGAGATGCCAGCTCCTTTCATTCAGTCAGTAGCTTCAATCATTTCTGGACGTTTTTCAATGGCAAAAACCAATGAATATTGTAAATGCACAAACAGTAATTTCTCCGCATTGCAAGGTGCAATTCTAAAATTTTTTGCTTTTTCCTGCTCCTCTTAGCATGATAAAGAAGATTCAAAGAGAGTGAGATGCCAGATCCTTTCCTTCAGTCAGTAGCTTCAATCATTTCTGGTATATGAATAACATGATGTTTTTCAATGGCAAAAATCAATGAATTTTGTAAATGCACAAACAGTAATTTCTCCGCATTGCAAGGCGCAATTCTGAAATTTTTTGCTTTTTCCTGCTCCTCTTAGCATGATAAAGAAGATTCAAAGAGAGTGAGATGCCAGCTCCTTTCATTCAGTCAGTAGCTTCAATCATTTCTGGACATTTTTCAATGGCAAAAATCAATGAATATTGTAAATGCACAAACAGTAATTTCTCCGCATTGCAAGGTGCAATTCTGAAATTTTTTGCTTTTTCCTGCTCCTCTTAGCATGATAAAGAAGATTCAAAGAGAGTGAGATGCCAGCTCCTTTCATTCAGTCAGTAGCTTCAATCATTTCTGGACGTTTTTCAATGGCAAAAATCAATGAATATTGTAAATGCACAAACAGTAATTTCTCCGCATTGCAAGGTGCAATTCTGAATTTTTTTGCTTTTTCCTGCTCCTCTTAGCATGATAAAGAAGATTCAAAGAGAGTGAGATGCCAGATCCTTTCCTTCAGTCAGTAGCTTCAATCATTTCTGGTATATGAATAACATGATGTTTTTCAATGGCAAAAATCAATGAATTTTGTAAATGCACAAACAGTAATTTCTCCGCATTGCAAGGCGCAATTCTGAAATTTTTTGCTTTTTCCTGCTCCTCTTAGCATGATAAAGAAGATTCAAAGAGAGTGAGATGCCAGCTCCTTTCATTCAGTCAGTAGCTTCAATCATTTCTGGACATTTTTCAATGGCAAAAATCAATGAATATTGTAAATGCACAAACAGTAATTTCTCCGCATTGCAAGGTGCAATTCTGAAATTTTTTGCTTTTTCCTGCTCCTCTTAGCATGATAAAGAAGATTCAAAGAGAGTGAGATGCCAGCTCCTTTCATTCAGTCAGTAGCTTCAATCATTTCTGGACGTTTTTCAATGGCAAAAATCAATGAATATTGTAAATGCACAAACAGTAATTTCTCCGCATTGCAATGTGCAATTCTGAAATTTTTTGCTTTTTCCTGCTCCTCTTAGCATGATAAAGAAGATTCAAAGAGAGTGAGATGCCAGCTCCTTTCATTCAGTCAGTAGCTTCAAACATTTCTGGTACATGAATAACATGATGTTTTTCAATGGCAAAAATCAATGAATATTGTAAATGCACAAACAGTAATTTCTCCGCATTGCAAGGTGCAATTCTGAAATTTTATGCTTTTTCCTGCTCCTCTTAGCATGATAAAGAAGATTCAAAGAGAGTGAGATGCCAGCTCCTTTCGTTCAGTCAGTAGCTTCAATCATTTCTGGACGTTTTTCAATGGCAAAAATCATTGAATATTATAAATGCACAAACAGTAATTTCTCCGCATTGCAAGGTGCAATTCTGAAATTTTTTACTTTTTCCTGCTCCTCTTAGCATGATAAAGAAGATTCAAAGAGAGTGAGATGCCAGCTCCTTTCATTCAGTCAGTAGCTTCAATCATTTCTGGTATATGAATAACATGATGTTTTTCAATGGCAAAAATCAATGAATATTGTAAATGCACAAACAGTAATTTCTCCGCATTGCAAGGTGCAATTCTGAAATTTTTTGCTTTTTCCTGCTCCTCTTAGCATGATAAAGAAGATTCAAAGAGAGTGAGATGCCAGCTCCTTTCATTCAGTCAGTAGCTTCAATCATTTCTGGACGTTTTTCAATGGCAAAAATCAATGAATATTGTAAATGCACAAACAGTAATTTCTCCGCATTGCAAGGTGCAATTCTGAAATTTTTTGCTTTTTCCTGCTCCTCTTAGCATGATAAACAAGATTCAAAGAGAGTGAGATGCCAGCTCCTTTCATTCAGTCAGTAGCTTCAATCATTTCTGGACGTTTTTCAATGGCAAAAATCATTGAATATTGTAAATGCACAAACAGTAATTTCTCCGCATTGCAAGGTGCAATTCTGAAATTTTTTACTTTTTCCTGCTCCTCTTAGCATGATAAAGAAGATTCAAAGAGCGTGAGATGCCAGCTCCTTTCATTCAGTCAGTAGCTTCAATCATTTCTGGTATATGAATAACATGATGTTTTTCAATCGCAAAAATCAATGAATATTGTAAATGCACAAACAGTAATTTCTCCGCATTGCAAGGTGCAATTCTGAAATTTTTTGCTTTTTCCTGCTCCTCTTAGCATGATAAAGAAGATTCAAAGAGAGTGAGATGCCAGCTCCTTTCATTCAGTCAGTAGCTTCAATCATTTCTGGACGTTTTTCAATGGCAAAAATCAATGAATATTGTAAATGCACAAACAGTAATTTCTCCGCATTGCAAGGTGCAATTCTGAAATTTTTTGCTTTTTCCTGCTCCTCTAAGCATGATAAAGAAGATTCAAAGAGAGTGAGATGCCAGATCCTTTCCTTCAGTCAGTAGCTTCAATCATTTCTGGTATATGAATAACATGATGTTTTTCAATGGCAAAAATCAATGAATTTTGTAAATGCACAAACAGTAATTTCTCCGCATTGCAAGGCGCAATTCTGAAATTTTTTGCTTTTTCCTGCTCCTCTTAGCATGATAAAGAAGATTCAAAGAGAGTGAGATGCCAGCTCCTTTCATTCAGTCAGTAGCTTCAATCATTTCTGGACATTTTTCAATGGCAAAAATCAATGAATATTGTAAATGCACAAACAGTAATTTCTCCGCATTGCAAGGTGCAATTCTGAAATTTTTTGCTTTTTCCTGCTCCTCTTAGCATGATAAAGAAGATTCAAAGAGAGTGAGATGCCAGCTCCTTTCATTCAGTCAGTAGCTTCAATCATTTCTGGACGTTTTTCAATGGCAAAAATCAATGAATATTGTAAATGCACAAACAGTAATTTCTCCGCATTGCAAGGTGCAATTCTGAATTTTTTTGCTTTTTCCTGCTCCTCTTAGCATGATAAAGAAGATTCAAAGAGAGTGAGATGCCAGATCCTTTCCTTCAGTCAGTAGCTTCAATCATTTCTGGTATATGAATAACATGATGTTTTTCAATGGCAAAAATCAATGAATTTTGTAAATGCACAAACAGTAATTTCTCCGCATTGCAAGGCGCAATTCTGAAATTTTTTGCTTTTTCCTGCTCCTCTTAGCATGATAAAGAAGATTCAAAGAGAGTGAGATGCCAGCTCCTTTCATTCAGTCAGTAGCTTCAATCATTTCTGGACATTTTTCAATGGCAAAAATCAATGAATATTGTAAATGCACAAACAGTAATTTCTCCGCATTGCAAGGTGCAATTCTGAAATTTTTTGCTTTTTCCTGCTCCTCTTAGCATGATAAAGAAGATTCAAAGAGAGTGAGATGCCAGCTCCTTTCATTCAGTCAGTAGCTTCAATCATTTCTGGACGTTTTTCAATGGCAAAAATCAATGAATATTGTAAATGCACAAACAGTAATTTCTCCGCATTGCAATGTGCAATTCTGAAATTTTTTGCTTTTTCCTGCTCCTCTTAGCATGATAAAGAAGATTCAAAGAGAGTGAGATGCCAGCTCCTTTCATTCAGTCAGTAGCTTCAAACATTTCTGGTACATGAATAACATGATGTTTTTCAATGGCAAAAATCAATGAATATTGTAAATGCACAAACAGTAATTTCTCCGCATTGCAAGGTGCAATTCTGAAATTTTTTGCTTTTTCCTGCTCCTCTTAGCATGATAAAGAAGATTCAAAGAGAGTGAGATGCCAGCTCCTTTCGTTCAGTCAGTAGCTTCAATCATTTCTGGACGTTTTTCAATGGCAAAAATCATTGAATATTATAAATGCACAAACAGTAATTTCTCCGCATTGCAAGGTGCAATTCTGAAATTTTTTACTTTTTGCTGCTCCTCTTAGCATGATAAAGAAGATTCAAAGAGAGTGAGATGCCAGCTCCTTTCATTCAGTCAGTAGCTTCAATCATTTCTGGTATATGAATAACATGATGTTTTTCAATGGCAAAAATCAATGAATATTGTAAATGCACAAACAGTAATTTCTCCGCATTGCAAGGTGCAATTCTGAAATTTTTTGCTTTTTCCTGCTCCTCTTAGCATGATAAAGAAGATTCAAAGAGAGTGAGATGCCAGCTCCTTTCATTCAGTCAGTAGCTTCAATCATTTCTGGACGTTTTTCAATGGCAAAAATCAATGAATATTGTAAATGCACAAACAGTAATTTCTCCGCATTGCAAGGTGCAATTCTGAAATTTTTTGCTTTTTCCTGCTCCTCTTAGCATGATAAACAAGATTCAAAGAGAGTGAGATGCCAGCTCCTTTCATTCAGTCAGTAGCTTCAATCATTTCTGGACGTTTTTCAATGGCAAAAATCATTGAATATTGTAAATGCACAAACAGTAATTTCTCCGCATTGCAAGGTGCAATTCTGAAATTTTTTACTTTTTCCTGCTCCTCTTTGCATGATAAAGAAGATTCAAAGAGAGTGAGATGCCAGCTCCTTTCATTCAGTCAGTAGCTTCAATCATTTCTGGTATATGAATAACATGATGTTTTTCAATCGCAAAAATCAATGAATATTGTAAATGCACAAACAGTAATTTCTCCGCATTGCAAGGTGCAATTCTGAAATTTTTTGCTTTTTCCTGCTCCTCTTAGCATGATAAAGAAGATTCAAAGAGAGTGAGATGCCAGCTCCTTTCATTCAGTCAGTAGCTTCAATCATTTCTGGACGTTTTTCAATGGCAAAAATCAATGAATATTGTAAATGCACAAACAGTAATTTCTCCGCATTGCAAGGTGCAATTCTGAAATTTTTTGCTTTTTCCTGCTCCTCTAAGCATGATAAAGAAGATTCAAAGAGAGTGAGATGCCAGATCCTTTCCTTCAGTCAGTAGCTTCAATCATTTCTGGTATATGAATAACATGATGTTTTTCAATGGCAAAAATCAATGAATTTTGTAAATGCACAAACAGTAATTTCTCAGCATTGCAAGGCGCAATTCTGAAATTTTTTGCTTTTTCCTGCTCCTCTTAGCATGATAAAGAAGATTCAAAGAGAGTGAGATGCCAGCTCCTTTCATTCAGTCAGTAGCTTCAATCATTTCTGGACATTTTTCAATGGCAAAAATCAATGAATATTGTAAATGCACAAACAGTAATTTCTCCGCATTGCAAGGTGCAATTCTGAAATTTTTTGCTTTTTCCTGCTCCTCTTAGCATGATAAAGAAGATTCAAAGAGAGTGAGATGCCAGCTCCTTTCATTCAGTCAGTAGCTTCAATCATTTCTGGACGTTTTTCAATGGCAAAAATCAATGAATATTGTAAATGCACAAACAGTAATTTCTCCGCATTGCAAGGTGCAATTCTGAATTTTTTTGCTTTTTCCTGCTCCTCTTAGCATGATAAAGAAGATTCAAAGAGAGTGAGATGCCAGATCCTTTCCTTCAGTCAGTAGCTTCAATCATTTCTGGTATATGAATAACATGATGTTTTTCAATGGCAAAAATCAATGAATTTTGTAAATGCACAAACAGTAATTTCTCCGCATTGCAAGGCGCAATTCTGAAATTTTTTGCTTTTTCCTGCTCCTCTTAGCATGATAAAGAAGATTCAAAGAGAGTGAGATGCCAGCTCCTTTCATTCAGTCAGTAGCTTCAATCATTTCTGGACATTTTTCAATGGCAAAAATCAATGAATATTGTAAATGCACAAACAGTAATTTCTCCGCATTGCAAGGTGCAATTCTGAAATTTTTTGCTTTTTCCTGCTCCTCTTAGCATGATAAAGAAGATTCAAAGAGAGTGAGATGCCAGCTCCTTTCATTCAGTCAGTAGCTTCAATCATTTCTGGACGTTTTTCAATGGCAAAAATCAATGAATATTGTAAATGCACAAACAGTAATTTCTCCGCATTGCAATGTGCAATTCTGAAATTTTTTGCTTTTTCCTGCTCCTCTTAGCATGATAAAGAAGATTCAAAGAGAGTGAGATGCCAGCTCCTTTCATTCAGTCAGTAGCTTCAAACATTTCTGGTACATGAATAACATGATGTTTTTCAATGGCAAAAATCAATGAATATTGTAAATGCACAAACAGTAATTTCTCCGCATTGCAAGGTGCAATTCTGAAATTTTTTGCTTTTTCCTGCTCCTCTTAGCATGATAAAGAAGATTCAAAGAGAGTGAGATGCCAGCTCCTTTCGTTCAGTCAGTAGCTTCAATCATTTCTGGACGTTTTTCAATGGCAAAAATCATTGAATATTATAAATGCACAAACAGTAATTTCTCCGCATTGCAAGGTGCAATTCTGAAATTTTTTACTTTTTCCTGCTCCTCTTAGCATGATAAAGAAGATTCAAAGAGAGTGAGATGCCAGCTCCTTTCATTCAGTCAGTAGCTTCAATCATTTCTGGTATATGAATAACATGATGTTTTTCAATGGCAAAAATCAATGAATATTGTAAATGCACAAACAGTAATTTCTCCGCATTGCAAGGTGCAATTCTGAAATTTTTTGCTTTTTCCTTCTCCTCTTAGCATGATAAAGAAGATTCAAAGAGAGTGAGATGCCAGCTCCTTTCATTCAGTCAGTAGCTTCAATCATTTCTGGACGTTTTTCAATGGCAAAAATCAATGAATATTGTAAATGCACAAACAGTAATTTCTCCGCATTGCAAGGTGCAATTCTGAAATTTTTTGCTTTTTCCTGCTCCTCTTAGCATGATAAACAAGATTCAAAGAGAGTGAGATGCCAGCTCCTTTCATTCAGTCAGTAGCTTCAATCATTTCTGGACGTTTTTCAATGGCAAAAATCATTGAATATTGTAAATGCACAAACAGTAATTTCTCCGCATTGCAAGGTGCAATTCTGAAATTTTTTACTTTTTCCTGCTCCTCTTAGCATGATAAAGAAGATTCAAAGAGAGTGAGATGCCAGCTCCTTTCATTCAGTCAGTAGCTTCAATCATTTCTGGTATATGAATAACATGATGCTTTTCAATCGCAAAAATCAATGAATATTGTAAATGCACAAACAGTAATTTCTCCGCATTGCAAGGTGCAATTCTGAAATTTTTTGCTTTTTCCTGCTCCTCTTAGCATGATAAAGAAGATTCAAAGAGAGTGAGATGCCAGCTCCTTTCATTCAGTCAGTAGCTTCAATCATTTCTGGACGTTTTTCAATGGCAAAAATCAATGAATATTGTAAATGCACAAACAGTAATTTCTCCGCATTGCAAGGTGCAATTCTGAAATTTTTTGCTTTTTCCTGCTCCTCTAAGCATGATAAAGAAGATTCAAAGAGAGTGAGATACCAGATCCTTTCCTTCAGTCAGTAGCTTCAATCATTTCTGGTATATGAATAACATGATGTTTTTCAATGGCAAAAATCAATGAATTTTGTAAATGCACAAACAGTAATTTCTCCGCATTGCAAGGCGCAATTCTGAAATTTTTTGCTTTTTCCTGCTCCTCTTAGCATGATAAAGAAGATTCAAAGAGAGTGAGATGCCAGCTCCTTTCATTCAGTCAGTAGCTTCAATCATTTCTGGACATTTTTCAATGGCAAAAATCAATGAATATTGTAAATGCACAAACAGTAATTTCTCCGCATTGCAAGGTGCAATTCTGAAATTTTTTGCTTTTTCCTGCTCCTCTTAGCATGATAAAGAAGATTCAAAGAGAGTGAGATGCCAGCTCCTTTCATTCAGTCAGTAGCTTCAATCATTTCTGGACGTTTTTCAATGGCAAAAATCAATGAATATTGTAAATGCACAAACAGTAATTTCTCCGCATTGCAAGGTGCAATTCTGAAATTTTTTGCTTTTTCCTGCTCCTCTTAGCATGATAAAGAAGATTCAAAGAGAGTGAGATGCCAGCTCCTTTCATTCAGTCAGTACCTTCAATCATTTCTGGACGTTTTTCAATGGCAAAAATCAATGAATATTGTAAATGCACAAACAGTAATTTCTCCGCATTGCAAGGTGCAATTCTGAAATTTTTTGCTTTTTCCTGCTCCTCTTAGCATGATAAAGAAGATTCAAAGAGAGTGAGATGCCAGCTCCTTTCATTCAGTCAGTAGCTTCAATCATTTCTGGACGTTTTTCAATGGCAAAAATCAATGAATATTGTAAATGCACAAACTGTAATTTCTCCGCATTGCAAGGTGCAATTCTGAAATTTTTTGCTTTTTCCTGCTCCTCTTAGCATGATAAAGAATATTCAAAGAGAGTGAGATGCCAGCTCCTTTCATTCAGTCAGTAGCTTCAATCATTTCTGGTATATGAATAACATGATGTTTTTCAATAGCAAAAATCAATGAATATTGTAAATGCACAAACAGTAATTTCTCCGCATTGCAAGGTGCAATTCTGAAATTTTTTGCTTTTTCCTGCTCCTCTTAGCATGATAAAGAAGATTCAAAGAGAGTGAGATGCCAGCTCCTTTCATTCAGTCAGTAGCTTCAATCATTTCTGGACGTTTATCAATGGCAAAAATCAATGAATATTGTAAATGCACAAACAGTAATTTCTCCGCATTGCAAGGTGCAATTCTGAAATTTTTTACTTTTTCCTGCTCCTCTTAGCATGATAAAGAAGATTCAAAGAGAGTGAGATGCCAGCTCCTTTCATTCAGTCAGTAGCTTCAATCATTTCTGGTATATGAATAACATGATGTTTTTCAATCGCAAAAATCAATGAATATTGTAAATGCACAAACAGTAATTTCTCCGCATTGCAAGGTGCAATTCTGAAATTTTTTGCTTTTTCCTGCTCCTCTTAGCATGATAAAGAAGATTCAAAGAGAGTGAGATGCCAGCTCCTTTCATTCAGTCAGTAGCTTCAATCATTTCTGGTATATGAATAACATGATGTTTTTCAATAGCAAAAATCAATGAATATTGTAAATGCACAAACAGTAATTTCTCCGCATTGCAAGGTGCAATTCTGAAATTTTTTGCTTTTTCCTGCTCCTCTTAGCATGATAAAGAAGATTCAAAGAGAGTGAGATGCCAGCTCCTTTCATTCAGTCAGTAGCTTCAATCATTTCTGGACGTTTTTCAATGGCAAAAATCAATGAATATTGTAAATGCACAAACAGTAATTTCTCCGCATTGCAAGGTGCAATTCTGAAATTTTTTACTTTTTCCTGCTCCTCTTAGCATGATAAAGAAGATTCAAAGAGAGTGAGATGCCAGCTCCTTTCATTCAGTCAGTAGCTTCAATCATTTCTGGTATATGAATAACATGATGTTTTTCAATCGCAAAAATCAATGAATATTGTAAATGCACAAACAGTAATTTCTCCGCATTGCAAGGTGCAATTCTGAAATTTTTTGCTTTTTCCTGCTCCTCTTAGCATGATAAAGAAGATTCAAAGAGAGTGAGATGCCAGCTCCTTTCATTCAGTCAGTAGCTTCAATCATTTCTGGACGTTTTTCAATGGCAAAAATCAATGAATATTGTAAATGCACAAACAGTAATTTCTCCGCATTGCAAGGTGCAATTCTGAAATTCTTTGCTTTTTCCTGCTCCTCTAAGCATGATAAAGAAGATTCAAAGAGAGTGAGATGCCAGATCCTTTCCTTCAGTCAGTAGCTTCAATCATTTCTGGTATATGAATAACATGATGTTTTTCAATGGCAAAAATCAATGAATTTTGTAAATGCACAAACAGTAATTTCTCCGCATTGCAAGGCGCAATTCTGAAATTTTTTACTTTTTCCTGCTCCTCTTAGCATGATAAAGAAGATTCAAAGAGAGTGAGATGCCAGCTCCTTTCATTCAGTCAGTAGCTTCAATCATTTCTGGTATATGAATAACATGATGTTTTTCAATGGCAAAAATCAATGAATATTGTAAATGCACAAACAGTAATTTCTCCGCATTGCAAGGTGCAATTCTGAAATTTTTTGCTTTTTCCTGCTCCTCTTAGCATGATAAAGAAGATTCAAAGAGAGTGAGATGCCAGCTCCTTTCATTCAGTCAGTAGCTTCAATCATTTCTGGACGTTTTTCAATGGCAAAAATCAATGAATATTGTAAATGCACAAACAGTAATTTCTCCGCATTGCAAGGTGCAATTCTGAAATTTTTTGCTTTTTCCTGCTCCTCTTAGCATGATAAAGAAGATTCAAAGAGAGTGAGATGCCAGCTCCTTTCATTCAGTCAGTAGCTTTAATCATTTCTGGACGTTTTTCAATGGCAAAAATCATTGAATATTGTAAATGCACAATCAGTAATTTCTCCGCATTGCAAGGTGCAATTCTGAAATTTTTTACTTTTTCCTGCTCCTCTTAGCATGATAAAGAAGATTCAAAGAGAGTGAGATGCCAGCTCCTTTCATTCAGTCAGTAGCTTCAATCATTTCTGGTATATGAATAACATGATGTTTTTCAATCGCAAAAATCAATGAATATTGTAAATGCACAAACAGTAATTTCTCCGCATTGCAAGGTGCAATTCTGAAATTTTTTGCTTTTTCCTGCTCCTCTTAGCATGATAAAGAAGATTCAAAGAGAGTGAGATGCCAGCTCCTTTCATTCAGTCAGTAGCTTCAATCATTTCTGGACGTTTTTCAATGGCAAAAATCAATGAATATTGTAAATGCACAAACAGTAATTTCTCCGCATTGCAAGGTGCAATTCTGAAATTTTTTACTTTTTCCTGCTCCTCTTAGCATGATAAAGAAGATTCAAAGAGAGTGAGATGCCAGCTCCTTTCATTCAGTCAGTAGCTTCAATCATTTCTGGTATATGAATAACATGATGTTTTTCAATCGCAAAAATCAATGAATATTGTAAATGCACAAACAGTAATTTCTCCGCATTGCAAGGTGCAATTCTGAAATTTTTTGCTTTTTCCTGCTCCTCTTAGCATGATAAAGAAGATTCAAAGAGAGTGAGATGCCAGCTCCTTTCATTCAGTCAGTAGCTTCAATCATTTCTGGTATATGAATAACATGATGTTTTTCAATAGCAAAAATCAATGAATATTGTAAATGCACAAACAGTAATTTCTCCGCATTGCAAGGTGCAATTCTGAAATTTTTTGCTTTTTCCTGCTCCTCTTAGCATGATAAAGAAGATTCAAAGAGAGTGAGATGCCAGCTCCTTTCATTCAGTCAGTAGCTTCAATCATTTCTGGACGTTTTTCAATGGCAAAAATCAATGAATATTGTAAATGCACAAACAGTAATTTCTCCGCATTGCAAGGTGCAATTCTGAAATTTTTTACTTTTTCCTGCTCCTCTTAGCATGATAAAGAAGATTCAAAGAGAGTGAGAAACCAGCTCCTTTCATTCAGTCAGTAGCTTCAATCATTTCTGGTATATGAATAACATGATGTTTTTCAATCGCAAAAATCAATGAATATTGTAAATGCACAAACAGTAATTTCTCCGCATTGCAAGGTGCAATTCTGAAATTTTTTGCTTTTTCCTGCTCCTCTTAGCATGATAAAGAAGATTCAAAGAGAGTGAGATGCCAGCTCCTTTCATTCAGTCAGTAGCTTCAATCATTTCTGGACGTTTTTCAATGGCAAAAATCAATGAATATTGTAAATGCACAAACAGTAATTTCTCCGCATTGCAAGGTGCAATTCTGAAATTCTTTGCTTTTTCCTGCTCCTCTAAGCATGATAAAGAAGATTCAAAGAGAGTGAGATGCCAGATCCTTTCCTTCAGTCAGTAGCTTCAATCATTTCTGGTATATGAATAACATGATGTTTTTCAATGGCAAAAATCAATGAATTTTGTAAATGCACAAACAGTAATTTCTCCGCATTGCAAGGCGCAATTCTGAAATTTTTTACTTTTTCCTGCTCCTCTTAGCATGATAAAGAAGATTCAAAGAGAGTGAGATGCCAGCTCCTTTCATTCAGTCAGTAGCTTCAATCATTTCTGGTATATGAATAACATGATGTTTTTCAATGGCAAAAATCAATGAATATTGTAAATGCACAAACAGTAATTTCTCCGCATTGCAAGGTGCAATTCTGAAATTTTTTGCTTTTTCCTGCTCCTCTTAGCATGATAAAGAAGATTCAAAGAGAGTGAGATGCCAGCTCCTTTCATTCAGTCAGTAGCTTCAATCATTTCTGGACGTTTTTCAATGGCAAAAATCAATGAATATTGTAAATGCACAAACAGTAATTTCTCCGCATTGCAAGGTGCAATTCTGAAATTTTTTGCTTTTTCCTGCTCCTCTTAGCATGATAAAGAAGATTCAAAGAGAGTGAGATGCCATCTCCTTTCATTCAGTCAGTAGCTTTAATCATTTCTGGACGTTTTTCAATGGCAAAAATCATTGAATATTGTAAATGCACAATCAGTAATTTCTCCGCATTGCAAGGTGCAATTCTGAAATTTTTTACTTTTTCCTGCTCCTCTTAGCATGATAAAGAAGATTCAAAGAGAGTGAGATGCCAGCTCCTTTCATTCAGTCAGTAGCTTCAATCATTTCTGGTATATGAATAACATGATGTTTTTCAATCGCAAAAATCAATGAATATTGTAAATGCACAAACAGTAATTTCTCCGCATTGCAAGGTGCAATTCTGAAATTTTTTGCTTTTTCCTGCTCCTCTTAGCATGATAAAGAAGATTCAAAGAGAGTGAGATGCCAGCTCCTTTCATTCAGTCAGTAGCTTCAATCATTTCTGGACGTTTTTCAATGGCAAAAACCAATGAATATTGTAAATGCACAAACAGTAATTTCTCCGCATTGCAAGGTGCAATTCTGAAACTTTTTGCTTTTTCCTGCTCCTCTTAGCATGATAAAGAATATTCAAAGAGAGTGAGATGCCAGATCCTTTCCTTCAGTCAGTAGCTTCAATCATTTCTGGTATATGAATAACATGATGTTTTTCAATGGCAAAAATCAATGAATTTTGTAAATGCACAAACAGTAATTTCTCCGCATTGCAAGGCGCAATTCTGAAATTTTTTGCTTTTTTCTGCTCCTCTTAGCATGATAAAGAAGATTCAAAGAGAGTGAGATGCCAGCTCCTTTCATTCAGTCAGTAGCTTCAATCATTTCTGGACATTTTTCAATGGCAAAAATCAATGAATATTGTAAATGCACAAACAGTAATTTCTCCGCATTGCAAGGTGCAATTCTGAAATTTTTTGCTTTTTCCTGCTCCTCTTAGCATGATAAAGAAGATTCAAAGAGAGTGAGATGCCAGCTCCTTTCATTCAGTCAGTAGCTTCAATCATTTATGGACGTTTTTCAATGGCAAAAATCAATGAATATTGTAAATGCACAAACAGTAATTTCTCCGCATTGCAAGGTGCAATTCTGAAATTTTTTGCTTTTTCCTGCTCCTCTTAGCATGATAAAGAAGATTCAAAGAGAGTGAGATGCCAGCTCCTTTCATTCAGTCAGTAGCTTCAATCATTTCTGGACGTTTTTCAATGGCAATAATCAATGAATATTGTAAATGCACAAACAGTAATTTCTCCGCATTGCAAGGTGCAATTCTGAAATTTTTTGCTTTTTCCTGCTCCTCTTAGCATGATAAAGAAGATTCAAAGAGAGTGAGATGCCAGATCCTTTCCTTCAGTCAGTAGCTTCAATCATTTCTGGTATATGAATAACATGATGTTTTTCAATGGCAAAAATCAATGAATTTTGTAAATGCACAAACAGTAATTTCTCCGCATTGCAAGGCGCAATTCTGAAATTTTTTGCTTTTTCCTGCTCCTCTTAGCATGATAAAGAAGATTCAAAGAGAGTGAGATGCCAGCTCCTTTCATTCAGTCAGTAGCTTCAATCATTTCTGGACATTTTTCAATGGCAAAAATCAATGAATATTGTAAATGCACAAACAGTAATTTCTCCGCATTGCAAGGTGCAATTCTGAAATTTTTTGCTTTTTCCTGCTCCTCTTAGCATGATAAAGAAGATTCAAAGAGAGTGAGATGCCAGCTCCTTTCATTCAGTCAGTAGCTTCAATCATTTCTGGACGTTTTTCAATGGCAAAAATCAATGAATATTGTAAATGCACAAACAGTAATTTCTCCGCATTGCAAGGTGCAATTCTGAAATTTTTTGCTTTTTCCTGCTCCTCTTAGCATGATAAAGAAGATTCAAAGAGAGTGAGATGCCAGCTCCTTTCATTCAGTCAGTAGCTTCAATCATTTATGGACGTTTTTCAATGGCAAAAATCAATGAATATTGTAAATGCACAAACAGTAATTTCTCCGCATTGCAAGGTGCAATTCTGAAATTTTTTGCTTTTTCCTGCTCCTCTTAGCATGATAAAGAAGATTCAAAGAGAGTGAGATGCCAGCTCCTTTCATTCAGTCAGTAGCTTCAATCATTTCTGGACGTTTTTCAATGGCAAAAATCAATGAATATTGTAAATGCACAAACAGTAATTTCTCCGCATTGCAAGGTGCAATTCTGAAATTTTTTGCTTTTTCCTGCTCCTCTTAGCATGATAAAGAAGATTCAAAGAGAGTGAGATGCCAGATCCTTTCCTTCAGTCAGTAGCTTCAATCATTTCTGGTATATGAATAACATGATGTTTTTCAATGGCAAAAATCAATGAATTTTGTAAATGCACAAACAGTAATTTCTCCGCATTGCAAGGCGCAATTCTGAAATTTTTTGCTTTTTCCTGCTCCTCTTAGCATGATAAAGAAGATTCAAAGAGAGTGAGATGCCAGCTCCTTTCATTCAGTCAGTAGCTTCAATCATTTCTGGACATTTTTCAATGGCAAAAATCAATGAATATTGTAAATGCACAAACAGTAATTTCTCCGCATTGCAAGGTGCAATTCTGAAATTTTTTGCTTTTTCCTGCTCCTCTTAGCATGATAAAGAAGATTCAAAGAGAGTGAGATGCCAGCTCCTTTCATTCAGTCAGTAGCTTCAATCATTTCTGGACGTTTTTCAATGGCAAAAATCAATGAATATTGTAAATGCACAAACAGTAATTTCTCCGCATTGCAAGGTGCAATTCTGAAATTTTTTGCTTTTTACTGCTCCTCTTAGCATGATAAAGAAGATTCAAAGAGAGTGAGATGCCAGCTCCTTTCATTCAGTCAGTAGCTTCAATCATTTCTGGACGTTTTTCAATGGCAAAAATCAATGAATATTGTAAATGCACAAACAGTAATTTCTCCGCATTGCAATGTGCAATTCTGAAATTTTTTGCTTTTTCCTGCTCCTCTTAGCATGATAAAGAAGATTCAAAGAGAGTGAGATGCCAGCTCCTTTCATTCAGTCAGTAGCTTCAAACATTTCTGGTACATGAATAACATGATGTTTTTCAATGGCAAAAATCAATGAATATTGTAAATGCACAAACAGTAATTTCTCCGCATTGCAAGGTGCAATTCTGAAATTTTTTGCTTTTTCCTGCTCCTCTTAGCATGATAAAGAAGATTCAAAGAGAGTGAGATGCCAGCTCCTTTCGTTCAGTCAGTAGCTTCAATCATTTCTGGACGTTTTTCAATGGCAAAAATCATTGAATATTATAAATGCACAAACAGTAATTTCTCCGCATTGCAAGGTGCAATTCTGAAATTTTTTACTTTTTCCTGCTCCTCTTAGCATGATAAAGAAGATTCAAAGAGAGTGAGATGCCAGCTCCTTTCATTCAGTCAGTAGCTTCAATCATTTCTGGTATATGAATAACATGATGTTTTTCAATGGCAAAAATCAATGAATATTGTAAATGCACAAACAGTAATTTCTCCGCATTGCAAGGTGCAATTCTGAAATTTTTTGCTTTTTCCTGCTCCTCTTAGCATGATAAAGAAGATTCAAAGAGAGTGAGATGCCAGCTCCTTTCATTCAGTCAGTAGCTTCAATCATTTCTGGACGTTTTTCAATGGCAAAAATCAATGAATATTGTAAATGCACAAACAGTAATTTCTCCGCATTGCAAGGTGCAATTCTGAAATTTTTTGCTTTTTCCTGCTCCTCTTAGCATGATAAACAAGATTCAAAGAGAGTGAGATGCCAGCTCCTTTCATTCAGTCAGTAGCTTCAATCATTTCTGGACGTTTTTCAATGGCAAAAATCATTGAATATTGTAAATGCACAAACAGTAATTTCTCCGCATTGCAAGGTGCAATTCTGAAATTTTTTACTTTTTCCTGCTCCTCTTAGCATGATAAAGAAGATTCAAAGAGAGTGAGATGCCAGCTCCTTTCATTCAGTCAGTAGCTTCAATCATTTCTGGTATATGAATAACATGATGTTTTTCAATCGCAAAAATCAATGAATATTGTAAATGCACAAACAGTAATTTCTCCGCATTGCAAGGTGCAATTCTGAAATTTTTTGCTTTTTCCTGCTCCTCTTAGCATGATAAAGAAGATTCAAAGAGAGTGAGATGCCAGCTCCTTTCATTCAGTCAGTAGCTTCAATCATTTCTGGACGTTTTTCAATGGCAAAAATCAATGAATATTGTAAATGCACAAACAGTAATTTCTCCGCATTGCAAGGTGCAATTCTGAAATTTTTTGCTTTTTCCTGCTCCTCTAAGCATGATAAAGAAGATTCAAAGAGAGTGAGATGCCAGATCCTTTCCTTCAGTCAGTAGCTTCAATCATTTCTGGTATATGAATAACATGATGTTTTTCAATGGCAAAAATCAATGAATTTTGTAAATGCACAAACAGTAATTTCTCCGCATTGCAAGGCGCAATTCTGAAATTTTTTGCTTTTTCCTGCTCCTCTTAGCATGATAAAGAAGATTTAAAGAGAGTGAGATGCCAGCTCCTTTCATTCAGTCAGTAGCTTCAATCATTTCTGGACATTTTTCAATGGCAAAAATCAATGAATATTGTAAATGCACAAACAGTAATTTCTCCGCATTGCAAGGTGCAATTCTGAAATTTTTTGCTTTTTCCTGCTCCTCTTAGCATGATAAAGAAGATTCAAAGAGAGTGAGATGCCAGCTCCTTTCATTCAGTCAGTAGCTTCAATCATATATGGACGTTTTTCAATGGCAAAAATCAATGAATATTGTAAATGCACAAACAGTAATTTCTCCGCATTGCAAGGTGCAATTCTGAAATTTTTTGCTTTTTCCTGCTCCTCTTAGCATGATAAAGAAGATTCAAAGAGAGTGAGATGCCAGCTCCTTTCATTCAGTCAGTAGCTTCAATCATTTATGGACGTTTTTCAATGGCAAAAATCAATGAATATTGTAAATGCACAAACAGTAATTTCTCCGCATTGCAAGGTGCAATTCTGAAATTTTTTGCTTTTTCCTGCTCCTCTTAGCATGATAAAGAAGATTCAAAGAGAGTGAGATGCCAGATCCTTTCCTTCAGTCAGTAGCTTCAATCATTTCTGGTATATGAATAACATGATGTTTTTCAATGGCAAAAATCAATGAATTTTGTAAATGCACAAACAGTAATTTCTCCGCATTGCAAGGCGCAATTCTGAAATTTTTTGCTTTTTCCTGCTCCTCTTAGCATGATAAAGAAGATTCAAAGAGAGTGAGATGCCAGCTCCTTTCATTCAGTCAGTAGCTTCAATCATTTCTGGACATTTTTCAATGGCAAAAATCAATGAATATTGTAAATGCACAAACAGTAATTTCTCCACATTGCAAGGTGCAATTCTGAAATTTTTTGCTTTTTCCTGCTCCTCTTAGCATGATAAAGAAGATTCAAAGAGAGTGAGATGCCAGCTCCTTTCATTCAGTCAGTAGCTTCAATCATTTCTGGACGTTTTTCAATGGCAAAAATCAATGAATATTGTAAATGCACAAACAGTAATTTCTCCGCATTGCAAGGTGCAATTCTGAAATTTTTTGCTTTTTCCTGCTCCTCTTAGCATGATAAAGAAGATTCAAAGAGAGTGAGATGCCAGCTCCTTTCATTCAGTCAGTAGCTTCAATCATTTCTGGACGTTTTTCAATGGCAAAAATCAATGAATATTGTAAATGCACAAACAGTAATTTCTCCGCATTGCAATGTGCAATTCTGAAATTTTTTGCTTTTTCCTGCTCCTCTTAGCATGATAAAGAAGATTCAAAGAGAGTGAGATGCCAGCTCCTTTCATTCAGTCAGTAGCTTCAAACATTTCTGGTACATGAATAACATGATGTTTTTCAATGGCAAAAATCAATGAATATTGTAAATGCACAAACAGTAATTTCTCCGCATTGCAAGGTGCAATTCTGAAATTTTTTGCTTTTTCCTGCTCCTCTTAGCATGATAAAGAAGATTAAAAGAGAGTGAGATGCCAGCTCCTTTCGTTCAGTCAGTAGCTTCAATCATTTCTGGACGTTTTTCAATGGCAAAAATCATTGAATATTATAAATGCACAAACAGTAATTTCTCCGCATTGCAAGGTGCAATTCTGAAATTTTTTACTTTTTCCTGCTCCTCTTAGCATGATAAAGAAGATTCAAAGAGAGTGAGATGCCAGCTCCTTTCATTCAGTCAGTAGCTTCAATCATTTCTGGTATATGAATAACATGATGTTTTTCAATGGCAAAAATCAATGAATATTGTAAATGCACAAACAGTAATTTCTCCGCATTGCAAGGTGCAATTCTGAAATTTTTTGCTTTTTCCTGCTCCTCTTAGCATGACAAAGAAGATTCAAAGAGAGTGAGATGCCAGCTCCTTTCATTCAGTCAGTAGCTTCAATCATTTCTGGACGTTTTTCAATGGCAAAAATCAATGAATATTGTAAATGCACAAACAGTAATTTCTCCGCATTGCAAGGTGCAATTCTGAAATTTTTTGCTTTTTCCTGCTCCTCTTAGCATGATAAACAAGATTCAAAGAGAGTGAGATGCCAGCTCCTTTCATTCAGTCAGTAGCTTCAATCATTTCTGGACGTTTTTCAATGGCAAAAATCATTGAATATTGTAAATGCACAAACAGTAATTTCTCCGCATTGCAAGGTGCAATTCTGAAATTTTTTACTTTTTCCTGCTCCTCTTAGCATGATAAAGAAGATTCAAAGAGAGTGAGATGCCAGCTCCTTTCATTCAGTCAGTAGCTTCAATCATTTTTGGTATATGAATAACATGATGTTTTTCAATCGCAAAAATCAATGAATATTGTAAATGCACAAACAGTAATTTCTCCGCATTGCAAGGTGCAATTCTGAAATTTTTTGCTTTTTCCTGCTCCTCTTAGCATGATAAAGAAGATTCAAAGAGAGTGAGATGCCAGCTCCTTTCATTCAGTCAGTAGCTTCAATCATTTCTGGACGTTTTTCAATGGCAAAAATCAATGAATATTGTAAATGCACAAACAGTAATTTCTCCGCATTGCAAGGTGCAATTCTGAAATTTTTTGCTTTTTCCTGCTCCTCTAAGCATCATAAAGAAGATTCAAAGAGAGTGAGATGCCGGATCCTTTCCTTCAGTCAGTAGCTTCAATCATTTCTGGTATATGAATAACATGATGTTTTTCAATGGCAAAAATCAATGAATTTTGTAAATGCACAAACAGTAATTTCTCCGCATTGCAAGGCGCAATTCTGAAATTTTTTGCTTTTTCCTGCTCCTCTTAGCATGATAAAGAAGATTCAAAGAGAGTGAGATGCCAGCTCCTTTCATTCAGTCAGTAGCTTCAATCATTTCTGGACATTTTTCAATGGCAAAAATCAATGAATATTGTAAATGCACAAACAGTAATTTCTCCGCATTGCAAGGTGCAATTCTGAAATTTTTTGCTTTTTCCTGCTCCTCTTAGCATGATAAAGAAGATTCAAAGAGAGTGAGATGCCAGCTCCTTTCATTCAGTCAGTAGCTTCAATCATTTCTGGACGTTTTTCAATGGCAAAAATCAATGAATATTGTAAATGCACAAACAGTAATTTCTCCGCATTGCAAGGTGCAATTCTGAAATTTTTTGCTTTTTCCTGCTCCTCTTAGCATGATAAAGAAGATTCAAAGAGAGTGAGATGCCAGCTCCTTTCATTCAGTCAGTACCTTCAATTATTTCTGGACCTTTTTCAATGGCAAAAATCAATGAATATTGTAAATGCACAAACAGTAATTTCTCCGCATTGCAAGGTGCAATTCTGAAATTTTTTGCTTTTTCCTGCTCCTCTTAGCATGATAAAGAAGATTAAAAGAGAGTGAGATGCCAGCTCCTTTCATTCAGTCAGTAGCTTCAATCATTTATGGACGTTTTTCAATGGCAAAAATCAATGAATATTGCAAATGCACAAACAGTAATTTCTCCGCATTGCAAGGTGCAATTCTGAAATTTTTTGCTTTTTCCTGCTCCTCTTAGCATGATAAAGAAGATTCAAAGAGAGTGAGATGCCAGCTCCTTTCATTCAGTCAGTAGCTTCAATCATTTCTGGACGTTTTTCAATGGCAAAAATCAATGAATATTGTAAATGCACAAACAGTAATTTCTCCGCATTGCAAGGTGCAATTCTGAAATTTTTTGCTTTTTCCTGCTCCTCTTAGCATGATAAAGAAGATTCAAAGAGAGTGAGATGCCAGATCCTTTCCTTCAGTCAGTAGCTTCAATCATTTCTGGTATATGAATAACATGATGTTTTTCAATGGCAAAAATCAATGAATTTTGTAAATGCACAAACAGTAATTTCTCCGCATTGCAAGGCGCAATTCTGAAATTTTTTGCTTTTTCCTGCTCCTCTTAGCATGATAAAGAATATTCAAAGAGAGTGAGATGCCAGCTCCTTTCATTCAGTCAGTAGCTTCAATCATTTCTGGACATTTTTCAATGGCAAAAATCAATGAATATTGTAAATGCACAAACAGTAATTTCTCCGCATTGCAAGGTGCAATTCTGAAATTTTTTGCTTTTTCCTGCTCCTCTTAGCATGATAAAGAAGATTCAAAGAGAGTGAGATGCCAGCTCCTTTCATTCAGTCAGTAGCTTCAATCATTTTTGGACGTTTTTCAATGGCAAAAATCAATGAATATTGTAAATGCACAAACAGTAATTTCTCCGCATTGCAAGGTGCAATTCTGAAATTTTTTGCTTTTTCCTGCTCCTCTTAGCATGATAAAGAAGATTCAAAGAGAGTGAGATGCCAGCTCCTTTCATTCAGTCAGTAGCTTCAATCATTTCTGGACGTTTTTCAATGGCAAAAATCAATGAATATTGTAAATGCACAAACAGTAATTTCTCCGCATTGCAATGTGCAATTCTGAAATTTTTTGCTTTTTCCTGCTCCTCTTAGCATGATAAAGAAGATTCAAAGAGAGTGAGATGCCAGCTCCTTTCATTCAGTCAGTAGCTTCAAACATTTCTGGTACATGAATAACATGATGTTTTTCAATGGCAAAAATCAATGAATATTGTAAATGCACAAACAGTAATTTCTCCACATTGCAAGGTGCAATTCTGAAATTTTTTGCTTTTTCCTGCTCCTCTTAGCATGATAAAGAAGATTCAAAGAGAGTGAGATGCCAGCTCCTTTCATTCAGTCAGTAGCTTCAATCATTTCTGGACGTTTTTCAATGGCAAAAATCAATGAATATTGTAAATGCACAAACAGTAATTTCTCCGCATTGCAAGGTGCAATTCTGAAATTTTTTGCTTTTTCCTGCTCCTCTTAGCATGATAAAGAAGATTCAAAGAGAGTGAGATGCCAGCTCCTTTCATTCAGTCAGTAGCTTCAATCATTTCTGGACATTTTTCAATGGCAAAAATCAATGAATATTGTAAATGCACAAACAGTAATTTCTCCGCATTGCAATGTGCAATTCTGAAATTTTTTGCTTTTTCCTGCTCCTCTTAGCATGATAAAGAAGATTCAAAGAGAGTGAGATGCCAGCTCCTTTCATTCAGTCAGTAGCTTCAAACATTTCTGGTACATGAATAACATGATGTTTTTCAATGGCAAAAATCAATGAATATTGTAAATGCACAAACAGTAATTTCTCCGCATTGCAAGGTGCAATTCTGAAATTTTTTGCTTTTTCCTGCTCCTCTTAGCATGATAAAGAAGATTCAAAGAGAGTGAGATGCCAGCTCCTTTCATTCAGTCAGTAGCTTCAATCATTTCTGGACGTTTTTCAATGGCAAAAATCATTGAATATTATAAATGCACAAACAGTAATTTCTCCGCATTGCAAGGTGCAATTCTGAAATTTTTTACTTTTTCCTGCTCCTCTTAGCATGATAAAGAAGATTCAAAGAGATTGAGATGCCAGCTCCTTTCATTCAGTCAGTAGCTTCAATCATTTCTGGTATATGAATAACATGATGTTTTTCAATGGCAAAAATCAATGAATATTGTAAATGCACAAACAGTAATTTCTCCGCATTGCAAGGTGCAATTCTGAAATTTTTTGCTTTTTCCTGCTCCTCTTAGCATGATAAAGAAGATTCAAAGAGAGTGAGATGCCAGCTCCTTTCATTCAGTCAGTAGCTTCAATCATTTCTGGACGTTTTTCAATGGCAAAAATCAATGAATATTGTAAATGCACAAACAGTAATTTCTCCGCATTGCAAGGTGCAATTCTGAAATTTTTTGCTTTTTCCTGCTCCTCTTAGCATGATAAAGAAGATTCAAAGAGAGTGAGATGCCAGCTCCTTTCATTCAGTCAGTAGCTTCAATCATTTCTGGACGTTTTTCAATGGCAAAAATCAATGAATATTGTAAATGCACAAACAGTAATTTCTCCGCATTGCAAGGTGCAATTCTGAAATTTTTTGCTTTTTCCTGCTCCTCTAAGCATGATAAAGAAGATTCAAAGAGAGTGAGATGCCAGATCCTTTCCTTCAGTCAGTAGCTTCAATCATTTCTGGTATATGAATAACATGATGTTTTTCAATGGCAAAAATCAATGAATTTTGTAAATGCACAAACAGTAATTTCTCCGCATTGCAAGGCGCAATTCTGAAATTTTTTGCTTTTTCCTGCTCCTCTTAGCATGATAAAGAAGATTCAAAGAGAGTGAGATGCCAGCTCCTTTCATTCAGTCAGTAGCTTCAATCATTTCTGGACATTTTTCAATGGCAAAAATCAATGAATATTGTAAATGCACAAACAGTAATTTCTCCGCATTGCAAGGTGCAATTCTGAAATTTTTTGCTTTTTCCTGCTCCTCTTAGCATGATAAAGAAGATTCAAAGAGAGTGAGATGCCAGCTCCTTTCATTCAGTCAGTAGCTTCAATCATTTCTGGACGTTTTTCAATGGCAAAAATCAATGAATATTGTAAATGCACAAACAGTAATTTCTCCGCATTGCAAGGTGCAATTCTGAAATTTTTTGCTTTTTCCTGCTCCTCTTAGCATGATAAAGAAGATTCAAAGAGAGTGAGATGCCAGCTCCTTTCATTCAGTCAGTACCTTCAATTATTTCTGGACCTTTTTCAATGGCAAAAATCAATGAATATTGTAAATGCACAAACAGTAATTTCTCCGCATTGCAAGGTGCAATTCTGAAATTTTTTGCTTTTTCCTGCTCTTCTTAGCATGATAAAGAAGATTCAAAGAGAGTGAGATGCCAGCTCCTTTCATTCAGTCAGTAGCTTCAATTATTTCTGGACGTTTTTCAATGGCAAAAATCAATGAATATTGTAAATGCACAAACTGTAATTTCTCCGCATTGCAAGGTGCAATTCTGAAATTTTTTGCTTTTTCCTGCTCCTCTTAGCATGATAAAGAAGATTCAAAGAGAGTGAGATGCCAGCTCCTTTCATTCAGTCAGTAGCTTCAATCATTTCTGGTATATGAATAACATGATGTTTTTCAATCGCAAAAATCAATGAATATTGTAAATGCACAAACAGTAATTTCTCCGCATTGCAAGGTGCAATTCTGAAATTTTTTGCTTTTTCCTGCTCCTCTTAGCATGATAAAGAAGATTCAAAGAGAGTGAGATGCCAGCTCCTTTCATTCAGTCAGTAGCTTCAATCATTTCTGGACGTTTTTCAATGGCAAAAATCAATGAATATTGTAAATGCACAAACAGTAATTTCTCCGCATTGCAAGGTGCAATTCTGAAATTTTTTGCTTTCTCCTGCTCCTCTAAGCATGATAAAGAAGATTCAAAGAGAGTGAGATGCCATATCCTTTCCTTCAGTCAGTAGCTTCAATCATTTCTGGTATATGAATAACATGATGTTTTTCAATGGCAAAAATCAATGAATTTTGTAAATGCACAAACAGTAATTTCTCCGCATTGCAAGGCGCAATTCTGAAATTTTTTGCTTTTTCCTGCTCCTCTTAGCATGATAAAGAAGATTCAAAGAGAGTGAGATGCCAGCTCCTTTCATTCAGTCAGTAGCTTCAATCATTTCTGGACATTTTTCAATGGCAAAAATCAATGAATATTGTAAATGCACAAACAGTAATTTCTCCGCATTGCAAGGTGCAATTCTGAAATTTTTTGCTTTTTCCTGCTCCTCTTAGCATGATAAAGAAGATTCAAAGAGAGTGAGATGCCAGCTCCTTTCATTCAGTCAGTACCTTCAATCATTTCTGGACGTTTTTCAATGGCAAAAATCAATGAATATTGTAAATGCACAAACAGTAATTTCTCCGCATTGCAAGGTGCAATTCTGAAATTTTTTGCTTTTTCCTGCTCCTCTTAGCACGATAAAGAAGATTCAAAGAGAGTGAGATGCCAGCTCCTTTCATTCAGTCAGTAGCTTCAATCATTTCTGGACGTTTTTCAATGGCAAAAATCAATGAATATTGTAAATGCACAAACTGTAATTTCTCCGCATTGCAAGGTGCAATTCTGAAATTTTTTGCTTTTTCCTGCTCCTCTTAGCATGATAAAGAAGATTCAAAGAGAGTGAGATGCCAGCTCCTTTCATTCAGTCAGTAGCTTCAATCATTTCTGGTATATGAATAACATGATGTTTTTCAATAGCAAAAATCAATGAAAATTGTAAATGCACAAACAGTAATTTCTCCGCATTGCAAGGTGCAATTCTGAAATTTTTTGCTTTTTCCTGCTCCTCTTAGCATGATAAAGAAGATTCAAAGAGAGTGAGATGCCAGCTCCTTTCATTCAGTCAGTAGCTTCAATCATTTCTGGACGTTTTTCAATGGCAAAAATCAATGAATATTGTAAATGCACAAACAGTAATTTCTCCGCATTGCAAGGTGCAATTCTGAAATTTTTTGCTTTTTCCTGCTCCTCTTAGCATGATAAACAAGATTCAAAGAGAGTGAGATGCCAGCTCCTTTCATTCAGTCAGTAGCTTCAATCATTTCTGGACGTTTTTCAATGGCAAAAATCATTGAATATTGTAAATGCACAAACAGTAATTTCTCCGCATTGCAAGGTGCAATTCTGAAATTTTTTACTTTTTCCTGCTCCTCTTAGCATGATAAAGAAGATTCAAAGAGAGTGAGATGCCAGCTCCTTTCATTCAGTCAGTAGCTTCAATCATTTCTGGTATATGAATAACATGATGTTTTTCAATCGCAAAAATCAATGAATATTGTAAATGCACAAACAGTAATTTCTCCGCATTGCAAGGTGCAATTCTGAAATTTTTTGCTTTTTCCTGCTCCTCTTAGCATGATAAAGAAGATTCAAAGAGAGTGAGATGCCAGCTCCTTTCATTCAGTCAGTAGCTTCAATCATTTCTGGACGTTTTTCAATGGCAAAAATCAATGAATATTGTAAATGCACAAACAGTAATTTCTCCGCATTGCAAGGTGCAATTCTGAAATTTTTTGCTTTTTCCTGCTCCTCTTAGCATGATAAAGAAGATTCAAAGAGAGTGAGATGCCAGCTCCTTTCATTCAGTCAGTAGCTTCAATCATTTCTGGACGTTTTTCAATGGCAAAAATCAATGAATATTGTAAATGCACAAACAGTAATTTCTCCGCATTGCAAGGTGCAATTCTGAAATTTTTTGCTTTTTCCTGCTCCTCTTAGCATGATAAAGAAGATTCAAAGAGAGTGAGATGCCAGATCCTTTCCTTCAGTCAGTAGCTTCAATCATTTCTGGTATATGAATAACATGATGTTTTTCAATGGCAAAAATCAATGAATTTTGTAAATGCACAAACAGTAATTTCTCCGCATTGCAAGGCGCAATTCTGAAATTTTTTGCTTTCTCCTGCTCCTCTTAGCATGATAAAGAAGATTCAAAGAGAGTGAGATGCCAGCTCCTTTCATTCAGTCAGTAGCTTCAATCATTTCTGGACATTTTTCAATGGCAAAAATCAATGAATATTGTAAATGCACAAACAGTAATTTCTCCGCATTGCAAGGTGCAATTCTGAAATTTTTTGCTTTTTCCTGCTCCTCTTAGCATGATAAAGAAGATTCAAAGAGAGTGAGATGCCAGCTCCTTTCATTCAGTCAGTAGCTTCAATCATTTCTGGACGTTTTTCAATGGCAAAAATCAATGAATATTGTAAATGCACAAACAGTAATTTCTCCGCATTGCAAGGTGCAATTCTGAAATTTTTTGCTTTTTCCTGCTCCTCTTAGCATGATAAAGAAGATTCAAAGAGAGTGAGATGCCAGCTCCTTTCATTCAGTCAGTAGCTTCAATCATTTCTGGACGTTTTTCAATGGCAAAAATCAATGAATATTGTAAATGCACAAACAGTAATTTCTCCGCATTGCAATGTGCAATTCTGAAATTTTTTGCTTTTTCCTGCTCCTCTTAGCATGATAAAGAAGATTCAAAGAGAGTGAGATGCCAGCTCCTTTCATTCAGTCAGTAGCTTCAATCATTTCTGGACGTTTTTCAATGACAAAAATCAATGAATATTGTAAATGCACAAACAGTAATTTCTCTGCATTGCAAGGTGCAATTCTGAAATTTTTTGCTTTTTCCTGCTCCTCTTAGCATGATAAAGAAGATTCAAAGAGAGTGAGATGCCAGATCCTTTCCTTCAGTCAGTAGCTTCAATCATTTCTGGTATATGAATAACATGATGTTTTTCAATGGCAAAAATCAATGAATTTTGTAAATGCACAAACAGTAATTTCTCTGCATTGCAAGGCGCAATTCTGAAATTTTTTGCTTTTTCCTGCTCCTCTTAGCATGATAAAGAAGATTCAAAGAGAGTGAGATGCCAGCTCCTTTCATTCAGTCAGTAGCTTCAATCATTTCTGGACATTTTTCAATGGCAAAAATCAATGAATATTGTAAATGCACAAACAGTAATTTCTCCGCATTGCAAGGTGCAATTCTGAAATTTTTTGCTTTTTCCTGCTCCTCTTAGCATGATAAAGAAGATTCAAAGAGAGTGAGATGCCAGCTCCTTTCATTCAGTCAGTAGCTTCAATCATTTCTGGACGTTTTTCAATGGCAAAAATCAATGAATATTGTAAATGCACAAACAGTAATTTCTCCGCATTGCAAGGTGCAATTCTGAAATTTTTTGCTTTTTCCTGCTCCTCTTAGCATGATAAAGAAGATTCAAAGAGAGTGAGATGCCAGCTCCTTTCATTCAGTCAGTAGCTTCAATCATTTCTGGACGTTTTTCAATGGCAAAAATCAATGAATATTGTAAATGCACAAACAGTAATTTCTCCGCATTGCAAGGTGCAATTCTGAAATTTTTTGCTTTTTCCTGCTCCTCTTAGCATGATAAAGAAGATTCAAAGAGAGTGAGATGCCAGATCCTTTCCTTCAGTCAGTAGCTTCAATCATTTCTGGTATATGAATAACATGATGTTTTTCAATGGCAAAAATCAATGAATTTTGTAAATGCACAAACAGTAATTTCTCCGCATTGCAAGGCGCAATTCTGAAATTTTTTGCTTTTTCCTGCTCCTCTTAGCATGATAAAGAAGATTCAAAGAGAGTGAGATGCCAGCTCCTTTCATTCAGTCAGTAGCTTCAATCATTTCTGGACATTTTTCAATGGCAAAAATCAATGAATATTGTAAATGCACAAACAGTAATTTCTCCGCATTGCAAGGTGCAATTCTGAAATTTTTTGCTTTTTCCTGCTCCTCTTAGCATGATAAAGAAGATTCAAAGAGAGTGAGATGCCAGCTCCTTTCATTCAGTCAGTAGCTTCAATCATTTCTGGACGTTTTTCAATGGCAAAAATCAATGAATATTGTAAATGCACAAACAGTAATTTCTCCGCATTGCAAGGTGCAATTCTGAAATTTTTTGCTTTTTCCTGCTCCTCTTAGCATGATAAAGAAGATTCAAAGAGAGTGAGAATGCCAGCTCCTTTCATTCAGTCAGTACCTTCAATTATTTCTGGACCTTTTTCAATGGCAAAAATCAATGAATATTGTAAATGCACAAACAGTAATTTCTCCGCATTGCAAGGTGCAATTCTGAAATTTTTTGCTTTTTCCTGCTCCTCTTAGCATGATAAAGAAGATTCAAAGAGAGTGAGATGCCAGCTCCTTTCATTCAGTCAGTAGCTTCAATCATTTCTGGACGTTTTTCAATGGCAAAAATCAATGAATATTGTAAATGCACAAACTGTAATTTCTCCGCATTGCAAGGTGCAATTCTGAAATTTTTTGCTTTTTCCTGCTCCTCTTAGCATGATAAAGAAGATTCAAAGAGAGTGAGATGCCAGCTCCTTTCATTCAGTCAGTAGCTTCAATCATTTCTGGTATATGAATAACATGATGTTTTTCAATAGCAAAAATCAATGAATATTGTAAATGCACAAACAGTAATTTCTCCGCATTGCAAGGTGCAATTCTGAAATTTTTTGCTTTTTCCTGCTCCTCTTAGCATGATAAAGAAGATTCAAAGAGAGTGAGATGCCAGCTCCTTTCATTCAGTCAGTAGCTTCAATCATTTCTGGACGTTTTTCAATGGCAAAAATCAATGAATATTGTAAATGCACAAACAGTAATTTCTCCGCATTGCAAGGTGCAATTCTGAAATTTTTTACTTTTTCCTGCTCCTCTTAGCATGATAAAGAAGATTCAAAGAGAGTGAGATGCCAGCTCCTTTCATTCAGTCAGTAGCTTCAATCATTTCTGGTATATGAATAACATGATGTTTTTCAATCGCAAAAATCAATGAATATTGTAAATGCACAAACAGTAATTTCTCCGCATTGCAAGGTGCAATTCTGAAATTTTTTGCTTTTTCCTGCTCCTCTTAGCATGATAAAGAAGATTCAAAGAGAGTGAGATGCCAGCTCCTTTCATTCAGTCAGTAGCTTCAATCATTTCTGGACGTTTTTCAATGGCAAAAATCAATGAATATTGTAAATGCACAAACAGTAATTTCTCCGCATTGCAAGGTGCAATTCTGAAATTTTTTGCTTTTTCCTGCTCCTCTAAGCATGATAAAGAAGATTCAAAGAGAGTGAGATGCCATATCCTTTCCTTCAGTCAGTAGCTTCAATCATTTCTGGTATATGAATAACATGATGTTTTTCAATGGCAAAAATCAATGAATTTTGTAAATGCACAAACAGTAATTTCTCCGCATTGCAAGGCGCAATTCTGAAATTTTTTGCTTTTTCCTGCTCCTCTTAGCATGATAAAGAAGATTCAAAGAGAGTGAGATGCCAGCTCCTTTCATTCAGTCAGTAGCTTCAATCATTTCTGGACATTTTTCAATGGCAAAAATCAATGAATATTGTAAATGCACAAACAGTAATTTCTCCACATTGCAAGGTGCAATTCTGAAATTTTTTGCTTTTTCCTGCTCCTCTTAGCATGATAAAGAAGATTCAAAGAGAGTGAGATGCCAGCTCCTTTCATTCAGTCAGTAGCTTCAATCATTTCTGGACGTTTTTCAATGGCAAAAATCAATGAATATTGTAAATGCACAAACAGTAATTTCTCCGCATTGCAAGGTGCAATTCTGAAATTTTTTGCTTTTTCCTGCTCCTCTTAGCATGATAAAGAAGATTCAAAGAGAGTGAGATGCCAGCTCCTTTCATTCAGTCAGTACCTTCAATCATTTCTGGACGTTTTTCAATGGCAAAAATCAATGAATATTGTAAATGCACAAACAGTAATTTCTCCGCATTGCAAGGTGCAATTCTGAAATTTTTTGCTTTTTCCTGCTCCTCTTAGCATGATAAAGAAGATTCAAAGAGAGTGAGATGCCAGCTCCTTTCATTCAGTCAGTAGCTTCAATCATTTCTGGACGTTTTTCAATGGCAAAAATCAATGAATATTGTAAATGCACAAACTGTAATTTCTCCGCATTGCAAGGTGCAATTCTGAAATTTTTTGCTTTTTCCTGCTCCTCTTAGCATGATAAAGAAGATTCAAAGAGAGTGAGATGCCAGCTCCTTTCATTCAGTCAGTAGCTTCAATCATTTCTGGTATATGAATAACATGATGTTTTTCAATAGCAAAAATCAATGAATATTGTAAATGCACAAACAGTAATTTCTCCGCATTGCAAGGTGCAATTCTGAAATTTTTTGCTTTTTCCTGCTCCTCTTAGCATGATAAAGAAGATTCAAAGAGAGTGAGATGCCAGCTCCTTTCATTCAGTCAGTAGCTTCAATCATTTCTGGACGTTTTTCAATGGCAAAAATCAATGAATATTGTAAATGCACAAACAGTAATTTCTCCGCATTGCAAGGTGCAATTCTGAAATTTTTTGCTTTTTCCTGCTCCTCTTAGCATGACAAACAAGATTCAAAGAGAGTGAGATGCCAGCTCCTTTCATTCAGTCAGTAGCTTCAATCATTTCTGGACGTTTTTCAATGGCAAAAATCATTGAATATTGTAAATGCACAAACAGTAATTTCTCCGCATTGCAAGGTGCAATTCTGAAATTTTTTACTTTTTCCTGCTCCTCTTAGCATGATAAAGAAGATTCAAAGAGAGTGAGATGCCAGCTCCTTTCATTCAGTCAGTAGCTTCAATCATTTCTGGTATATGAATAACATGATGTTTTTCAATCGCAAAAATCAATGAATATTGTAAATGCACAAACAGTAATTTCTCCGCATTGCAAGGTGCAATTCTGAAATTTTTTGCTTTCTCCTGCTCCTCTTAGCATGATAAAGAAGATTCAAAGAGAGTGAGATGCCAGCTCCTTTCATTCAGTCAGTAGCTTCAATCATTTCTGGACGTTTTTCAATGGCAAAAATCAATGAATATTGTAAATGCACAAACAGTAATTTCTCCGCATTGCAAGGTGCAATTCTGAAATTTTTTGCTTTTTCCTGCTCCTCTTAGCATGATAAAGAAGATTCAAAGAGAGTGAGATGCCAGATCCTTTCCTTCAGTCAGTAGCTTCAATCATTTCTGGTATATGAATAACATGATGTTTTTCAATGGCAAAAATCAATGAATTTTGTAAATGCACAAAGAGTAATTTTTCCGCATTGCAAGGCGCAATTCTGAAATTTTTTGCTTTTTCCTGCTCCTCTTAGCATGATAAAGAAGATTCAAAGAGAGTGAGATGCCAGCTCCTTTCATTCAGTCAGTAGCTTCAATCATTTCTGGACATTTTTCAATGGCAAAAATCAATGAATATTGTAAATGCACAAACAGTAATTTCTCCGCATTGCAAGGTGCAATTCTGAAATTTTTTGCTTTTTCCTGCTCCTCTTAGCATGATAAAGAAGATTCAAAGAGAGTGAGATGCCAGCTCCTTTCATTCAGTCAGTAGCTTCAATCATTTCTGGACGTTTTTCAATGGCAAAAATCAATGAATATTGTAAATGCACAAACAGTAATTTCTCCGCATTGCAAGGTGCAATTCTGAAATTTTTTGCTTTTTCCTGCTCCTCTTAGCATGATAAAGAAGATTCAAAGAGAGTGAGATGCCAGCTCCTTTCATTCAGTCAGTAGCTTCAATCATTTCTGGACGTTTTTCAATGGCAAAAATCAATGAATATTGTAAATGCACAAACAGTAATTTCTCCGCATTGCAAGGTGCAATTCTGAAATTTTTTGCTTTTTCCTGCTCCTCTTAGCATGATAAAGAAGATTCAAAGAGAGTGAGATGCCAGATCCTTTCCTTCAGTCAGTAGCTTCAATCATTTCTGGTATATGAATAACATGATGTTTTTCAATGGCAAAAATCAATGAATTTTGTAAATGCACAAACAGTAATTTCTCCGCATTGCAAGGCGCAATTCTGAAATTTTTTGCTTTTTCCTGCTCCTATTAGCATGATAAAGAAGATTCAAAGAGAGTGAGATGCCAGCTCCTTTCATTCAGTCAGTAGCTTCAATCATTTCTGGACATTTTTCAATGGCAAAAATCAATGAATATTGTAAATGCACAAACAGTAATTTCTCCGCATTGCAAGGTGCAATTCTGAAATTTTTTGCTTTTTCCTGCTCCTCTTAGCATGATAAAGAAGATTCAAAGAGAGTGAGATGCCAGCTCCTTTCATTCAGTCAGTAGCTTCAATCATTTCTGGACGTTTTTCAATGGCAAAAATCAATGAATATTGTAAATGCACAAACAGTAATTTCTCCGCATTTCAAGGTGCAATTCTGAAATTTTTTGCTTTTTCCTGCTCCTCTTAGCATGATAAAGAAGATTCAAAGAGAGTGAGATGCCAGCTCCTTTCATTCAGTCAGTAGCTTCAATCATTTCTGTACGTTTTTCAATGGCAAAAATCAATGAATATTGTAAATGCACAAACAGTAATTTCTCCGCATTGCAATGTGCAATTCTGAAATTTTTTGCTTTTTCCTGCTCCTCTTAGCATGATAAAGAAGATTCAAAGAGAGTGAGATGCCAGCTCCTTTCATTCAGTCAGTAGCTTCAATCATTTCTGGACATTTTTCAATGGCAAAAATCAATGAATATTGTAAATGCACAAACAGTAATTTCTCCGCATTGCAAGGTGCAATTCTGAAATTTTTTGCTTTTTCCTGCTCCTCTTAGCATGATAAAGAAGATTCAAAGAGAGTGAGATGCCAGCTCCTTTCATTCAGTCAGTAGCTTCAATCATTTCTGGACGTTTTTCAATGACAAAAATCAATGAATATTGTAAATGCACAAACAGTAATTTCTCTGCATTGCAAGGTGCAATTCTGAAATTTTTTGCTTTTTCCTGCTCCTCTTAGCATGATAAAGAAGATTCAAAGAGAGTGAGATGCCAGATCCTTTCCTTCAGTCAGTAGGTTCAATCATTTCTGGTATATGAATAACATGATGTTTTTCAATGGCAAAAATCAATGAATTTTGTAAATGCACAAACAGTAATTTCTCTGCATTGCAAGGCGCAATTCTGAAATTTTTTGCTTTTTCCTGCTCCTCTTAGCATGATAAAGAAGATTCAAAGAGAGTGAGATGCCAGATCCTTTCATTCAGTCAGTAGCTTCAATCATTTCTGGACATTTTTCAATGGCAAAAATCAATGAATATTGTAAATGCACAAACAGTAATTTCTCCGCATTGCAAGGTGCAATTCTGAAATTTTTTGCTTTTTCCTGCTCCTCTTAGCATGATAAAGAAGATTCAAAGAGAGTGAGATGCCAGCTCCTTTCATTCAGTCAGTAGCTTCAATCATTTCTGGACGTTTTTCAATGGCAAAAATCAATGAATATTGTAAATGCACAAACAGTAATTTCTCCGCATTGCAAGGTGCAATTCTGAAATTTTTTGCTTTTTCCTGCTCCTCTTAGCATGATAAAGAAGATTCAAAGAGAGTGAGATGCCAGCTCCTTTCATTCAGTCAGTAGCTTCAATCATTTCTGGACGTTTTTCAATGGCAAAAATCAATGAATATTGTAAATGCACAAACAGTAATTTCTCCGCATTGCAAGGTGCAATTCTGAAATTTTTTGCTTTTTCCTGCTCCTCTTAGCATGATAAAGAAGATTCAAAGAGAGTGAGATGCCAGATCCTTTCCTTCAGTCAGTAGCTTCAATCATTTCTGGTATATGAATAACATGATGTTTTTCAATGGCAAAAATCAATGAATTTTGTAAATGCACAAACAGTAATTTCTCTGCATTGCAAGGCGCAATTCTGAAATTTTTTGCTTTTTCCTGCTCCTCTTAGCATGATAAAGAAGATTCAAAGAGAGTGAGATGCCAGCTCCTTTCATTCAGTCAGTAGCTTCAATCATTTCTGGACATTTTTCAATGGCAAAAATCAATGAATATTGTAAATGCACAAACAGTAATTTCTCCGCATTGCAAGGTGCAATTCTGAAATTTTTTGCTTTTTCCTGCTCCTCTTAGCATGATAAAGAAGTTTCAAAGAGAGTGAGATGCCAGCTCCTTTCATTCAGTCAGTAGCTTCAATCATTTCTGGACGTTTTTCAATGGCAAAAATCAATGAATATTGTAAATGCACAAACAGTAATTTCTCCGCATTGCAAGGTGCAATTCTGAAATTTTTTGCTTTTCCTGCTCCTCTTAGCATGATAAAGAAGATTCAAAGAGAGTGAGATGCCAGCTCCTTTCATTCAGTCAGTAGCTTCAATCATTTCTGGACGTTTTTCAATGGCAAAAATCAATGAATATTGTAAATGCACAAACAGTAATTTCTCCGCATTGCAATGTGCAATTCTGAAATTTTTTGCTTTTTCCTGCTCCTCTTAGCATGATAAAGAAGATTCAAAGAGAGTGAGATGCCAGCTCCTTTCATTCAGTCAGTAGCTTCAAACATTTCTGGTACATGAATAACATGATGTTTTTCAATGGCAAAAATCAATGAATATTGTAAATGCACAAACAGTAATTTCTCCGCATTGCAAAGTGCAATTCTGAAATTTTTTGCTTTTTCCTGCTCCTCTTAGCATGATAAAGAAGATTCAAAGAGAGTGAGATGCCAGCTCCTTTCGTTCAGTCAGTAGCTTCAATCATTTCTGGACGTTTTTCAATGGCAAAAATCATTGAATATTATAAATGCACAAACAGTAATTTCTCCGCATTGCAAGGTGCAATTCTGAAATTTTTTACTTTTTCCTGCTCCTCTTAGCATGATAAAGAAGATTCAAAGAGAGTGAGATGCCAGCTCCTTTCATTCAGTCAGTAGCTTCAATCATTTCTGGTATATGAATAACATGATGTTTTTCAATGGCAAAAATCAATGAATATTGTAAATGCACAAACAGTAATTTCTCCGCATTGCAAGGTGCAATTCTGAAATTTTTTGCTTTTTCCTGCTCCTCTTAGCATGATAAAGAAGATTCAAAGAGAGTGAGATGCCAGCTCCTTTCATTCAGTCAGTAGCTTCAATCATTTCTGGACGTTTTTCAATGGCAAAAATCAATGAATATTGTAAATGCACAAACAGTAATTTCTCCGCATTGCAAGGTGCAATTCTGAAATTTTTTGCTTTTTCCTGCTCCGCTTAGCATGATAAACAAGATTCAAAGACAGTGAGATGCCAGCTCATTTCATTCAGTCAGTAGCTTCAATCATTTCTGGACGTTTTTCAATGGCAAAAATCATTGAATATTGTAAATGCACAAACAGTAATTTCTCCGCATTGCAAGGTGCAATTCTGAAATTTTTTACTTTTTCCTGCTCCTCTTAGCATGATAAAGAAGATTCAAAGAGAGTGAGATGCCAGCTCCTTTCATTCAGTCAGTAGCTTCAATCATTTCTGGTATATGAATAACTTGATGTTTTTCAATCGCAAAAATCAATGAATATTGTAAATGCACAAACAGTAATTTCTCCGCATTGCAAGGTGCAATTCTGAAATTTTTTGCTTTTTCCTGCTCCTCTTAGCATGATAAAGAAGATTCAAAGAGAGTGAGATGCCAGCTCCTTTCATTCAGTCAGTAGCTTCAATCATTTCTGGACGTTTTTCAATGGCAAAAATCAATGAATATTGTAAATGCACAAACAGTAATTTCTCCGCATTGCAAGGTGCAATTCTGAAATTTTTTGCTTTTTCCTGCTCCTCTAAGCATGATAAAGAAGATTCAAAGAGAGTGAGATGCCAGATCCTTTCCTTCAGTCAGTAGCTTCAATCATTTCTGGTATATGAATAACATGATGTTTTTCAATGGCAAAAATCAATGAATTTTGTAAATGCACAAACAGTAATTTCTCCGCATTGCAAGGCGCAATTCTGAAATTTTTTGCTTTTTCCTGCTCCTCTTAGCATGATAAAGAAGATTCAAAGAGAGTGAGATGCCAGCTCCTTTCATTCAGTCAGTAGCTTCAATCATTTCTGGACATTTTTCAATGGCAAAAATCAATGAATATTGTAAATGCACAAACAGTAATTTCTCCGCATTGCAAGGTGCAATTCTGAAATTTTTTGCTTTTTCCTGCTCCTCTTAGCATGATAAAGAAGATTCAAAGAGAGTGAGATGCCAGCTCCTTTCATTCAGTCAGTAGCTTCAATCATTTCTGGACGTTTTTCAATGGCAAAAATCAATGAATATTGTAAATGCACAAACAGTAATTTCTCCGCATTGCAAGGTGCAATTCTGAAATTTTTTGCTTTTTCCTGCTCCTCTTAGCATGATAAAGAAGATTCAAAGAGAGTGAGATGCCAGCTCCTTTCATTCAGTCAGTACCTTCAATCATTTCTGGACGTTTTTCAATGGCAAAAATCAATGAATATTGTAAATGCACAAACAGTAATTTCTCCGCATTGCAAGGTGCAATTCTGAAATTTTTTGCTTTTTCCTGCTCCTCTTAGCATGATAAAGAAGATTCAAAGAGAGTGAGATGCCAGCTCCTTTCATTCAGTCAGTAGCTTCAATCATTTCTGGACGTTTTTCAATGGCAAAAATCAATGAATATTGTAAATGCACAAACTGTAATTTCTCCGCATTGCAAGGTGCAATTCTGAAATTTTTTGCTTTTTCCTGCTCCTCTTAGCATGATAAAGAAGATTCAAAGAGAGTGAGATGCCAGCTCCTTTCATTCAGTCAGTAGCTTCAATCATTTCTGGTATATGAATAACATGATGTTTTTCAATAGCAAAAATCAATGAATATTGTAAATGCACAAACAGTAATTTCTCCGCATTGCAAGGTGCAATTCTGAAATTTTTTGCTTTTTCCTGCTCCTCTTAGCATGATAAAGAAGATTCAAAGAGAGTGAGATGCCAGCTCCTTTCATTCAGTCAGTAGCTTCAATCATTTCTGGATGTTTTTCAATGGCAAAAATCAATGAATATTGTAAATGCACAAACAGTAATTTCTCCGCATTGCAAGGTGCAATTCTGAAATTTTTTACTTTTTCCTGCTCCTCTTAGCATGATAAAGAAGATTCAAAGAGAGTGAGATGCCAGCTCCTTTCATTCAGTCAGTAGCTTCAATCATTTCTGGTATATGAATAACATGATGTTTTTCAATCGCAAAAATCAATGAATATTGTAAATGCACAAACAGTAATTTCTCCGCATTGCAAGGTGCAATTCTGAAATTTTTTGCTTTTTCCTGCTCCTCTTAGCATGATAAAGAAGATTCAAAGAGAGTGAGATGCCAGCTCCTTTCATTCAGTCAGTAGCTTCAATCATTTCTGGACGTTTTTCAATGGCAAAAATCAATGAATATTGTAAATGCACAAACAGTAATTTCTCCGCATTGCAAGGTGCAATTCTGAAATTTTTTGCTTTTTCCTGCTCCTCTAAGCATGATAAAGAAGATTCAAAGAGAGTGAGATGCCAGATCCTTTCCTTCAGTCAGTAGCTTCAATCATTTCTGGTATATGAATAACATGATGTTTTTCAATTGCAAAAATCAATGAATTTTGTAAATGCACAAACAGTAATTTCTCCGCATTGCAAGGCGCAATTCTGAAATTTTTTGCTTTTTCCTGCTCCTCTTAGCATGATAAAGAAGATTCAAAGAGAGTGAGATGCCAGCTCCTTTCATTCAGTCAGTAGCTTCAATCATTTCTGGACATTTTTCAATGGCAAAAATCAATGAATATTGTAAATGCACAAACAGTAATTTCTCCGCATTGCAAGGTGCAATTCTGAAATTTTTTGCTTTTTCCTGCTCCTCTTAGCATGATAAAGAAGATTCAAAGAGAGTGAGATGCCAGCTCCTTTCATTCAGTCAGTAGCTTCAATCATTTCTGGACGTTTTTCAATGGCAAAAATCAATGAATATTGTAAATGCACAAACAGTAATTTCTCCGCATTGCAAGGTGCAATTCTGAAATTTTTTGCTTTTTCCTGCTCCTCTTAGCATGATAAAGAAGATTCAAAGAGAGTGAGATGCCAGCTCCTTTCATTCAGTCAGTACCTTCAATCATTTCTGGACGTTTTTCAATGGCAAAAATCAATGAATATTGTAAATGCACAAACAGTAATTTCTCCGCATTGCAAGGTGCAATTCTGAAATTTTTTGCTTTTTCCTGCTCCTCTTAGCATGATAAAGAAGATTCAAAGAGAGTGAGATGCCAGCTCCTTTCATTCAGTCAGTACCTTCAATCATTTCTGGACGTTTTTCAATGGCAAAAATCAATGAATATTGTAAATGCACAAACAGTAATTTCTCCGCATTGCAAGGTGCAATTCTGAAATTTTTTGCTTTTTCCTGCTCCTCTTAGCATGATAAAGAAGATTCAAAGAGAGTGAGATGCCAGCTCCTTTCATTCAGTCAGTAGCTTCAATCATTTCTGGACGTTTTTCAATGGCAAAAATCAATGAATATTGTAAATGCACAAACTGTAATTTCTCCGCATTGCAAGGTGCAATTCTGAAATTTTTTGCTTTTTCCTGCTCCTCTTAGCATGATAAAGAAGATTCAAAGAGAGTGAGATGCCAGCTCCTTTCATTCAGTCAGTAGCTTCAATCATTTCTGGTATATGAATAACATGATGTTTTTCAATCGCAAAAATCAATGAATATTGTAAATGCACAAACAGTAATTTCTCCGCATTGCAAGGTGCAATTCTGAAATTTTTTGCTTTTTCCTGCTCCTCTTAGCATGATAAAGAAGATTCAAAGAGAGTGAGATGCCAGCTCCTTTCCTTCAGTCAGTAGCTTCAATCATTTCTGGTATATGAATAACATGATGTTTTTCAATGGCAAAAATCAATGAATTTTGTAAATGCACAAACAGTAATTTCTCCGCATTGCAAGGCGCAATTCTGAAATTTTTTGCTTTTTCCTGCTCCTCTTAGCATGATAAAGAAGATTCAAAGAGAGTGAGATGCCAGCTCCTTTCATTCAGTCAGTAGCTTCAATCATTTCTGGACATTTTTCAATGGCAAAAGTCAATGAATATTGTAAATGCACAAACAGTAATTTCTCCGCATTGCAAGGTGCAATTCTGAAATTTTTTGCTTTTACCTGCTCCTCTAAGCATGATAAAGAAGATTCAAAGAGAGTGAGATGCCAGATCCTTTCCTTCAGTCAGTAGCTTCAATCATTTCTGGTATATGAATAACATGATGTTTTTCAATGGCAAAAATCAATGAATTTTGTAAATGCACAAACAGTAATTTCTCCGCATTGCAAGGCGCAATTCTGAAATTTTTTGCTTTTTCCTGCTCCTCTTAGCATGATAAAGAAGATTCAAAGAGAGTGAGATGCCAGCTCCTTTCATTCAGTCAGTAGCTTCAATCATTTCTGGACATTTTTCAATGGCAAAAATCAATGAATATTGTAAATGCACAAACAGTAATTTCTCCGCATTGCAAGGTGCAATTCTGAAATTTTTTGCTTTTTCCTGCTCCTCTTAGCATGATAAAGAAGATTCAAAGAGAGTGAGATGCCAGCTCCTTTCATTCAGTCAGTAGCTTCAATCATTTCTGGACGTTTTTCAATGGCAAAAATCAATGAATATTGTAAATGCACAAACAGTAATTTCTCCGCATTGCAAGGTGCAATTCTGAAATTTTTTGCTTTTTCCTGCTCCTCTTAGCATGATAAAGAAGATTCAAAGAGAGTGAGATGCCAGCTCCTTTCATTCAGTCAGTACCTTCAATCATTTCTGGACGTTTTTCAATGGCAAAAATCAATGAATATTGTAAATGCACAAACAGTAATTTCTCCGCATTGCAAGGTGCAATTCTGAAATTTTTTGCTTTTTCCTGCTCCTCTTAGCATGATAAAGAAGATTCAAAGAGAGTGAGATGCCAGCTCCTTTCATTCAGTCAGTAGCTTCAATCATTTCTGGACGTTTTTCAATGGCAAAAATCAATGAATATTGTAAATGCACAAACTGTAATTTCTCCGCATTGCAAGGTGCAATTCTGAAATTTTTTGCTTTTTCCTGCTCCTCTTAGCATGATAAAGAAGATTCAAAGAGAGTGAGATGCCAGCTCCTTTCATTCAGTCAGTAGCTTCAATCATTTCTGGTATATGAATAACATGATGTTTTTCAATAGCAAAAATCAATGAATATTGTAAATGCACAAACAGTAATTTCTCCGCATTGCAAGGTGCAATTCTGAAATTTTTTGCTTTTTCCTGCTCCTCTTAGCATGATAAAGAAGATTCAAAGAGAGTGAGATGCCAGCTCCTTTCATTCAGTCAGTAGCTTCAATCATTTCTGGATGTTTTTCAATGGCAAAAATCAATGAATATTGTAAATGCACAAACAGTAATTTCTCCGCATTGCAAGGTGCAATTCTGAAATTTTTTACTTTTTCCTGCTCCTCTTAGCATGATAAAGAAGATTCAAAGAGAGTGAGATGCCAGCTCCTTTCATTCAGTCAGTAGCTTCAATCATTTCTGGTATATGAATAACATGATGTTTTTCAATCGCAAAAATCAATGAATATTGTAAATGCACAAACAGTAATTTCTCCGCATTGCAAGGTGCAATTCTGAAATTTTTTGCTTTTTCCTGCTCCTCTTAGCATGATAAAGAAGATTCAAAGAGAGTGAGATGCCAGCTCCTTTCATTCAGTCAGTAGCTTCAATCATTTCTGGACGTTTTTCAATGGCAAAAATCAATGAATATTGTAAATGCACAAACAGTAATTTCTCCGCATTGCAAGGTGCAATTCTGAAATTTTTTGCTTTTTCCTGCTCCTCTAAGCATGATAAAGAAGATTCAAAGAGAGTGAGATGCCAGATCCTTTCCTTCAGTCAGTAGCTTCAATCATTTCTGGTATATGAATAACATGATGTTTTTCAATTGCAAAAATCAATGAATTTTGTAAATGCACAAACAGTAATTTCTCCGCATTGCAAGGCGCAATTCTGAAATTTTTTGCTTTTTCCTGCTCCTCTTAGCATGATAAAGAAGATTCAAAGAGAGTGAGATGCCAGCTCCTTTCATTCAGTCAGTAGCTTCAATCATTTCTGGACATTTTTCAATGGCAAAAATCAATGAATATTGTAAATGCACAAACAGTAATTTCTCCGCATTGCAAGGTGCAATTCTGAAATTTTTTGCTTTTTCCTGCTCCTCTTAGCATGATAAAGAAGATTCAAAGAGAGTGAGATGCCAGCTCCTTTCATTCAGTCAGTAGCTTCAATCATTTCTGGACGTTTTTCAATGGCAAAAATCAATGAATATTGTAAATGCACAAACAGTAATTTCTCCGCATTGCAAGGTGCAATTCTGAAATTTTTTGCTTTTTCCTGCTCCTCTTAGCATGATAAAGAAGATTCAAAGAGAGTGAGATGCCAGCTCCTTTCATTCAGTCAGTACCTTCAATCATTTCTGGACGTTTTTCAATGGCAAAAATCAATGAATATTGTAAATGCACAAACAGTAATTTCTCCGCATTGCAAGGTGCAATTCTGAAATTTTTTGCTTTTTCCTGCTCCTCTTAGCATGATAAAGAAGATTCAAAGAGAGTGAGATGCCAGCTCCTTTAATTCAGTCAGTACCTTCAATCATTTCTGGATGTTTTTCAATGGCAAAAATCAATGAATATTGTAAATGCACAAACAGTAATTTCTCCGCATTGCAAGGTGCAATTCTGAAATTTTTTGCTTTTTCCTGCTCCTCTTAGCATGATAAAGAAGATTCAAAGAGAGTGAGATGCCAGCTCCTTTCATTCAGTCAGTAGCTTCAATCATTTCTGGACGTTTTTCAATGGCAAAAATCAATGAATATTGTAAATGCACAAACTGTAATTTCTCCGCATTGCAAGGTGCAATTCTGAAATTTTTTGCTTTTTCCTGCTCCTCTTAGCATGATAAAGAAGATTCAAAGAGAGTGAGATGCCAGCTCCTTTCATTCAGTCAGTAGCTTCAATCATTTCTGGTATATGAATAACATGATGTTTTTCAATCGCAAAAATCAATGAATATTGTAAATGCACAAACAGTAATTTCTCCGCATTGCAAGGTGCAATTCTGAAATTTTTTGCTTTTTCCTGCTCCTCTTAGCATGATAAAGAAGATTCAAAGAGAGTGAGATGCCAGCTCCTTTCCTTCAGTCAGTAGCTTCAATCATTTCTGGTATATGAATAACATGATGTTTTTCAATGGCAAAAATCAATGAATTTTGTAAATGCACAAACAGTAATTTCTCCGCATTGCAAGGCGCAATTCTGAAATTTTTTGCTTTTTCCTGCTCCTCTTAGCATGATAAAGAAGATTCAAAGAGAGTGAGATGCCAGCTCCTTTCATTCAGTCAGTAGCTTCAATCATTTCTGGACATTTTTCAATGGCAAAAGTCAATGAATATTGTAAATGCACAAACAGTAATTTCTCCGCATTGCAAGGTGCAATTCTGAAATTTTTTGCTTTTACCTGCTCCTCTAAGCATGATAAAGAAGATTCAAAGAGAGTGAGATGCCAGATCCTTTCCTTCAGTCAGTAGCTTCAATCATTTCTGGTATATGAATAACATGATGTTTTTCAATGGCAAAAATCAATGAATTTTGTAAATGCACAAACAGTAATTTCTCCGCATTGCAAGGCGCAATTCTGAAATTTTTTGCTTTTTCCTGCTCCTCTTAGCATGATAAAGAAGATTCAAAGAGAGTGAGATGCCAGCTCCTTTCATTCAGTCAGTAGCTTCAATCATTTCTGGACATTTTTCAATGGCAAAAATCAATGAATATTGTAAATGCACAAACAGTAATTTCTCCGCATTGCAAGGTGCAATTCTGAAATTTTTTGCTTTTTCCTGCTCCTCTTAGCATGATAAAGAAGATTCAAAGAGAGTGAGATGCCAGCTCCTTTCATTCAGTCAGTAGCTTCAATCATTTCTGGACGTTTTTCAATGGCAAAAATCAATGAATATTGTAAATGCACAAACAGTAATTTCTCCGCATTGCAAGGTGCAATTCTGAAATTTTTTGCTTTTTCCTGCTCCTCTTAGCATGATAAAGAAGATTCAAAGAGAGTGAGATGCCAGCTCCTTTCATTCAGTCAGTACCTTCAATCATTTCTGGACGTTTTTCAATGGCAAAAATCAATGAATATTGTAAATGCACAAACAGTAATTTCTCCGCATTGCAAGGTGCAATTCTGAAATTTTTTGCTTTTTCCTGCTCCTCTTAGCATGATAAAGAAGATTCAAAGAGAGTGAGATGCCAGCTCCTTTCATTCAGTCAGTAGCTTCAATCATTTCTGGACGTTTTTCAATGGCAAAAATCAATGAATATTGTAAATGCACAAACTGTAATTTCTCCGCATTGCAAGGTGCAATTCTGAAATTTTTTGCTTTTTCCTGCTCCTCTTAGCATGATAAAGAAGATTCAAAGAGAGTGAGATGCCAGCTCCTTTCATTCAGTCAGTAGCTTCAATCATTTCTGGTATATGAATAACATGATGTTTTTCAATAGCAAAAATCAATGAATATTGTAAATGCACAAACAGTAATTTCTCCGCATTGCAAGGTGCAATTCTGAAATTTTTTGCTTTTTCCTGCTCCTCTTAGCATGATAAAGAAGATTCAAAGAGAGTGAGATGCCAGCTCCTTTCATTCAGTCAGTAGCTTCAATCATTTCTGGATGTTTTTCAATGGCAAAAATCAATGAATATTGTAAATGCACAAACAGTAATTTCTCCGCATTGCAAGGTGCAATTCTGAAATTTTTTACTTTTTCCTGCTCCTCTTAGCATGATAAAGAAGATTCAAAGAGAGTGAGATGCCAGCTCCTTTCATTCAGTCAGTAGCTTCAATCATTTCTGGTATATGAATAACATGATGTTTTTCAATCGCAAAAATCAATGAATATTGTAAATGCACAAACAGTAATTTCTCCGCATTGCAAGGTGCAATTCTGAAATTTTTTGCTTTTTCCTGCTCCTCTTAGCATGATAAAGAAGATTCAAAGAGAGTGAGATGCCAGCTCCTTTCATTCAGTCAGTAGCTTCAATCATTTCTGGACGTTTTTCAATGGCAAAAATCAATGAATATTGTAAATGCACAAACAGTAATTTCTCCGCATTGCAAGGTGCAATTCTGAAATTTTTTGCTTTTTCCTGCTCCTCTAAGCATGATAAAGAAGATTCAAAGAGAGTGAGATGCCAGATCCTTTCCTTCAGTCAGTAGCTTCAATCATTTCTGGTATATGAATAACATGATGTTTTTCAATTGCAAAAATCAATGAATTTTGTAAATGCACAAACAGTAATTTCTCCGCATTGCAAGGCGCAATTCTGAAATTTTTTGCTTTTTCCTGCTCCTCTTAGCATGATAAAGAAGATTCAAAGAGAGTGAGATGCCAGCTCCTTTCATTCAGTCAGTAGCTTCAATCATTTCTGGACATTTTTCAATGGCAAAAATCAATGAATATTGTAAATGCACAAACAGTAATTTCTCCGCATTGCAAGGTGCAATTCTGAAATTTTTTGCTTTTTCCTGCTCCTCTTAGCATGATAAAGAAGATTCAAAGAGAGTGAGATGCCAGCTCCTTTCATTCAGTCAGTAGCTTCAATCATTTCTGGACGTTTTTCAATGGCAAAAATCAATGAATATTGTAAATGCACAAACAGTAATTTCTCCGCATTGCAAGGTGCAATTCTGAAATTTTTTGCTTTTTCCTGCTCCTCTTAGCATGATAAAGAAGATTCAAAGAGAGTGAGATGCCAGCTCCTTTCATTCAGTCAGTACCTTCAATCATTTCTGGACGTTTTTCAATGGCAAAAATCAATGAATATTGTAAATGCACAAACAGTAATTTCTCCGCATTGCAAGGTGCAATTCTGAAATTTTTTGCTTTTTCCTGCTCCTCTTAGCATGATAAAGAAGATTCAAAGAGAGTGAGATGCCAGCTCCTTTAATTCAGTCAGTACCTTCAATCATTTCTGGATGTTTTTCAATGGCAAAAATCAATGAATATTGTAAATGCACAAACAGTAATTTCTCCGCATTGCAAGGTGCAATTCTGAAATTTTTTGCTTTTTCCTGCTCCTCTTAGCATGATAAAGAAGATTCAAAGAGAGTGAGATGCCAGCTCCTTTCATTCAGTCAGTAGCTTCAATCATTTCTGGACGTTTTTCAATGGCAAAAATCAATGAATATTGTAAATGCACAAACTGTAATTTCTCCGCATTGCAAGGTGCAATTCTGAAATTTTTTGCTTTTTCCTGCTCCTCTTAGCATGATAAAGAAGATTCAAAGAGAGTGAGATGCCAGCTCCTTTCATTCAGTCAGTAGCTTCAATCATTTCTGGTATATGAATAACATGATGTTTTTCAATCGCAAAAATCAATGAATATTGTAAATGCACAAACAGTAATTTCTCCGCATTGCAAGGTGCAATTCTGAAATTTTTTGCTTTTTCCTGCTCCTCTTAGCATGATAAAGAAGATTCAAAGAGAGTGAGATGCCAGCTCCTTTCCTTCAGTCAGTAGCTTCAATCATTTCTGGTATATGAATAACATGATGTTTTTCAATGGCAAAAATCAATGAATTTTGTAAATGCACAAACAGTAATTTCTCCACATTGCAAGGCGCAATTCTGAAATTTTTTGCTTTTTCCTGCTCCTCTTAGCATGATAAAGAAGATTCAAAGAGAGTGAGATGCCAGCTCCTTTCATTCAGTCAGTAGCTTCAATCATTTCTGGACATTTTTCAATGGCAAAAGTCAATGAATATTGTAAATGCACAAACAGTAATTTCTCCGCATTGCAAGGTGCAATTCTGAAATTTTTTGCTTTTTCCTGCTCCTCTTAGCATGATAAAGAAGATTCAAAGAGAGTGAGATGCCAGCTCCTTTCATTCAGTCAGTAGCTACAATCATTTCTGGACGTTTTTCAATGGCAAAAATCAATGAATATTGTAAATGCACAAACAGTAATTTCTCCGCATTGCAAGGTGCAATTCTGAAATTTTTTGCTTTTTCCTGCTCCTCTTAGCATGATAAAGAAGATTCAAAGAGAGTGAGGTGCCAGCTCCTTTCATTCAGTCAGGAGCTTCAAACATTTCTGGTATATGAATAACATGTTTTTCAATGGCAAAAATCAATGAATATTGTAAATGCACAAACAGTAATTTCTCCGCATTGCAAGGTGCAATTCTGAAATTTTTTGCTTTTTCCTGCTCCTCTTAGCATGATAAAGAAGATTCAAAGAGAGTGAGATGCCAGCTCCTTTCATTCAGTCAGTAGCTTCAATCATTTCTGGACGTTTTTCAATGGCAAAAATCAATGAATATTGTAAATGCACAAACTGTAATTTCTCCGCATTGCAAGGTGCAATTCTGAAATTTTTTGCTTTTTCCTGCTCCTCTTAGCATGATAAAGAAGATTCAAAGAGAGTGAGATGCCAGCTCCTTTCATTCAGTCAGTAGCTTCAATCATTTCTCGACGTTTTTCAATGGCAAAAATCAACGAATATTGTAAATGCACAAACAGTAATTTCTCCGCATTTCAAGGTGCAATTCTGAAATTTTTTGCTTTTTCCTGCTCCTCTTAGCATGATAAAGAAGATTCAAAGAGAGCGAGATGCCAGCTCCTTTCATTCAGTCAGTAGCTTCAATCATTTCTGGACGTTTTTCAATGGCAAAAATCAATGAATATTGTAAATGCACAAACTGTAATTTCTCCGCATTGCAAGGTGCAATTCTGAAATTTTTTGCTTTTTCCTGCTCCTCTTAGCATGATAAAGAAGATTCAAAGAGAGTGAGATGCCAGCTCCTTTCATTCAGTCAGTAGCTTCAATCATTTCTGGACGTTTTTCAATGGCAAAAATCAATGAATATTGTAAATGCACAAACAGTAATTTCTCCGCATTGCAAGGTGCAATTCTGAAATTTTTTGCTTTTTCCTGCTCCTCTTAGCATGATAAAGAAGATTCAAAGAGAGTGAGATGCCAGCTCCTTTCATTCAGTCAGTAGCTTCAATCATTTCTGGACGTTTTTCAATGGCAAAAATCAATGAATATTGTAAATGCACAAACTGTAATTTCTCCGCATTGCAAGGTGCAATTCTGAAATTTTTTGCTTTTTCCTGCTCCTCTTAGCATGATAAAGAAGATTCAAAGAGAGTGAGATGCCAGCTCCTTTCATTCAGTCAGTAGCTTCAATCATTTCTGGTATATGAATAACATGATGTTTTTCAATCGCAAAAATCAATGAATATTGTAAATGCACAAACAGTAATTTCTCCGCATTGCAAGGTGCAATTCTGAAATTTTTTGCTTTTTCCTGCTCCTCTTAGCATGATAAAGAAGATTCAAAGAGAGTGAGATGCCAGCTCCTTTCCTTCAGTCAGTAGCTTCAATCATTTCTGGTATATGAATAACATGATGTTTTTCAATGGCAAAAATCAATGAATTTTGTAAATGCACAAACAGTAATTTCTCCGCATTGCAAGGCGCAATTCTGAAATTTTTTGCTTTTTCCTGCTCCTCTTAGCATGATAAAGAAGATTCAAAGAGAGTGAGATGCCAGCTCCTTTCATTCAGTCAGTAGCTTCAATCATTTCTGGACATTTTTCAAAGGCAAAAGTCAATGAATATTGTAAATGCACAAACAGTAATTTCTCCGCATTGCAAGGTGCAATTCTGAAATTTTTTGCTTTTACCTGCTCCTCTAAGCATGATAAAGAAGATTCAAAGAGAGTGAGATGCCAGATCCTTTCCTTCAGTCAGTAGCTTCAATCATTTCTGGTATATGAATAACATGATGTTTTTCAATGGCAAAAATCAATGAATTTTGTAAATGCACAAACAGTAATTTCTCCGCATTGCAAGGCGCAATTCTGAAATTTTTTGCTTTTTCCTGCTCCTCTTAGCATGATAAAGAAGATTCAAAGAGAGTGAGATGCCAGCTCCTTTCATTCAGTCAGTAGCTTCAATCATTTCTGGACATTTTTCAATGGCAAAAATCAATGAATATTGTAAATGCACAAACAGTAATTTCTCCGCATTGCAAGGTGCAATTCTGAAATTTTTTGCTTTTTCCTGCTCCTCTTAGCATGATAAAGAAGATTCAAAGAGAGTGAGATGCCAGCTCCTTTCATTCAGTCAGTAGCTTCAATCATTTCTGGACGTTTTTCAATGGCAAAAATCAATGAATATTGTAAATGCACAAACAGTAATTTCTCCGCATTGCAAGGTGCAATTCTGAAATTTTTTGCTTTTTCCTGCTCCTCTTAGCATGATAAAGAAGATTCAAAGAGAGTGAGATGCCAGCTCCTTTCATTCAGTCAGTACCTTCAATCATTTCTGGACGTTTTTCAATGGCAAAAATCAATGAATATTGTAAATGCACAAACAGTAATTTCTCCGCATTGCAAGGTGCAATTCTGAAATTTTTTGCTTTTTCCTGCTCCTCTTAGCATGATAAAGAAGATTCAAAGAGAGTGAGATGCCAGCTCCTTTCATTCAGTCAGTAGCTTCAATCATTTCTGGACGTTTTTCAATGGCAAAAATCAATGAATATTGTAAATGCACAAACTGTAATTTCTCCGCATTGCAAGGTGCAATTCTGAAATTTTTTGCTTTTTCCTGCTCCTCTTAGCATGATAAAGAAGATTCAAAGAGAGTGAGATGCCAGCTCCTTTCATTCAGTCAGTAGCTTCAATCATTTCTGGTATATGAATAACATGATGTTTTTCAATAGCAAAAATCAATGAATATTGTAAATGCACAAACAGTAATTTCTCCGCATTGCAAGGTGCAATTCTGAAATTTTTTGCTTTTTCCTGCTCCTCTTAGCATGATAAAGAAGATTCAAAGAGAGTGAGATGCCAGCTCCTTTCATTCAGTCAGTAGCTTCAATCATTTCTGGATGTTTTTCAATGGCAAAAATCAATGAATATTGTAAATGCACAAACAGTAATTTCTCCGCATTGCAAGGTGCAATTCTGAAATTTTTTACTTTTTCCTGCTCCTCTTAGCATGATAAAGAAGATTCAAAGAGAGTGAGATGCCAGCTCCTTTCATTCAGTCAGTAGCTTCAATCATTTCTGGTATATGAATAACATGATGTTTTTCAATGGCAAAAATCAATGAATATTGTAAATGCACAAACAGTAATTTCTCCGCATTGCAAGGTGCAATTCTGAAATTTTTTGCTTTTTCCTGCTCCTCTTAGCATGATAAAGAAGATTCAAAGAGAGTGAGATGCCAGCTCCTTTCATTCAGTCAGTAGCTTCAATCATTTCTGGACGTTTTTCAATGGCAAAAATCAATGAATATTGTAAATGCACAAACAGTAATTTCTCCGCATTGCAAGGTGCAATTCTGAAATTTTTTGCTTTTTCCTGCTCCTCTAAGCATGATAAAGAAGATTCAAAGAGAGTGAGATGCCAGATCCTTTCCTTCAGTCAGTAGCTTCAATCATTTCTGGTATATGAATAACATGATGTTTTTCAATTGCAAAAATCAATGAATTTTGTAAATGCACAAACAGTAATTTCTCCGCATTGCAAGGCGCAATTCTGAAATTTTTTGCTTTTTCCTGCTCCTCTTAGCATGATAAAGAAGATTCAAAGAGAGTGAGATGCCAGCTCCTTTCATTCAGTCAGTAGCTTCAATCATTTCTGGACATTTTTCAATGGCAAAAATCAATGAATATTGTAAATGCACAAACAGTAATTTCTCCGCATTGCAAGGTGCAATTCTGAAATTTTTTGCTTTTTCCTGCTCCTCTTAGCATGATAAAGAAGATTCAAAGAGAGTGAGATGCCAGCTCCTTTCATTCAGTCAGTAGCTTCAATCATTTCTGGACGTTTTTCAATGGCAAAAATCAATGAATATTGTAAATGCACAAACAGTTATTTCTCCGCATTGCAAGGTGCAATTCTGAAATTTTTTGCTTTTTCCTGCTCCTCTTAGCATGATAAAGAAGATTCAAAGAGAGTGAGATGCCAGCTCCTTTCATTCAGTCAGTACCTTCAATCATTTCTGGACGTTTTTCAATGGCAAAAATCAATGAATATTGTAAATGCACAAACAGTAATTTCTCCGCATTGCAAGGTGCAATTCTGAAATTTTTTGCTTTTTCCTGCTCCTCTTAGCATGATAAAGAAGATTCAAAGAGAGTGAGATGCCAGCTCCTTTCATTCAGTCAGTACCTTCAATCATTTCTGGATGTTTTTCAATGGCAAAAATCAATGAATATTGTAAATGCACAAACAGTAATTTCTCCGCATTGCAAGGTGCAATTCTGAAATTTTTTGCTTTTTCCTGCTCCTCTTAGCATGATAAAGAAGATTCAAAGAGAGTGAGATGCCAGCTCCTTTCATTCAGTCAGTAGCTTCAATCATTTCTGGACGTTTTTCAATGGCAAAAATCAATGAATATTGTAAATGCACAAACTGTAATTTCTCCGCATTGCAAGGTGCAATTCTGAAATTTTTTGCTTTTTCCTGCTCCTCTTAGCATGATAAAGAAGATTCAAAGAGAGTGAGATGCCAGCTCCTTTCATTCAGTCAGTAGCTTCAATCATTTCTGGTATATGAATAACATGATGTTTTTCAATCGCAAAAATCAATGAATATTGTAAATGCACAAACAGTAATTTCTCCGCATTGCAAGGTGCAATTCTGAAATTTTTTGCTTTTTCCTGCTCCTCTTAGCATGATAAAGAAGATTCAAAGAGAGTGAGATGCCAGCTCCTTTCCTTCAGTCAGTAGCTTCAATCATTTCTGGTATATGAATAACATGATGTTTTTCAATGGCAAAAATCAATGAATTTTGTAAATGCACAAACAGTAATTTCTCCGCATTGCAAGGCGCAATTCTGAAATTTTTTGCTTTTTCCTGCTCCTCTTAGCATGATAAAGAAGATTCAAAGAGAGTGAGATGCCAGCTCCTTTCATTCAGTCAGTAGCTTCAATCATTTCTGGACATTTTTCAATGGCAAAAGTCAATGAATATTGTAAATGCACAAACAGTAATTTCTCCGCATTGCAAGGTGCAATTCTGAAATTTTTTGCTTTTTCCTGCTCCTCTTAGCATGATAAAGAAGATTCAAAGAGAGTGAGATGCCAGCTCCTTTCATTCAGTCAGTAGCTACAATCATTTCTGGACGTTTTTCAATGGCAAAAATCAATGAATATTGTAAATGCACAAACAGTAATTTCTCCGCATTGCAAGGTGCAATTCTGAAATTTTTTGCTTTTTCCTGCTCCTCTTAGCATGATAAAGAAGATTCAAAGAGAGTGAGGTGCCAGCTCCTTTCATTCAGTCAGGAGCTTCAAACATTTCTGGTATATGAATAACATGTTTTTCAATGGCAAAAATCAATGAATATTGTAAATGCACAAACAGTAATTTCTCCGCATTGCAAGGTGCAATTCTGAAATTTTTTGCTTTTTCCTGCTCCTCTTAGCATGATAAAGAAGATTCAAAGAGAGTGAGATGCCAGCTCCTTTCATTCAGTCAGTAGCTTCAATCATTTCTGGACGTTTTTCAATGGCAAAAATCAATGAATATTGTAAATGCACAAACTGTAATTTCTCCGCATTGCAAGGTGCAATTCTGAAATTTTTTGCTTTTTCCTGCTCCTCTTAGCATGATAAAGAAGATTCAAAGAGAGTGAGATGCCAGCTCCTTTCATTCAGTCAGTAGCTTCAATCATTTCTGGACGTTTTTCAATGGCAAAAATCAACGAATATTGTAAATGCACAAACAGTAATTTCTCCGCATTGCAAGGTGCAATTCTGAAATTTTTTGCTTTTTCCTGCTCCTCTTAGCATGATAAAGAAGATTCAAAGAGAGCGAGATGCCAGCTCCTTTCATTCAGTCAGTAGCTTCAATCATTTCTGGACGTTTTTCAATGGCAAAAATCAATGAATATTGTAAATGCACAAACTGTAATTTCTCCGCATTGCAAGGTGCAATTCTGAAATTTTTTGCTTTTTCCTGCTCCTCTTAGCATGATAAAGAAGATTCAAAGAGAGTGAGATGCCAGCTCCTTTCATTCAGTCAGTAGCTTCAATCATTTCTGGACGTTTTTCAATGGCAAAAATCAATGAATATTGTAAATGCACAAACAGTAAATTCTCCGCATTGCAAGGTGCAATTCTGAAATTTTTTGCTTTTTCCTGCTCCTCTTAGCATGATAAAGAAGATTCAAAGAGAGTGAGATGCCAGCTCCTTTCCTTCAGTCAGTAGCTTCAATCATTTCTGGTATATGAATAACATGATGTTTTTCAATGGCAAAAATCAATGAATTTTGTAAATGCACAAACAGTAATTTCTCCGCATTGCAAGGCGCAATTCTGAAATTTTTTGCTTTTTCCTGCTCCTCTTAGCATGATAAAGAAGATTCAAAGAGAGTGAGATGCCAGCTCCTTTCATTCAGTCAGTAGCTTCAATCATTTCTGGACATTTTTCAATGGCAAAAATCAATGAATATTGTAAATGCACAAACAGTAATTTCTCCGCATTGCAAGGTGCAATTCTGAAATTTTTTGCTTTTTCCTGCTCCTCTTAGCATGATAAAGAAGATTCAAAGAGAGTGAGATGCCAGCTCCTTTCATTCAGTCAGTAGCTTCAATCATTTCTGGACGTTTTTCAATGGCAAAAATCAATGAATATTGTAAATGCACAAACAGTAATTTCTCCGCATTGCAAGGTGCAATTCTGAAATTTTTTGCTTTTTCCTGCTCCTCTTAGCATGATAAAGAAGATTCAAAGAGAGTGAGGTGCCAGCTCCTTTCATTCAGTCAGGAGCTTCAAACATTTCTGGTATATGAATAACATGTTTTTCAATGGCAAAAATCAATGAATATTGTAAATGCACAAACAGTAAATTCTCCGCATTGCAAGGTGCAATTCTGAAATTTTTTGCTTTTTCCTGCTCCTCTTAGCATGATAAAGAAGTTTCAAAGAGAGTGAGATGCCAGCTCCTTTCATTCAGTCAGTAGCTTCAATCATTTCTGGACGTTTTTCAATGGCAAAAATCAATGAATATTGTAAATGCACAAACTGTAATTTCTCCGCATTGCAAGGTGCAATTCTGAAATTTTTTGCTTTTTCCTGCTCCTCTTAGCATGATAAAGAAGATTCAAAGAGAGTGAGATGCCAGCTCCTTTCATTCAGTCAGTAGCTTCAATCATTTCTGGACGTTTTTCAATGGCAAAAATCAACGAATATTGTAAATGCACAAACAGTAATTTCTCCGCATTGCAAGGTGCAATTCTGAAATTTTTTGCTTTTTCCTGCTCCTCTTAGCATGATAAAGAAGATTCAAAGAGAGTGAGATGCCAGCTCCTTTCATTCAGTCAGTAGCTTCAATCATTTCTGGACGTTTTTCAATGGCAAAAATCAATGAATATTGTAAATGCACAAACTGTAATTTCTCCGCATTGCAAGGTGCAATTCTGAAATTTTTTGCTTTTTCCTGCTCCACTTAGCATGATAAAGAAGATTCAAAGAGAGTGAGATGCCAGCTCCTTTCATTCAGTCAGTAGCTTCAATCATTTCTGGACGTTTTTCAATGGCAAAAATCAATGAATATTGTAAATGCACAAACAGTAATTTCTCCGCATTGCAAGTTGCAATTCTGAAATTTTTTGCTTTTTCCTGCTCCTCTTAGCATGATAAAGAAGATTCAAAGAGAGTGAGATGCCAGCTCCTTTCATTCAGTCAGTACCTTCAATCATTTCTGGACGTTTTTCAATGGCAAAAATCAATGAATATTGTAAATGCACAAACAGTAATTTCTCCGCATTGCAAGGTGCAATTCTGAAATTTTTTGCTTTTTCCTGCTCCTCTTAGCATGATAAAGAAGATTCAAAGAGAGTGAGATGCCAGCTCCTTTCATTCAGTCAGTAGCTTCAAACATTTCTGGTATATGAATAACATGATGTTTTTCAATGGCAAAAATCAATGAATATTGTAAATGCACAAACAGTAATTTCTCCGCATTGCAAGGTGCAAGTCTGAAATTTTTTGCTTTTTTCTGCTCCTCTTAGCATGATAAAGAAGATTCAAAGAGAGTGAGATGCCAGCTCCTTTCATTCAGTCAGTAGCTTCAAACATTTCTGGTATATGAATAACATGATGTTTTTCAATGGCAAAAATCAATGAATATTGTAAATGCACAAACAGTAATTTCTCCGCATTGCAAGGTGCAAGTCTGAAATTTTTTGCTTTTTCCTGCTCCTCTTAGCATGATAAAGAAGATTCAAAGAGAGTGAGATGCCAGCTACTTTCATTCAGTCAGTAGCTTCAATCATTTCTGGACGTTTTTCAATGGTAAAAATCAATGAATATTGTAAATGCACAAACAGTAATTTCTCCACATTGCAAGGTGCAATTCTGAAATTTTTTGCTTTTTCATGCTCCTCTTAGCATGATAAAGAAGATTCAAAGAGATTGAGATGCCAGCTCCTTTCATTCAGTCAGTAGCTTCAAACATTTCTGGTATATGAATAACATTATGTTTTTCAATGGCAAAAATCAATGAATATTGTAAATGCACAAACAGTAATTTCTCCGCATTGCAAGGTGCAATTCTGAAATTTTTTGCTTTTTCCTGCTCCTCTTAGCATGATAAAGAAGATTCAAAGAGAGTGAGATGCCAGCTCCTTTCATTCAGTCAGTAGCTTCAAACATTTCTGGTATATGAATAACATGATGTTTTTCAATGGCAAAAATCAATGAATATTGTAAATGCACAAACAGTAATTTCTCCGCATTGCAAGGTGCAATTCTGAAATTTTTTGCTTTTTCCTGCTCCTCTTAGCATGATAAAGAAGATTCAAAGAGAGTGAGATGCCAGCTCCTTTCATTCAGTCAGTAGCTTCAATCATTTCTGGACGTTTTTCAATGGCAAAAATCAACGAATATTGTAAATGCACAAACAGTAATTTCTCCGCATTGCAAGGTGCAATTCTGAAATTTTTTGCTTTTTCCTGCTCCTCTTAGCATGATAAAGAAGATTCAAAGAGAGTGAGATGCCAGCTCCTTTCATTCAGTCAGTAGCTTCAATCATTTCTGGACGTTTTTCAATGGCAAAAATCAATGAATATTGTAAATGCACAAACTGTAATTTCTCCGCATTGCAAGGTGCAATTCTGAAATTTTTTGCTTTTTCCTGCTCCTCTTAGCATGATAAAGAAGATTCAAAGAGAGTGAGATGCCAGCTCCTTTCATTCAGTCAGTAGCTTCAATCATTTCTGGACGTTTTTCAATGGCAAAAATCAATGAATATTGTAAATGCACAAACAGTAAATTCTCCGCATTGCAAGGTGCAATTCTGAAATTTTTTGCTTTTTCCTGCTCCTCTTAGCATGATAAAGAAGATTCAAAGAGAGTGAGATGCCAGCTCCTTTCCTTCAGTCAGTAGCTTCAATCATTTCTGGTATATGAATAACATGATGTTTTTCAATGGCAAAAATCAATGAATTTTGTAAATGCACAAACAGTAATTTCTCCGCATTGCAAGGCGCAATTCTGAAATTTTTTGCTTTTTCCTGCTCCTCTTAGCATGATAAAGAAGATTCAAAGAGAGTGAGATGCCAGCTCCTTTCATTCAGTCAGTAGCTTCAATCATTTCTGGACATTTTTCAATGGCAAAAATCAATGAATATTGTAAATGCACAAACAGTAATTTCTCCGCATTGCAAGGTGCAATTCTGAAATTTTTTGCTTTTTCCTGCTCCTCTTAGCATGATAAAGAAGATTCAAAGAGAGTGAGATGCCAGCTCCTTTCATTCAGTCAGTAGCTTCAATCATTTCTGGACGTTTTTCAATGGCAAAAATCAATGAATATTGTAAATGCACAAACAGTAATTTCTCCGCATTGCAAGGTGCAATTCTGAAATTTTTTGCTTTTTCCTGCTCCTCTTAGCATGATAAAGAAGATTCAAAGAGAGTGAGGTGCCAGCTCCTTTCATTCAGTCAGGAGCTTCAAACATTTCTGGTATATGAATAACATGTTTTTCAATGGCAAAAATCAATGAATATTGTAAATGCACAAACAGTAAATTCTCCGCATTGCAAGGTGCAATTCTGAAATTTTTTGCTTTTTCCTGCTCCTCTTAGCATGATAAAGAAGATTCAAAGAGAGTGAGATGCCAGCTCCTTTCATTCAGTCAGTAGCTTCAATCATTTCTGGACGTTTTTCAATGGCAAAAATCAATGAATATTGTAAATGCACAAACTGTAATTTCTCCGCATTGCAAGGTGCAATTCTGAAATTTTTTGCTTTTTCCTGCTCCTCTTAGCATGATAAAGAAGATTCAAAGAGAGTGAGATGCCAGCTCCTTTCATTCAGTCAGTAGCTTCAATCATTTCTGGACGTTTTTCAATGGCAAAAATCAACGAATATTGTAAATGCACAAACAGTAATTTCTCCGCATTGCAAGGTGCAATTCTGAAATTTTTTGCTTTTTCCTGCTCCTCTTAGCATGATAAAGAAGATTCAAAGAGAGTGAGGTGCCAGCTCCTTTCATTCAGTCAGGAGCTTCAAACATTTCTGGTATATGAATAACATGTTTTTCAATGGCAAAAATCAATGAATATTGTAAATGCACAAACAGTAAATTCTCCGCATTGCAAGGTGCAATTCTGAAATTTTTTGCTTTTTCCTGCTCCTCTTAGCATGATAAAGAAGATTCAAAGAGAGTGAGATGCCAGCTCCTTTCATTCAGTCAGTAGCTTCAATCATTTCTGGACGTTTTTCAATGGCAAAAATCAATGAATATTGTAAATGCACAAACTGTAATTTCTCCGCATTGCAAGGTGCAATTCTGAAATTTTTTGCTTTTTCCTGCTCCTCTTAGCATGATAAAGAAGATTCAAAGAGAGTGAGATGCCAGCTCCTTTCATTCAGTCAGTAGCTTCAATCATTTCTGGACGTTTTTCAATGGCAAAAATCAACGAATATTGTAAATGCACAAACAGTAATTTCTCCGCATTGCAAGGTGCAATTCTGAAATTTTTTGCTTTTTCCTGCTCCTCTTAGCATGATAAAGAAGATTCAAAGAGAGTGAGATGCCAGCTCCTTTCATTCAGTCAGTAGCTTCAATCATTTCTGGACGTTTTTCAATGGCAAAAATCAATGAATATTGTAAATGCACAAACTGTAATTTCTCCGCATTGCAAGGTGCAATTCTGAAATTTTTTGCTTTTTCCTGCTCCACTTAGCATGATAAAGAAGATTCAAAGAGAGTGAGATGCCAGCTCCTTTCATTCAGTCAGTAGCTTCAATCATTTCTGGACGTTTTTCAATGGCAAAAATCAATGAATATTGTAAATGCACAAACAGTAATTTCTCCGCATTGCAAGTTGCAATTCTGAAACTTTTTGCTTTTTCCTGCTCCTCTTAGCATGATAAAGAAGATTCAAAGAGAGTGAGATGCCAGCTCCTTTCATTCAGTCAGTACCTTCAATCATTTCTGGACGTTTTTCAATGGCAAAAATCAATGAATATTGTAAATGCACAAACAGTAATTTCTCCGCATTGCAAGGTGCAATTCTGAAATTTTTTGCTTTTTCCTGCTCCTCTTAGCATGATAAAGAAGATTCAAAGAGAGTGAGATGCCAGCTCCTTTCATTCAGTCAGTAGCTTCAAACATTTCTGGTATATGAATAACATGATGTTTTTCAATGGCAAAAATAAATGAATATTGTAAATGCACAAACAGTAATTTCTCCGCATTGCAAGGTGCAAGTCTGAAATTTTTTGCTTTTTTCTGCTCCTCTTAGCATGATAAAGAAGATTCAAAGAGAGTGAGATGCCAGCTCCTTTCATTCAGTCAGTAGCTTCAAACATTTCTGGTATATGAATAACATGATGTTTTTCAATGGCAAAAATCAATGAATATTGTAAATGCACAAACAGTAATTTCTCCGCATTGCAAGGTGCAATTCTGAAATTTTTTGCTTTTTCCTGCTCCTCTTAGCATGATAAAGAAGATTCAGAGAGAGTGAGATGCCAGCTCCTTTCATTCAGTCAGTAGCTTCAAACATTTCTGGTATATGAATAACATGATGTTTTTCAATGGCAAAAATCAATGAATATTGTAAATGCACAAACAGTAATTTCTCCGAATTGCAAGGTGCAAGTCTGAAATTTTTTGCTTTTTCCTGCTCCTCTTAGCATGATAAAGAAGATTCAAAGAGAGTGAGATGCCAGCTACTTTCATTCAGTCAGTAGCTTCAATCATTTCTGGACGTTTTATAATGGTAAAAATCAATGAATATTGTAAATGCACAAACAGTAATTTCTCCACATTGCAAGGTGCAATTCTGAAATTTTTTGCTTTTTCCTGCTCCTCTTAGCATGATAAAGAAGATTCAAAGAGAGTGAGATGCCAGCTCCTTTCATTCAGTCAGTAGCTTCAAACATTTCTGGTATATGAATAACATGATGTTTTTCAATGGCAAAAATCAATGAATATTGTAAATGCACAAACAGTAATTTCTCCGCATTGCAAGGTGCAATTCTGAAATTTTTTGCTTTTTCCTGCTCCTCTTAGCATGATAAAGAAGATTCAAAGAGAGTGAGATGCCAGCTCCTTTCATTCAGTCAGTAGCTTCAATCATTTCTGGATGTTTTTCAATGGCAAAAATCAATGAATATTGTAAATGCACAAACAGTAATTTCTCCGCATTGCAAGGTGCAATTCTGAAATTTTTTGCTTTTTCCTGCTCCTCTTAGCATGATAAAGAAGATTCAAAGAGAGTGAGATGCCAGCTCCTTTCATTCAGTCAGTAGCTTCAATCATTTCTGGACGTTTTTCAATGGCAAAAATCAATGAATATTGTAAATGCACAAACAGTAATTTCTCCGCATTGCAAGGTGCAATTCTGAAATTTTTTGCTTTTTCCTGCTCCTCTTAGCATGATAAAGAAGATTCAAAGAGAGTGAGATGCCAGCTCCTTTCATTCAGTCAGTACCTTCAATCATTTCTGGACGTTTTTCAATGGCAAAAATCAATGAATATTGTAAATGCACAAACAGTAATTTCTCCTCATTGCAAGGTGCAATTCTGAAATTTTTTGCTTTTTCCCGCTCCTCTTAGCATGATAAAGAAGATTCAAAGAGATTGAGGTGCCAGCTCCTTTCATTCAGTCAGTAGCTTCAAACATTTCTGGTATATGAATAACATGTTTTTCAATGGCAAAAATCAATGAATATTGTAAATGCACAAACAGTAATTTCTCCGCATTGCAAGGTGCAATTCTGAAATTTTTTGCTTTTTCCAGCTCCTCTTAGCATGATAAAGAAGATTCAAAGAGAGTGAGATGCCAGCTCCTTTCATTCAGTCAGTAGCTTCAATCATTTCTGGACGTTTTTCAATGGCAAAAATCAATGAATATTGTAAATGCACAAACAGTAATTTCTCCGCATTGCAAGGTGCAATTCTGAAATTTTTTGCTTTTTCCTGCTCCTCTTAGCATGATAAAGAAGATTCAAAGAGAGTGAGATGCCAGCTCCTTTCATTCAGTCAGTAGCTTCAATCATTTCTGGACGTTTTTCAATGGCAAAAATCAATGAATATTGTAAATGAACAAACAGTAATTTCTCCGCATTGCAAGGTGCAATTCTGAAATTTTTTGCTTTTTCCTGCTCCTCTTAGCATGATAAAGAAGATTCAAAGAGAGTGAGATGCCAGCTCCTTTCATTCAGTCAGTAGCTTCAAACATTTCTGGTATATGAATAACATGATGTTTTTCAATGGCAAAAATCAATGAATATTGTAAATGCACAAACAGTAATTTCTCCGCATTGCAAGGTGCAAGTCTGAAATTTTTTGCTTTTTCCTGCTCCTCTTAGCATGATAAAGAAGATTCAAAGAGAGTGAGATGCCAGCTCCTTTCATTCAGTCAGTAGCTTCAATCATTTCTGGACGTTTTTCAATGGTAAAAATCAATGAATATTGTAAATGCACAAACAGTAATTTCTCCACATTGCAAGGTGCAATTCTAAAATTTTTTGCTTTTTCCTGCTCCTCTTAGCATGATAAAGAAGATTCAAAGAGAGTGAGATGCCAGCTCCTTTCATTCAGTCAGTAGCTTCAAACATTTCTGGTATATGAATAACATGATGTTTTTCAATGGCAAAAATCAATGAATATTGTAAATGCACAAACAGTAATTTCTCCGCATTGCAAGGTGCAATTCTGAAATTTTTTGCTTTTTCCTGCTCCTCTTAGCATGATTCAAAGAGAGTGAGATGCCAGCTCCTTTCATTCAGTCAGTAGCTTCAATCATTTCTGGACGTTTTTCAATGGCAAAAATCAATGAATATTGTAAATGCACAAACAGTAATTTCTCCGCATTGCAAGGTGCAATTCTGAAATTTTTTGGTTTTTCCTGCTCCTCTTAGCATGATAAAGAAGATTCAAAGAGAGTGAGATGTCAGCTCCTTTCATTCAGTCAGTAGCTTCAAACATTTCTGGTATATGAATAACATGATGTTTTTCAATGGCAAAAATCAATGAATATTGTAAATGCACAAACAGTAATTTCTCCGCATTGCAAGGTGCAATTCTGAAATTTTTTGCTTTTTCCTGCTCCTCTTAGCATGATAAAGAAGATTCAAAGAGAGTGAGATGCCAGCTCCTTTCATTCAGTCAGTAGCTTCAAACATTTCTGGTATATGAATAACATGATGTTTTTCAATGGCAAAAATCAATGAATATTGTAAATGCACAAACAGTAATTTCTCCGCATTGCAAGGTGCAAGTCTGAAATTTTTTGCTTTTTCCTGCTCCTCTTAGCATGATAAAGAAGATTCAAAGAGAGTGAGATGCCAGCTACTTTCATTCAGTCAGTAGCTTCAATCATTTCTGGACGTTTTTCAATGGTAAAAATCAATGAATATTGTAAATGCACAAACAGTAATTTCTCCACATTGCAAGGTGCAATTCTGAAGTTTTTTGCTTTTTCCTGCTCCTCTTAGCATGATAAAGAAGATTCAAAGAGATTGAGATGCCAGCTCCTTTCATTCAGTCAGTAGCTTCAAACATTTCTGGTATATGAATAACATGATGTTTTTCAATGGAAAAAATCAATGAATATTGTAAATGCACAAACAGTAATTTCTCCGCATTGCAAGGTGCAATTCTGAAATTTTTTGCTTTTTCCTGCTCCTCTTAGCATGATAAAGAAGATTCAAAGAGAGTGAGATGCCAGCTCCTTTCATTCAGTCAGTAGCTTCAAACATTTCTGGTATATCAATAACATGATGTTTTTCAATGGCAAAAATCAATGAATATTGTAAATGCACAAACAGTAATTTCTCCGCATTGCAAGGTGCAAGTCTGAAATTTTTTGCTTTTTCCTGCTCCTCTTAGCATGATAAAGAAGATTCAAAGAGAGTGAGATGCCAGCTACTTTCATTCAGTCAGTAGCTTCAATCATTTCTGGACGTTTTTCAATGGTAAAAATCAATGAATATTGTAAATGCACAAACAGTAATTTCTCCACATTGCAAGGTGCAATTCTGAAATTTTTTGCTTTTTCCTGCTCCTCTTAGCATGATAAAGAAGATTCAAAGAGAGTGAGATGCCAGCTCCTTTCATTCAGTCAGTAGCTTCAAACATTTCTGGTATATGAATAACATGATGTTTTTCAATGGCAAAAATCAATGAATATTGTAAATGCACAAACAGTAATTTCTCCGCATTGCAAGGTGCAATTCTGAAATTTTTTGCTTTTTCCTGCTCCTCTTAGCATGATAAAGATTCAAAGAGAGTGAGATGCCAGCTCCTTTCATTCAGTCAGTAGCTTCAATCATTTCTGGACGTTTCTCAATGGCAAAAATCAATGAATATTGTAAATGCACAAACTGTAATTTCTCCGCATTGCAAGGTGCAATTCTGAAATTTTTTGCTTTTTCCTGCTCCTCTTAGCATGATAAAGAAGATTCAAAGAGAGTGAGATGCCAGCTCCTTTCATTCAGTCAGTAGCTTCAATCATTTCTGGACGTTTTTCAATGGCAAAAATCAATGAATTTTGTAAATGCACAAACAGTAATTTCTCCGCATTGCAAGGTGCAATTCTGAAATTTTTTGCTTTTTCCTGCTCCTCTTAGCATGATAAAGAAGATTCAAAGAGAGTGAGATGCCAGCTCCTTTCATTCAGTCAGTACCTTCAATCATTTCTGGACGTTTTTCAATGGCAAAAATCAATGAATATTGTAAATGCACAAACAGTAATTTCTCCGCATTGCAAGGTGCAATTCTGAAATTTTTTGCTTTTTCCCGCTCCTCTTAGCATGATAAAGAAGATTCAAAGAGAGTGAGGTGCCAGCTCCTTTCATTCAGTCAGTAGCTTCAAACATTTCTGGTAAATGAATAACATGTTTTTCAATGGCAAAAATCAATGAATATTGTAAATGCACAAACAGTAATTTCTCCGCATTGCAAGGTGCAATTCTGAAATTTTTTGCTTTTTCCTGCTCCTCTTAGCATGATAAAGAAGATTCAAAGAGAGTGAGATGCCAGCTCCTTTCATTCAGTCAGTAGCTTCAATCATTTCTGGACGTTTTTCAATGGCAAAAATCAATGAATATTGTAAATGCACAAACAGTAATTTCTCCGCATTGCAAGGTGCAATTCTGAAATTTTTTGCTTTTTCCTGCTCCTCTTAGCATGATAAAGAAGATTCAAAGAGAGTGAGATGCCAGCTCCTTTCATTCAGTCAGTAGCTTCAATCATTTCTGGACGTTTTTCAATGGCAAAAATCAATGAATATTGTAAATGCACAAACAGTAATTTCTCCGCATTGCAAGGTGCAATTCTGAAATTTTTTGCTTTTTCCTGCTCCTCTTAGCATGATAAAGAAGATTCAAAGAGAGTGAGATGCCAGCTCCTTTCATTCAGTCAGTAGCTTCAAACATTTCTGGTATATGAATAACATGATGTTTTTCAATGGCAAAAATCAATGAATATTGTAAATGCACAAACAGTAATTTCTCCGCATTGCAAGGTGCAAGTCTGAAATTTTTTGCTTTTTCCTGCTCGTCTTAGCATGATAAAGAAGATTCAAAGAGAGTGAGATGCCAGCTACTTTCATTCAGTCAGTAGCTTCAATCATTTCTGGACGTTTTTCAATGGTAAAAATCAATGAATATTGTAAATGCACAAACAGTAATTTCTCCACATTGCAAGGTGCAATTCTAAAATTTTTTGCTTTTTCCTGCTCCTCTTAGCATGATAAAGAAGATTCAAAGAGAGTGAGATGCCAGCTCCTTTCATTCAGTCAGTAGCTTCAAACATTTCTGGTATATGAATAACATGATGTTTTTCAATGGCAAAAATCAATGAATATTGTAAATGCACAAACAGTAATTTCTCCGCATTGCAAGGTGCAATTCTGAAATTTTTTGCTTTTTCCTGCTCCTCTTAGCATGATTCAAAGAGAGTGAGATGCCAGCTCCTTTCATTCAGTCAGTAGCTTCAATCATTTCTGGACGTTTTTCAATGGCAAAAATCAATGAATATTGTAAATGCACAAACAGTAATTTCTCCGCATTGCAAGGTGCAATTCTGAAATTTTTTGCTTTTTCCTGCTCCTCTTAGCATGATAAAGAAGATTCAAAGAGAGTGAGATGTCAGCTCCTTTCATTCAGTCAGTAGCTTCAAACATTTCTGGTATATGAATAACATGATGTTTTTCAATGGCAAAAATCAATGAATATTGTAAATGCACAAACAGTAATTTCTCCGCATTGCAAGGTGCAATTCTGAAATTTTTTGCTTTTTCCTGCTCCTCTTAGCATGATAAAGAAGATTCAAAGAGAGTGAGATGCCAGCTCCTTTCATTCAGTCAGTAGCTTCAAACATTTCTGGTATATGAATAACATGATGTTTTTCAATGGCAAAAATCAATGAATATTGTAAATGCACAAACAGTAATTTCTCCGCATTGCAAGGTGCAAGTCTGAAATTTTTTGCTTTTTCCTGCTCCTCTTAGCATGATAAAGAAGATTCAAAGAGAGTGAGATGCCAGCTACTTTCATTCAGTCAGTAGCTTCAATCATTTCTGGACGTTTTTCAATGGTAAAAATCAATGAATATTGTAAATGCACAAACAGTAATTTCTCCACATTGCAAGGTGCAATTCTGAAGTTTTTTGCTTTTTCCTGCTCCTCTTAGCATGATAAAGAAGATTCAAAGAGATTGAGATGCCAGCTCCTTTCATTCAGTCAGTAGCTTCAAACATTTCTGGTATATGAATAACATGATGTTTTTCAATGGAAAAAATCAATGAATATTGTAAATGCACAAACAGTAATTTCTCCGCATTGCAAGGTGCAATTCTGAAATTTTTTGCTTTTTCCTGCTCCTCTTAGCATGATAAAGAAGATTCAAAGAGAGTGAGATGCCAGCTCCTTTCATTCAGTCAGTAGCTTCAAACATTTCTGGTATATCAATAACATGATGTTTTTCAATGGCAAAAATCAATGAATATTGTAAATGCACAAACAGTAATTTCTCCGCATTGCAAGGTGCAAGTCTGAAATTTTTTGCTTTTTCCTGCTCCTCTTAGCATGATAAAGAAGATTCAAAGAGAGTGAGATGCCAGCTACTTTCATTCAGTCAGTAGCTTCAATCATTTCTGGACGTTTTTCAATGGTAAAAATCAATGAATATTGTAAATGCACAAACAGTAATTTCTCCACATTGCAAGGTGCAATTCTGAAATTTTTTGCTTTTTCCTGCTCCTCTTAGCATGATAAAGAAGATTCAAAGAGAGTGAGATGCCAGCTCCTTTCATTCAGTCAGTACCTTCAAACATTTCTGGTATATGAATAACATGATGTTTTTCAATGGCAAAAATCAATGAATATTGTAAATGCACAAACAGTAATTTCTCCGCATTGCAAGGTGCAATTCTGAAATTTTTTGCTTTTTCCTGCTCCTCTTAGCATGATAAAGATTCAAAGAGAGTGAGATGCCAGCTCCTTTCATTCAGTCAGTAGCTTCAATAATTTCTGGACGTTTTTCAATGGCAAAAATCAATGAATATTGTAAATGCACAAACAGTAATTTCTCCGCATTGCAAGGTGCAATTCTGAAATTTTTTGCTTTTTCCTGCTCCTCTTAGCATGATAAAGAAGATTCAAAGAGAGTGAGATGCCAGCTCCTTTCATTCAGTCAGTAGCTTCAATCATTTCTGGACGTTTTTCAATGGCAAAAATCAATGAATATTGTAAATGCACAAACAGTAATTTCTCCGCATTGCAAGGTGCAATTCTGAAATTTTTTACTTTTTCCTGCTCCTCTTAGCATGATAAAGAAGATTCAAAGAGAGTGAGATGCCAGCTCCTTTCATTCAGTCAGTAGCTTCAATCATTTCTGGTATATGAATAACATGATGTTTTTCAATCGCAAAAATCAATGAATATTGTAAATGCACAAACAGTAATTTCTCCGCATTGCAAGGTGCAATTCTGAAATTTTTTGCTTTTTCCTGCTCCTCTTAGCATGATAAAGATGATTCAAAGAGAGTGAGATGCCAGCTCCTTTCATTCAGTCAGTAGCTTCAATCATTTCTGGACGTTTTTCAATGGCAAAAATCAATGAATATTGTAAATGCACAAACAGTAATTTCTCCGCATTGCAAGGTGCAATTCTGAAATTCTTTGCTTTTTCCTGCTCCTCTAAGCATGATAAAGAAGATTCAAAGAGAGTGAGATGCCAGATCCTTTCCTTCAGTCAGTAGCTTCAATCATTTCTGGTATATGAATAACATGATGTTTTTCAATGGCAAAAATCAATGAATTTTGTAAATGCACAAACAGTAATTTCTTCGCATTGCAAGGCGCAATTCTGAAATTTTTTACTTTTTCCTGCTCCTCTTAGCATGATAAAGAAGATTCAAAGAGAGTGAGATGCCAGCTCCTTTCATTCAGTCAGTAGCTTCAATCATTTCTGGTATATGAATAACATGATGTTTTTCAATGCAAAAATCAATGAATATTGTAAATGCAAAAACAGTAATTTCTCCGCATTGCAAGGTGCAATTCTGAAATTTTTTGCTTTTTCCTGCTCCTCTTAGCATGATAAAGAAGATTCAAAGAGAGTGAGATGCCAGCTCCTTTCATTCAGTCAGTAGCTTCAATCATTTCTGGACGTTTTTCAATGGCAAAAATCAATGAATATTGTAAATGCACAAACAGTAATTTCTCCGCATTGCAAGGTGCAATTCTGAAATTTTTTGCTTTTTCCTGCTCCTCTTAGCATGATAAAGAAGATTCAAAGAGAGTGAGATGCCAGCTCCTTTCATTCAGTCAGTAGCTTTAATCATTTCTGGACGTTTTTCAATGGCAAAAATCATTGAATATTGTAAATGCACAATCAGTAATTTCTCCGCATTGCAAGGTGCAATTCTGAAATTTTTTACTTTTTCCTGCTCCTCTTAGCATGATAAAGAAGATTCAAAGAGAGTGAGATGCCAGCTCCTTTCATTCAGTCAGTAGCTTCAATCATTTCTGGTATATGAATAACATGATGTTTTTCAATCGCAAAAATCAATGAATATTGTAAATGCACAAACAGTAATTTCTCCGCATTGCAAGGTGCAATTCTGAAATTTTTTGCTTTTTCCTGCTCCTCTTAGCATGATAAAGAAGATTCAAAGAGAGTGAGATGCCAGCTCCTTTCATTCTGTCAGTAGCTTCAATCATTTCTGGACGTTTTTCAATGGCAAAAACCAATGAATATTGTAAATGCACAAACAGTAATTTCTCCGCATTGCAAGGTGCAATTCTGAAACTTTTTGCTTTTTCCTGCTCCTCTTAGCATGATAAAGAAGATTCAAAGAGAGTGAGATGCCAGATCCTTTCCTTCAGTCAGTAGCTTCAATCATTTCTGGTATATGAATAACATGATGTTTTTCAATGGCAAAAATCAATGAATTTTGTAAATGCACAAACAGTAATTTCTCCGCATTGCAAGGCGCAATTCTGAAATTTTTTGCTTTTTCCTGCTCCTCTTAGCATGATAAAGAAGATTCAAAGAGAGTGAGATGCCAGCTCCTTTCATTCAGTCAGTAGCTTCAATCATTTCTGGACATTTTTCAATGGCAAAAATCAATGAATATTGTAAATGCACAAACAGTAATTTCTCCGCATTGCAAGGTGCAATTCTGAAATTTTTTGCTTTTTCCTGCTCCTCTTAGCATGATAAAGAAGATTCAAAGAGAGTGAGATGCCAGCTCCTTTCATTCAGTCAGTAGCTTCAATCATTTCTGGACGTTTTTCAATGGCAAAAATCAATGTATATTGTAAATGCACAAACAGTAATTTCTCCGCATTGCAAGGTGCAATTCTGAAATTTTTTGCTTTTTCCTGCTCCTCTTAGCATGATAAAGAAGATTCAAAGAGAGTGAGATGCCAGCTCCTTTCATTCAGTCAGTAGCTTCAATCATTTCTGGACGTTTTTCAATGGCAAAAATCAATGAATATTGTAAATGCACAAACAGTAATTTCTCCGCATTGCAAGGTGCAATTCTGAAATTTTTTGCTTTTTCCTGCTCCTCTTAGCATGATAAAGAAGATTCAAAGAGAGTGAGATGCCAGATCCTTTCCTTCAGTCAGTAGCTTCAATCATTTCTGGTATATGAATAACATGATGTTTTTCAATGGCAAAAATCAATGAATTTTGTAAATGCACAAACAGTAATTTCTCCGCATTGCAAGGCGCAATTCTGAAATTTTTTGCTTTTTCCTGCTCCTCTTAGCATGATAAAGAAGATTCAAAGAGAGTGAGATGCCAGCTCCTTTCATTCAGTCAGTAGCTTCAATCATTTCTGGACATTTTTCAATGGCAAAAATCAATGAATATTGTAAATGCACAAACAGTAATTTCTCCGCATTGCAAGGTGCAATTCTGAAATTTTTTGCTTTTTCCTGCTCCTCTTAGCATGATAAAGAAGATTCAAAGAGAGTGAGATGCCAGCTCCTTTCATTCAGTCAGTAGCTTCAATCATTTCTGGACGTTTTTCAATGGCAAAAATCAATGAATATTGTAAATGCACAAACAGTAATTTCTCCGCATTGCAAGGTGCAATTCTGAAATTTTTTGCTTTTTCCTGCTCTTCTTAGCATGATAAAGAAGATTCAAAGAGAGTGAGATGCCAGCTCCTTTCATTCAGTCAGTAGCTTCAATCATTTCTGGACGTTTTTCAATGGCAAAAATCAATGAATATTGTAAATGCACAAACAGTAATTTCTCCGCATTGCAATGTGCAATTCTGAAATTTTTTGCTTTTTCCTGCTCCTCTTAGCATGATAAAGAAGATTCAAAGAGAGTGAGATGCCAGCTCCTTTCGTTCAGTCAGTAGCTTCAATCATTTCTGGACGTTTTTCAATGGCAAAAATCATTGAATATTATAAATGCACAAACAGTAATTTCTCCGCATTGCAAGGTGCAATTCTGAAATTTTTTACTTTTTCCTGCTCCTCTTAGCATGATAAAGAAGATTCAAAGAGAGTGAGATGCCAGCTCCTTTCATTCAGTCAGTAGCTTCAATCATTTCTGGTATATGAATAACATGATGTTTTTCAATGGCAAAAATCAATGAATATTGTAAATGCACAAACAGTAATTTCTCCGCATTGCAAGGTGCAATTCTGAAATTTTTTGCTTTTTCCTGCTCCTCTTAGCATGATAAAGAAGATTCAAAGAGAGTGAGATGCCAGCTCCTTTCATTCAGTCAGTAGCTTCAATCATTTCTGGACGTTTTTCAATGGCAAAAATCAATGAATATTGTAAATGCACAAACAGTAATTTCTCCGCATTGCAAGGTGCAATTCTGAAATTTTTTGCTTTTTCCTGCTCCTCTTAGCATGATAAACAAGATTCAAAGAGAGTGAGATGCCAGCTCCTTTCATTCAGTCAGTAGCTTCAAACATTTCTGGTATATGAATAACATGATGTTTTTCAATGGCAAAAATCAATGAATATTGTAAATGCACAAACAGTAATTTCTCCGCATTGCAAGGTGCAAGTCTGAAATTTTTTGCTTTTTCCTGCTCGTCTTAGCATGATAAAGAAGATTCAAAGAGAGTGAGATGCCAGCTACTTTCATTCAGTCAGTAGCTTCAATCATTTCTGGACGTTTTTCAATGGTAAAAATCAATGAATATTGTAAATGCACAAACAGTAATTTCTCCACATTGCAAGGTGCAATTCTGAAATTTTTTGCTTTTTCCTGCTCCTCTTAGCATGATAAAGAAGATTCAAAGAGAGTGAGGTGCCAGCTCCTTTCATTCAGTCAGTAGCTTCAAACATTTCTGGTATATGAATAACATGTTTTTCAATGGCAAAAATCAATGAATATTGTAAATGCACAAACAGTAATTTCTCCGCATTGCAAGGTGCAATTCTGAAATTTTTTGCTTTTTCCTGCTCCTCTTAGCATGATAAAGAAGATTCAAAGAGAGTGAGATGCCAGCTCCTTTCATTCAGTCAGTAGCTTCAATAATTTCTGGACGTTTTTCAATGGCAAAAATCAATGAATATTGTAAATGCACAAACAGTAATTTCTCCGCATTGCAAGGTGCAATTCTGAAATTTTTTGCTTTTTCCTGCTCCTCTTAGCATGATAAAGAAGATTCAAAGAGAGTGAGATGCCAGCTCCTTTCATTCAGTCAGTAGCTTCAATCATTTCTGGACGTTTTTCAATGGCAAAAATCAATGAATATTGTAAATGCACAAACAGTAATTTCTCCGCATTGCAAGGTGCAATTCTGAAATTTTTTACTTTTTCCTGCTCCTCTTAGCATGATAAAGAAGATTCAAAGAGAGTGAGATGCCAGCTCCTTTCATTCAGTCAGTAGCTTCAATCATTTCTGGTATATGAATAACATGATGTTTTTCAATCGCAAAAATCAATGAATATTGTAAATGCACAAACAGTAATTTCTCCGCATTGCAAGGTGCAATTCTGAAATTTTTTGCTTTTTCCTGCTCCTCTTAGCATGATAAAGAAGATTCAAAGAGAGTGAGATGCCAGCTCCTTTCATTCAGTCAGTAGCTTCAATCATTTCTGGACGTTTTTCAATGGCAAAAATCAATGAATATTGTAAATGCACAAACAGTAATTTCTCCGCATTGCAAGGTGCAATTCTGAAATTCTTTGCTTTTTCCTGCTCCTCTAAGCATGATAAAGAAGATTCAAAGAGAGTGAGATGCCAGATCCTTTCCTTCAGTCAGTAGCTTCAATCATTTCTGGTATATGAATAACATGATGTTTTTCAATGGCAAAAATCAATGAATTTTGTAAATGCACAAACAGTAATTTCTCCGCATTGCAAGGCGCAATTCTGAAATTTTTTACTTTTTCCTGCTCCTCTTAGCATGATAAAGAAGATTCAAAGAGAGTGAGATGCCAGCTCCTTTCATTCAGTCAGTAGCTTCAATCATTTCTGGTATATGAATAACATGATGTTTTTCAATGGCAAAAATCAATGAATATTGTAAATGCACAAACAGTAATTTCTCCGCATTGCAAGGTGCAATTCTGAAATTTTTTGCTTTTTCCTGCTCCTCTTAGCATGATAAAGAAGATTCAAAGAGAGTGAGATGCCAGCTCCTTTCATTCAGTCAGTAGCTTCAATCATTTCTGGACGTTTTTCAATGGCAAAAATCAATGAATATTGTAAATGCACAAACAGTAATTTCTCCGCATTGCAAGGTGCAATTCTGAAATTTTTTGCTTTTTCCTGCTCCTCTTAGCATGATAAAGAAGATTCAAAGAGAGTGAGATGCCAGCTCCTTTCATTCAGTCAGTAGCTTTAATCATTTCTGGACATTTTTCAATGGCAAAAATCATTGAATATTGTAAATGCACAATCAGTAATTTCTCCGCATTGCAAGGTGCAATTCTGAAATTTTTTACTTTTTCCTGCTCCTCTTAGCATGATAAAGAAGATTCAAAGAGAGTGAGATGCCAGCTCCTTTCATTCAGTCAGTAGCTTCAATCATTTCTGGACATTTTTCAATGGCAAAAATCAATGAATATTGTAAATGCACAAACAGTAATTTCTCCGCATTGCAAGGTGCAATTCTGAAATTTTTTGCTTTTTCCTGCTCCTCTTAGCATGATAAAGAAGATTCAAAGAGAGGTAGATGCCAGCTCCTTTCATTCAGTCAGTAGCTTCAATCATTTCTGGACGTTTTTCAATGGCAAAAATCAATGAATATTGTAAATGCACAAACAGTAATTTCTCCGCATTGCAAGGTGCAATTCTGAAATTTTTTGCTTTTTCCTGCTCCTCTTAGCATGATAAAGAAGATTCAAAGAGAGTGAGATGCCAGCTCCTTTCATTCAGTCAGTAGCTTCAATCATTTCTGGACGTTTTTCAATGGCAAAAATCAATGAATATTGTAAATGCACAAACAGTAATTTCTCCGCATTGCAAGGTGCAATTCTGAAATTTTTTGCTTTTTCCTGCTCCTCTTAGCATGATAAAGAAGATTCAAAGAGAGTGAGATGCCAGATCCTTTCCTTCAGTCAGTAGCTTCAATCATTTCTGGTATATGAATAACATGATGTTTTTCAATGGCAAAAATCAATGAATTTTGTAAATGCACAAACAGTAATTTCTCCGCATTGCAAGGCGCAATTCTGAAATTTTTTGCTTTTTCCTGCTCCTCTTAGCATGATAAAGAAGATTCAAAGAGAGTGAGATGCCAGCTCCTTTCATTCAGTCAGTAGCTTCAATCATTTCTGGACATTTTTCAATGGCAAAAATCAATGAATATTGTAAATGCACAAACAGTAATTTCTCCGCATTGCAAGGTGCAATTCTGAAATTTTTTGCTTTTTCCTGCTCCTCTTAGCATGATAAAGAAGATTCAAAGAGAGTGAGATGCCAGCTCCTTTCATTCAGTCAGTAGCTTCAATCATTTCTGGACGTTTTTCAATGGCAAAAATCAATGAATATTGTAAATGCACAAACAGTAATTTCTCCGCATTGCAAGGTGCAATTCTGAAATTTTTTGCTTTTTCCTGCTCCTCTTAGCATGATAAAGAAGATTCAAAGAGAGTGAGATGCCAGCTCCTTTCATTCAGTCAGTAGCTTCAATAATTTCTGGACGTTTTTCAATGGCAAAAATCAATGAATATTGTAAATGCACAAACAGTAATTTCTCCGCATTGCAATGTGCAATTCTGAAATTTTTTGCTTTTTCCTGCTCCTCTTAGCATGATAAAGAAGATTCAAAGAGAGTGAGATGCCAGCTCCTTTCATTCAGTCAGTAGCTTCAAACATTTCTGGTACATGAATAACATGATGTTTTTCAATGTCAAAAATCAATGAATATTGTAAATGCACAAACAGTAATTTCTCCGCATTGCAAGGTGCAATTCTGAAATTTTTTGCTTTTTCCTGCTCCTCTTAGCATGATAAAGAAGATTCAAAGAGAGTGAGATGCCAGCTCCTTTCGTTCAGTCAGTAGCTTCAATCATTTCTGGACGTTTTTCAATGGCAAAAATCATTGAATATTATAAATGCACAAACAGTAATTTCTCCGCATTGCAAGGTGCAATTCTGAAATTTTTTACTTTTTCCTGCTCCTCTTAGCATGATAAAGAAGATTCAAAGAGAGTGAGATGCCAGCTCCTTTCATTCAGTCAGTAGCTTCAATCATTTCTGGTATATGAATAACATGATGTTTTTCAATGGCAAAAATCAATGAATATTGTAAATGCACAAACAGTAATTTCTCCGCATTGCAAGGTGCAATTCTGAAATTTTTTGCTTTTTCCTGCTCCTCTTAGCATGATAAAGAAGATTCAAAGAGAGTGAGATGCCAGCTCCTTTCACTCAGTCAGTAGCTTCAATCATTTCTGGACGTTTTTCAATGGCAAAAATCAATGAATATTGTAAATGCACAAACAGTAATTTCTCCGCATTGCAAGGTGCAATTCTGAAATTTTTTGCTTTTTCCTGCTCCTCTTAGCATGATAAACAAGATTCAAAGAGAGTGAGATGCCAGCTCCTTTCATTCAGTCAGTAGCTTCAATCATTTCTGGACGTTTTTCAATGTCAAAAATCATTGAATATTGTAAATGCACAAACAGTAATTTCTCCGCATTGCAAGGTGCAATTCTGAAATTTTTTACTTTTTCCTGCTCCTCTTAGCATGATTAAGAAGATTCAGAGTGAGATGCCAGCTCCTTTCATTCAGTCAGTAGCTTCAATCATTTCTGGTATATGAATAATATGATGTTTTTCAATCGCAAAAATCAATGAATATTGTAAATGCACAAACAGTAATTTCTCCGCATTGCAAGGTGCAATTCTGAAATTTTTTGCTTTTTCCTGCTCCTCTTAGCATGATAAAGAAGATTCAAAGAGAGTGAGATGCCAGCTCCTTTCATTCAGTCAGTAGCTTCAATCATTTCTGGACGTTTTTCAATGGCAAAAATCAATGAATATTGTAAATGCACAAACAGTAATTTCTCCGCATTGCAAGGTGCAATTCTGAAATTTTTTGCTTTTTCCTGCTCCTCTAAGCATGATAAAGAAGATTCAAAGAGAGTGAGATGCCAGATCCTTTCCTTCAGTCAGTAGCTTCAATCATTTCTGGTATATGAATAACATGATGTTTTTCAATGGCAAAAATCAATGAATTTTGTAAATGCACAAACAGTAATTTCTCCGCATTGCAAGGCGCAATTCTGAAATTTTTTGCTTTTTCCTGCTCCTCTTAGCATGATAAAGAAGATTCAAAGAGAGTGAGATGCCAGCTCCTTTCATTCAGTCAGTAGCTTCAATCATTTCTGGACATTTTTCAATGGCAAAAATCAATGAATATTGTAAATGCACAAACAGTAATTTCTCCGCATTGCAAGGTGCAATTCTGAAATTTTTTGCTTTTTCCTGCTCCTCTTAGCATGATAAAGAAGATTCAAAGAGAGTGAGATGCCAGCTCCTTTCATTCAGTCAGTAGCTTCAATCATTTCTGGACGTTTTTCAATGGCAAAAATCAATGAATATTGTAAATGCACAAACAGTAATTTCTCCGCATTGCAAGGTGCAATTCTGAAATTTTTTGCTTTTTCCTGCTCCTCTTAGCATGATAAAGAAGATTCAAAGAGAGTGAGATGCCAGCTCCTTTCATTCAGTCAGTACCTTCAATTATTTCTGGACCTTTTTCAATGGCAAAAATCAATGAATATTGTAAATGCACAAACAGTAATTTCTCCGCATTGCAAGGTGCAATTCTGAACTTTTTTGCTTTTTCCTGCTCCTCTTAGCATGATAAAGAAGATTCAAAGAGAGTGAGATGCCAGCTCCTTTCATTCAGTCAGTAGCTTCAATCATTTCTGGACGTTTTTCAATGGCAAAAATCAATGAATATTGTAAATGCACAAACTGTAATTTCTCCGCATTGCAAGGTGCAATTCTGAAATTTTTTGCTTTTTCCTGCTCCTCTTAGCATGATAAAGAAGATTCAAAGAGAGTGAGATGCCAGCTCCTTTCATTCAGTCAGTAGCTTCAATCATTTCTGGTATATGAATAACATGATGTTTTTCAATAGCAAAAATCAATGAATATTGGAAATGCACAAACAGTAATTTCTCCGCATTGCAAGGTGCAATTCTGAAATTTTTTGCTTTTTCCTGCTCCTCTTAGCATGATAAAGAAGATTCAAAGAGAGTGAGATGCCAGCTCCTTTCATTCAGTCAGTAGCTTCAATCATTTCTGGACGTTTTTCAATGGCAAAAATCAATGAATATTGTAAATGCACAAACAGTAATTTCTCCGCATTGCAAGGTGCAATTCTGAAATTTTTTACTTTTTCCTGCTCCTCTTAGCATGATAAAGAAGATTCAAAGAGAGTGAGATGCCAGCTCCTTTCATTCAGTCAGTAGCTTCAATCATTTCTGGACGTTTTTCAATGGCAAAAATCAATGAATATTGTAAATGCACAAACAGTAATTTCTCCGCATTGCAAGGTGCAATTCTGAAATTTTTTGCTTTTTCCTGCTCCTCTAAGCATGATAAAGAAGATTCAAAGAGAGTGAGATGCCATATCCTTTCCTTCAGTCAGTAGCTTCAATCATTTCTGGTATATGAATAACATGATGTTTTTCAATCGCAAAAATCAATGAATATTGTAAATGCACAAACAGTAATTTCTCCGCATTGCAAGGTGCAATTCTGAAATTTTTTGCTTTTTCCTGCTCCTCTTAGCATGATAAAGAAGATTCAAAGAGAGTGAGATGCCAGCTCCTTTCATTCAGTCAGTAGCTTCAATCATTTCTGGACGTTTTTCAATGGCAAAAATCAATGAATATTGTAAATGCACAAACAGTAATTTCTCCGCATTGCAAGGTGCAATTCTGAAATTTTTTGCTTTTTCCTGCTCCTCTAAGCATGATAAAGAAGATTCAAAGAGAGTGAGATGCCATATCCTTTCCTTCAGTCAGTAGATTCAATCATTTCTGGTATATGAATAACATGATGTTTTTCAATGGCAAAAATCAATGAATTTTGTAAATGCACAAACAGTAATTTCTCCGCATTGCAAGGCGCAATTCTGAAATTTTTTGCTTTTTCCTGCTCCTCTTAGCATGATAAAGAAGATTCAAAGAGAGTGAGATGCCAGCTCCTTTCATTCAGTCAGTAGCTTCAATCATTTCTGGACATTTTTCAATGGCAAAAATCAATGAATATTGTAAATGCACAAACAGTAATTTCTCCGCATTGCAAGGTGCAATTCTGAAATTTTTTGCTTTTTCCTGCTCCTCTTAGCATGATAAAGAAGATTCAAAGAGAGTGAGATGCCAGCTCCTTTCATTCAGTCAGTAGCTTCAATCATTTCTGGACGTTTTTCAATGGCAAAAATCAATGAATATTGTAAATGCACAAACAGTAATTTCTCCGCATTGCAAGGTGCAATTCTGAAATTTTTTGCTTTTTCCTGCTCCTCTTAGCATGATAAAGAAGATTCAAAGAGAGTGAGATGCCAGCTCCTTTCATTCAGTCAGTACCTTCAATCATTTCTGGACGTTTTTCAATGGCAAAAATCAATGAATATTGTAAATGCACAAACAGTAATTTCTCCGCATTGCAAGGTGCAATTCTGAAATTTTTTGCTTTTTCCTGCTCCTCTTAGCATGATAAAGAAGATTCAAAGAGAGTGAGATGCCAGCTCCTTTCATTCAGTCAGTAGCTTCAATCATTTCTGGACGTTTTTCAATGGCAAAAATCAATGAATATTGTAAATGCACAAACTGTAATTTCTCCGCATTGCAAGATGCAATTCTGAAATTTTTTGCTTTTTCCTGCTCCTCTTAGCATGATAAAGAAGATTCAAAGAGAGTGAGATGCCAGCTCCTTTCATTCAGTCAGTAGCTTCAATCATTTCTGGTATATGAATAACATGATGTTTTTCAATAGCAAAAATCAATGAATATTGTAAATGCACAAACAGTAATTTCTCCGCATTGCAAGGTGCAATTCTGAAATTTTTTGCTTTTTCCTGCTCCTCTTAGCATGATAAAGAAGATTCAAAGAGAGTGAGATGCCAGCTCCTTTCATTCAGTCAGTAGCTTCAATCATTTCTGGACGTTTTTCAATGGCAAAAATCAATGAATATTGTAAATGCACAAACAGTAATTTCTCCGCATTGCAAGGTGCAATTCTGAAATTTTTTGCTTTTTCCTGCTCTTCTTAGCATGATAAACAAGATTCAAAGAGAGTGAGATGCCAGCTCCTTTCATTCAGTCAGTAGCTTCAATCATTTCTGGACGTTTTTCAATGGCAAAAATCATTGAATATTGTAAATGCACAAACAGTAATTTCTCCGCATTGCAAGGTGCAATTCTGAAATTTTTTACTTTTTCCTGCTCCTCTTAGCATGATAAAGAAGATTCAAAGAGAGTGAGATGCCAGCTCCTTTCATTCAGTCAGTAGCTTCAATCATTTCTGGTATATGAATAACATGATGTTTTTCAATCGCAAAAATCAATGAATATTGTAAATGCACAAACTGTAATTTCTCCGCATTGCAAGGTGCAATTCTGAAATTTTTTGCTTTTTCCTGCTCCTCTTAGCATGATAAAGAAGATTCAAAGAGAGTGAGATGCCAGCTCCTTTCATTCAGTCAGTAGCTTCAATCATTTCTGGACATTTTTCAATGGCAAAAATCAATGAATATTGTAAATGCACAAACAGTAATTTCTCCGCATTGCAAGGTGCAATTCTGAAATTTTTTGCTTTTTCCTGCTCCTCTTAGCATGATAAAGAAGATTCAAAGAGAGTGAGATGCCAGATCCTTTCCTTCAGTCAGTAGCTTCAATCATTTCTGGTATATGAATAACATGATGTTTTTCAATGGCAAAAATCAATGAATTTTGTAAATGCACAAACAGTAATTTCTCCGCATTGCAAGGCGCAATTCTGAAATTTTTTGCTTTTTCCTGCTCCTCTTAGCATGATAAAGAAGATTCAAAGAGAGTGAGATGCCAGCTCCTTTCATTCAGTCAGTAGCTTCAATCATTTCTGGACATTTTTCAATGGCAAAAATCAATGAATATTGTAAATGCACAAACAGTAATTTCTCCGCATTGCAAGGTGCAATTCTGAAATTTTTTGCTTTTTCCTGCTCCTCTTAGCATGATAAAGAAGATTCAAAGAGAGTGAGATGCCAGCTCCTTTCATTCAGTCAGTAGCTTCAATCATTTCTGGACGTTTTTCAATGGCAAAAATCAATGAATATTGTAAATGCACAAACAGTAATTTCTCCGCATTGCAAGGTGCAATTCTGAAATTTTTTGCTTTTTCCTGCTCCTCTAAGCATGATAAAGAAGATTCAAAGAGAGTGAGATGCCATATCCTTTCCTTCAGTCAGTAGCTTCAATCATTTCTGGTATATGAATAACATGATGTTTTTCAATGGCAAAAATCAATGAATTTTGTAAATGCACAAACAGTAATTTCTCCGCATTGCAAGGCGCAATTCTGAAATTTTTTGCTTTTTCCTGCTCCTCTTAGCATGATAAAGAAGATTCAAAGAGAGTGAGATGCCAGCTCCTTTCATTCAGTCAGTAGCTTCAATCATTTCTGGACGTTTTTCAATGGCAAAAATCAATGAATATTGTAAATGCACAAACAGTAATTTCTCCGCATTGCAAGGTGCAATTCTGAAATTTTTTGCTTTTTCCTGCTCCTCTTAGCATGATAAAGAAGATTCAAAGAGAGTGAGATGCCAGCTCCTTTCATTCAGTCAGTACCTTCAATTATTTCTGGACCTTTTTCAATGGCAAAAATCAATGAATATTGTAAATGCACAAACAGTAATTTCTCCGCATTGCAAGGTGCAATTCTGAACTTTTTTGCTTTTTCCTGCTCCTCTTAGCATGATAAAGAAGATTCAAAGAGAGTGAGATGCCAGCTCCTTTCATTCAGTCAGTAGCTTCAATCATTTCTGGACGTTTTTCAATGGCAAAAATCAATGAATATTGTAAATGCACAAACTGTAATTTCTCCGCATTGCAAGGTGCAATTCTGAAATTTTTTGCTTTTTCCTGCTCCTCTTAGCATGATAAAGAAGATTCAAAGAGAGTGAGATGCCAGCTCCTTTCATTCAGTCAGTAGCTTCAATCATTTCTGGTATATGAATAACATGATGTTTTTCAATAGCAAAAATCAATGAATATTGGAAATGCACAAACAGTAATTTCTCCGCATTGCAAGGTGCAATTCTGAAATTTTTTGCTTTTTCCTGCTCCTCTTAGCATGATAAAGAAGATTCAAAGAGAGTGAGATGCCAGCTCCTTTCATTCAGTCAGTAGCTTCAATCATTTCTGGACGTTTTTCAATGGCAAAAATCAATGAATATTGTAAATGCACAAACAGTAATTTCTCCGCATTGCAAGGTGCAATTCTGAAATTTTTTACTTTTTCCTGCTCCTCTTAGCATGATAAAGAAGATTCAAAGAGAGTGAGATGCCAGCTCCTTTCATTCAGTCAGTAGCTTCAATCATTTCTGGTATATGAATAACATGATGTTTTTCAATCGCAAAAATCAATGAATATTGTAAATGCACAAACAGTAATTTCTCCGCATTGCAAGGTGCAATTCTGAAATTTTTTGCTTTTTCCTGCTCCTCTTAGCATGATAAAGAAGATTCAAAGAGAGTGAGATGCCAGCTCCTTTCATTCAGTCAGTAGCTTCAATCATTTCTGGACGTTTTTCAATGGCAAAAATCAATGAATATTGTAAATGCACAAACAGTAATTTCTCCGCATTGCAAGGTGCAATTCTGAAATTTTTTGCTTTTTCCTGCTCCTCTAAGCATGATAAAGAAGATTCAAAGAGAGTGAGATGCCATATCCTTTCCTTCAGTCAGTAGCTTCAATCATTTCTGGTATATGAATAACATGATGTTTTTCAATGGCAAAAATCAATGAATTTTGTAAATGCACAAACAGTAATTTCTCCGCATTGCAAGGCGCAATTCTGAAATTTTTTGCTTTTTCCTGCTCCTCTTAGCATGATAAAGAAGATTCAAAGAGAGTGAGATGCCAGCTCCTTTCATTCAGTCAGTAGCTTCAATCATTTCTGGACATTTTTCAATGGCAAAAATCAATGAATATTGTAAATGCACAAACAGTAATTTCTCCGCATTGCAAGGTGCAATTCTGAAATTTTTTGCTTTTTCCTGCTCCTCTTAGCATGATAAAGAAGATTCAAAGAGAGTGAGATGCCAGCTCCTTTCATTCAGTCAGTAGCTTCAATCATTTCTGGACGTTTTTCAATGGCAAAAATCAATGAATATTGTAAATGCACAAACAGTAATTTCTCCGCATTGCAAGGTGCAATTCTGAAATTTTTTGCTTTTTCCTGCTCCTCTTAGCATGATAAAGAAGATTCAAAGAGAGTGAGATGCCAGCTCCTTTCATTCAGTCAGTACCTTCAATCATTTCTGGACGTTTTTCAATGGCAAAAATCAATGAATATTGTAAATGCACAAACAGTAATTTCTCCGCATTGCAAGGTGCAATTCTGAAATTTTTTGCTTTTTCCTGCTCCTCTTAGCATGATAAAGAAGATTCAAAGAGAGTGAGATGCCAGCTCCTTTCATTCAGTCAGTAGCTTCAATCATTTCTGGACGTTTTTCAATGGCAAAAATCAATGAATATTGTAAATGCACAAACTGCAATTTCTCCGCATTACAAGATGCAATTCTGAAATTTTTTGCTTTTTCCTGCTCCTCGTAGCATGATAAAGAAGATTCAAAGAGAGTGAGATGCCAGCTCCTTTCATTCAGTCAGTAGCTTCAATCATTTCTGGTATATGAATAACATGATGTTTTTCAATAGCAAAAATCAATGAATATTGTAAATGCACAAACAGTAATTTCTCCGCATTGCAAGGTGCAATTCTGAAATTTTTTGCTTTTTCCTGCTCCTCTTAGCATGATAAAGAAGATTCAAAGAGAGTGAGATGCCAGCTCCTTTCATTCAGTCAGTAGCTTCAATCATTTCTGGACGTTTTTCAATGGCAAAAATCAATGAATATTGTAAATGCACAAACAGTAATTTCTCCGCATTGCAAGGTGCAATTCTGAAATTTTTTGCTTTTTCCTGCTCCTCTTAGCATGATAAACAAGATTCAAAGAGAGTGAGATGCCAGCTCCTTTCATTCAGTCAGTAGCTTCAATCATTTCTGGACGTTTTTCAATGGCAAAAATCATTGAATATTGTAAATGCACAAACAGTAATTTCTCCGCATTGCAAGGTGCAATTCTGAAATTTTTTACTTTTTCCTGCTCCTCTTAGCATGATAAAGAAGATTCAAAGAGAGTGAGATGCCAGCTCCTTTCATTCAGTCAGTAGCTTCAATCATTTCTGGTATATGAATAACATGATGTTTTTCAATCGCAAAAATCAATGAATATTGTAAATGCACAAACTGTAATTTCTCCGCATTGCAAGGTGCAATTCTGAAATTTTTTGCTTTTTCCTGCTCCTCTTAGCATGATAAAGAAGATTCAAAGAGAGTGAGATGCCAGCTCCTTTCATTCAGTCAGTAGCTTCAATCATTTCTGGACGTTTTTCAATGGCAAAAATCAATGAATATTGTAAATGCACAAACAGTAATTTCTCCGCATTGCAAGGTGCAATTCTGAAATTTTTTGCTTTTTCCTGCTCCTCTTAGCATGATAAAGAAGATTCAAAGAGAGTGAGATGCCAGATTCTTTCCTTCAGTCAGTAGCTTCAATCATTTCTGGTATATGAATAACATGATGTTTTTCAATGGCAAAAATCAATGAATTTGGTAAATGCACAAACAGTAATTTCTCCGCATTGCAAGGCGCAATTCTGAAATTTTTTGCTTTTTCCTGCTCCTCTTAGCATGATAAAGAAGATTCAAAGAGAGTGAGATGCCAGCTCCTTTCATTCAGTCAGTAGCTTCAATCATTTCTGGACATTTTTCAATGGCAAAAATCAATGAATATTGTAAATGCACAAACAGTAATTTCTCCGCATTGCAAGGTGCAATTCTGAAATTTTTTGCTTTTTCCTGCTCCTCTTAGCATGATAAAGAAGATTCAAAGAGAGTGAGATGCCAGCTCCTTTCATTCAGTCAGTAGCTTCAATCATTTCTGGACGTTTTTCAATGGCAAAAATCAATGAATATTGTAAATGCACAAACAGTAATTTCTCCGCATTGCAAGGTGCAATTCTGAAATTTTTTGCTTTTTCCTGCTCCTCTAAGCATGATAAAGAAGATTCAAAGAGAGTGAGATGCCATATCCTTTCCTTCAGTCAGTAGCTTCAATCATTTCTGGTATATGAATAACATGATGTTTTTCAATGGCAAAAATCAATGAATTTTGTAAATGCACAAACAGTAATTTCTCCGCATTGCAAGGTGCAATTCTGAAATTTTTTGCTTTTTCCTGCTCCTCTTAGCATGATAAAGAAGATTCAAAGAGAGTGAGATGCCAGCTCCTTTCATTCAGTCAGTAGCTTCAATCATTTCTGGACATTTTTCAATGGCAAAAATCAATGAATATTGTAAATGCACAAACAGTAATTTCTCCGCATTGCAAGGTGCAATTCTGAAATTTTTTGCTTTTTCCTGCTCCTCTTAGCATGATAAAGAAGATTCAAAGAGAGTGAGATGCCAGCTCCTTTCATTCAGTCAGTAGCTTCAATCATTTCTGGACGTTTTTCAATGGCAAAAATCAATGAATATTGTAAATGCACAAACAGTAATTTCTCCGCATTGCAAGGTGCAATTCTGAAATTTTTTGCTTTTTACTGCTCCTCTTAGCATGATAAAGAAGATTCAAAGAGAGTGAGATGCCAGCTCCTTTCATTCAGTCAGTACCTTCAATCATTTCTGGACGTTTTTCAATGGCAAAAATCAATGAATATTGTAATTGCACAAACAGTAATTTCTCCGCATTGCAAGGTGCAATTCTGAAATTTTTTGCTTTTTCCTGCTCCTCTTAGCATGATAAAGAAGATTCAAAGAGAGTGAGATGCCAGCTCCTTTCATTCAGTCAGTAGCTTCAATCATTTCTGGACGTTTTTCAATGGCAAAAATCAATGAATATTGTAAATGCACAAACTGTAATTTCTCCGCATTGCAAGGTGCAATTCTGACATTTTTTGCTTTTTCCTGCTCCTCTTAGCATGATAAAGAAGATTCAAAGAGAGTGAGATGCCAGCTCCTTTCATTCAGTCAGTAGCTTCAATCATTTCTGGTATATGAATAACATGATGTTTTTCAATAGCAAAAATCAATGAATATTGTAAATGCACAAACAGTAATTTCTCCGCATTGCAAGGTGCAATTCTGAAATTTTTTGCTTTTTCCTGCTCCTCTTAGCATGATAAAGAAGATTCAAAGAGAGTGAGATGCCAGCTCCTTTCATTCAGTCAGTAGCTTCAATCATTTCTGGACGTTTTTCAATGGCAAAAATCAATGAATATTGTAAATGCACAAACAGTAATTTCTCCGCATTGCAAGGTGCAATTCTGAAATTTTTTGCTTTTTCCTGCTCCTCTTAGCATGATAAACAAGATTCAAAGAGAGTGAGATGCCAGCTCCTTTCATTCAGTCAGTAGCTTCAATCATTTCTGGACGTTTTTCAATGGCAAAAATCATTGAATATTGTAAATGCACAAACAGTAATTTCTCCGCATTGCAAGGTGCAATTCTGAAATTTTTTACTTTTTCCTGCTCCTCTTAGCATGATAAAGAAGATTCAAAGAGAGTGAGATGCCAGCTCCTTTCATTCAGTCAGTAGCTTCAATCATTTCTGGTATATGAATAACATGATGTTTTTCAATCGCAAAAATCAATGAATATTGTAATTGCACAAACAGTAATTTCTCCGCATTGCAAGGTGCAATTCTGAAATTTTTTGCTTTTTCCTGCTCCTCTTAGCATGATAAAGAAGATTCAAAGAGAGTGAGATGCCAGCTCCTTTCATTCAGTCAGTAGCTTCAATCATTTCTGGACGTTTTTCAATGGCAAAAATCATTGAATATTGTAAATGCACAAACAGTAATTTCTCCGCATTGCAAGGTGCAATTCTGAAATTTTTTACTTTTTCCTGCTCCTCTTAGCATGATAAAGAAGATTCAAAGAGAGTGAGATGCCAGCTCCTTTCATTCAGTCAGTAGCTTCAATCATTTCTGGTATATGAATAACATGATGTTTTTCAATCGCAAAAATCAATGAATATTGTAATTGCACAAACAGTAATTTCTCCGCATTGCAAGGTGCAATTCTGAAATTTTTTGCTTTTTCCTGCTCCTCTTAGCATGATAAAGAAGATTCAAAGAGAGTGAGATGCCAGCTCCTTTCATTCAGTCAGTAGCTTCAATCATTTCTGGACGTTTTTCAATGGCAAAAATCAATGAATATTGTAAATGCACAAACTGTAATTTCTCCGCATTGCAAGGTGCAATTCTGACATTTTTTGCTTTTTCCTGCTCCTCTTAGCATGATAAAGAAGATTCAAAGAGAGTGAGATGCCAGCTCCTTTCATTCAGTCAGTAGCTTCAATCATTTCTGGTATATGAATAACATGATGTTTTTCAATAGCAAAAATCAATGAATATTGTAAATGCACAAACAGTAATTTCTCCGCATTGCAAGGTGCAATTCTGAAATTTTTTGCTTTTTCCTGCTCCTCTTAGCATGATAAAGAAGATTCAAAGAGAGTGAGATGCCAGCTCCTTTCATTCAGTCAGTAGCTTCAATCATTTCTGGACGTTTTTCAATGGCAAAAATCAATGAATATTGTAAATGCACAAACAGTAATTTCTCCGCATTGCAAGGTGCAATTCTGAAATTTTTTGCTTTTTCCTGCTCCTCTTAGCATGATAAACAAGATTCAAAGAGAGTGAGATGCCAGCTCCTTTCATTCAGTCAGTAGCTTCAATCATTTCTGGACGTTTTTCAATGGCAAAAATCATTGAATATTGTAAATGCACAAACAGTAATTTCTCCGCATTGCAAGGTGCAATTCTGAAATTTTTTACTTTTTCCTGCTCCTCTTAGCATGATAAAGAAGATTCAAAGAGAGTGAGATGCCAGCTCCTTTCATTCAGTCAGTAGCTTCAATCATTTCTGGTATATGAATAACATGATGTTTTTCAATCGCAAAAATCAATGAATATTGTAAATGCACAAACTGTAATTTCTCCGCATTGCAAGGTGCAATTCTGAAATTTTTTGCTTTTTCCTGCTCCTCTTAGCATGATAAAGAAGATTCAAAGAGAGTGAGATGCCAGCTCCTTTCATTCAGTCAGTAGCTTCAATCATTTCTGGACGTTTTTCAATGGCAAAAATCAATGAATATTGTAAATGCACAAACAGTAATTTCTCCGCATTGCAAGGTGCAATTCTGAAATTTTTTGCTTTTTCCTGCTCCTCTTAGCATGATAAAGAAGATTCAAAGAGAGTGAGATGCCAGATCCTTTCCTTCAGTCAGTAGCTTCAATCATTTCTGGTATATGAATAACATGATGTTTTTCAATGGCAAAAATCAATGAATTTTGTAAATGCACAAACAGTAATTTCTCCGCATTGCAAGGCGCAATTCTGAAATTTTTTGCTTTTTCCTGCTCCTCTTAGCATGATAAAGAAGATTCAAAGAGAGTGAGATGCCAGCTCCTTTCATTCAGTCAGTAGCTTCAATCATTTCTGGACATTTTTCAATGGCAAAAATCAATGAATATTGTAAATGCACAAACAGTAATTTCTCCGCATTGCAAGGTGCAATTCTGAAATTTTTTGCTTTTTCCTGCTCCTCTTAGCATGATAAAGAAGATTCAAAGAGAGTGAGATGCCAGCTCCTTTCATTCAGTCAGTAGCTTCAATCATTTCTGGACGTTTTTCAATGGCAAAAATCAATGAATATTGTAAATGCACAAACTGTAATTTCTCCGCATTGCAAGGTGCAATTCTGACATTTTTTGCTTTTTCCTGCTCCTCTTAGCATGATAAAGAAGATTCAAAGAGAGTGAGATGCCAGCTCCTTTCATTCAGTCAGTAGCTTCAATCATTTCTGGTATATGAATAACATGATGTTTTTCAATAGCAAAAATCAATGAATATTGTAAATGCACAAACAGTAATTTCTCCGCATTGCAAGGTGCAATTCTGAAATTTTTTGCTTTTTCCTGCTCCTCTTAGCATGATAAAGAAGATTCAAAGAGAGTGAGATGCCAGCTCCTTTCATTCAGTCAGTAGCTTCAATCATTTCTGGACGTTTTTCAATGGCAAAAATCAATGAATATTGTAAATGCACAAACAGTAATTTCTCCGCATTGCAAGGTGCAATTCTGAAATTTTTTGCTTTTTCCTGCTCCTCTTAGCATGATAAACAAGATTCAAAGAGAGTGAGATGCCAGCTCCTTTCATTCAGTCAGTAGCTTCAATCATTTCTGGACGTTTTTCAATGGCAAAAATCATTGAATATTGTAAATGCACAAACAGTAATTTCTCCGCATTGCAAGGTGCAATTCTGAAATTTTTTACTTTTTCCTGCTCCTCTTAGCATGATAAAGAAGATTCAAAGAGAGTGAGATGCCAGCTCCTTTCATTCAGTCAGTAGCTTCAATCATTTCTGGTATATGAATAACATGATGTTTTTCAATCGCAAAAATCAATGAATATTGTAATTGCACAAACAGTAATTTCTCCGCATTGCAAGGTGCAATTCTGAAATTTTTTGCTTTTTCCTGCTCCTCTTAGCATGATAAAGAAGATTCAAAGAGAGTGAGATGCCAGCTCCTTTCATTCAGTCAGTAGCTTCAATCATTTCTGGACGTTTTTCAATGGCAAAAATCATTGAATATTGTAAATGCACAAACAGTAATTTCTCCGCATTGCAAGGTGCAATTCTGAAATTTTTTACTTTTTCCTGCTCCTCTTAGCATGATAAAGAAGATTCAAAGAGAGTGAGATGCCAGCTCCTTTCATTCAGTCAGTAGCTTCAATCATTTCTGGTATATGAATAACATGATGTTTTTCAATCGCAAAAATCAATGAATATTGTAATTGCACAAACAGTAATTTCTCCGCATTGCAAGGTGCAATTCTGAAATTTTTTGCTTTTTCCTGCTCCTCTTAGCATGATAAAGAAGATTCAAAGAGAGTGAGATGCCAGCTCCTTTCATTCAGTCAGTAGCTTCAATCATTTCTGGACGTTTTTCAATGGCAAAAATCAATGAATATTGTAAATGCACAAACTGTAATTTCTCCGCATTGCAAGGTGCAATTCTGACATTTTTTGCTTTTTCCTGCTCCTCTTAGCATGATAAAGAAGATTCAAAGAGAGTGAGATGCCAGCTCCTTTCATTCAGTCAGTAGCTTCAATCATTTCTGGTATATGAATAACATGATGTTTTTCAATAGCAAAAATCAATGAATATTGTAAATGCACAAACAGTAATTTCTCCGCATTGCAAGGTGCAATTCTGAAATTTTTTGCTTTTTCCTGCTCCTCTTAGCATGATAAAGAAGATTCAAAGAGAGTGAGATGCCAGCTCCTTTCATTCAGTCAGTAGCTTCAATCATTTCTGGACGTTTTTCAATGGCAAAAATCAATGAATATTGTAAATGCACAAACAGTAATTTCTCCGCATTGCAAGGTGCAATTCTGAAATTTTTTGCTTTTTCCTGCTCCTCTTAGCATGATAAACAAGATTCAAAGAGAGTGAGATGCCAGCTCCTTTCATTCAGTCAGTAGCTTCAATCATTTCTGGACGTTTTTCAATGGCAAAAATCATTGAATATTGTAAATGCACAAACAGTAATTTCTCCGCATTGCAAGGTGCAATTCTGAAATTTTTTACTTTTTCCTGCTCCTCTTAGCATGATAAAGAAGATTCAAAGAGAGTGAGATGCCAGCTCCTTTCATTCAGTCAGTAGCTTCAATCATTTCTGGTATATGAATAACATGATGTTTTTCAATCGCAAAAATCAATGAATATTGTAAATGCACAAACTGTAATTTCTCCGCATTGCAAGGTGCAATTCTGAAATTTTTTGCTTTTTCCTGCTCCTCTTAGCATGATAAAGAAGATTCAAAGAGAGTGAGATGCCAGCTCCTTTCATTCAGTCAGTAGCTTCAATCATTTCTGGACGTTTTTCAATGGCAAAAATCAATGAATATTGTAAATGCACAAACAGTAATTTCTCCGCATTGCAAGGTGCAATTCTGAAATTTTTTGCTTTTTCCTGCTCCTCTTAGCATGATAAAGAAGATTCAAAGAGAGTGAGATGCCAGATCCTTTCCTTCAGTCAGTAGCTTCAATCATTTCTGGTATATGAATAACATGATGTTTTTCAATGGCAAAAATCAATGAATTTTGTAAATGCACAAACAGTAATTTCTCCGCATTGCAAGGCGCAATTCTGAAATTTTTTGCTTTTTCCTGCTCCTCTTAGCATGATAAAGAAGATTCAAAGAGAGTGAGATGCCAGCTCCTTTCATTCAGTCAGTAGCTTCAATCATTTCTGGACATTTTTCAATGGCAAAAATCAATGAATATTGTAAATGCACAAACAGTAATTTCTCCGCATTGCAAGGTGCAATTCTGAAATTTTTTGCTTTTTCCTGCTCCTCTTAGCATGATAAAGAAGATTCAAAGAGAGTGAGATGCCAGCTCCTTTCATTCAGTCAGTAGCTTCAATCATTTCTGGACGTTTTTCAATGGCAAAAATCAATGAATATTGTAAATGCACAAACAGTAATTTCTCCGCATTGCAAGGTGCAATTCTGAAATTTTTTGCTTTTTCCTGCTCCTCTTAGCATGATAAAGAAGATTCAAAGAGAGTGAGATGCCAGCTCCTTTCATTCAGTCAGTAGCTTCAATCATTTCTGGACGTTTTTCAATGGCAAAAATCAATGAATATTGTAAATGCACAAACAGTAATTTCTCCGCATTGCAATGTGCAATTCTGAAATTTTTTGCTTTTTCCTGCTCCTCTTAGCATGATAAAGAAGATTCAAAGAGAGTGAGATGCCAGCTCCTTTCATTCAGTCAGTAGCTTCAATCATTTCTGGACATTTTTCAATGGCAAAAATCAATGAATATTGTAAATGCACAAACAGTAATTTCTCCGCATTGCAAGGTGCAATTCTGAAATTTTTTGCTTTTTCCTGCTCCTCTTAGCATGATAAAGAAGATTCAAAGAGAGTGAGATGCCAGATCCTTTCCTTCAGTCAGTAGCTTCAATCATTTCTGGTATATGAATAACATGATGTTTTTCAATGGCAAAAATCAATGAATTTTGTAAATGCACAAACAGTAATTTCTCCGCATTGCAAGGCGCAATTCTGAAATTTTTTGCTTTTTCCTGCTCCTCTTAGCATGATAAAGAAGATTCAAAGAGAGTGAGATGCCAGCTCCTTTCATTCAGTCAGTAGCTTCAATCATTTCTGGACATTTTTCAATGGCAAAAATCAATGAATATTGTAAATGCACAAACAGTAATTTCTCCGCATTGCAAGGTGCAATTCTGAAATTTTTTGCTTTTTCCTGCTCCTCTTAGCATGATAAAGAAGATTCAAAGAGAGTGAGATGCCAGCTCCTTTCATTCAGTCAGTAGCTTCAATCATTTCTGGACGTTTTTCAATGGCAAAAATCAATGAATATTGTAAATGCACAAACAGTAATTTCTCCGCATTGCAAGGTGCAATTCTGAAATTTTTTGCTTTTTCCTGCTCCTCTTAGCATGATAAAGAAGATTCAAAGAGAGTGAGATGCCAGCTCCTTTCATTCAGTCAGTAGCTTCAATCATTTCTGGACGTTTTTCAATGGCAAAAATCAATGAATATTGTAAATGCACAAACAGTAATTTCTCCGCATTGCAATGTGCAATTCTGAAATTTTTTGCTTTTTCCTGCTCCTCTTAGCATGATAAAGAAGATTCAAAGAGAGTGAGATGCCAGCTCCTTTCATTCAGTCAGTAGCTTCAATCATTTCTGGACATTTTTCAATGGCAAAAATCAATGAATATTGTAAATGCACAAACAGTAATTTCTCCGCATTGCAAGGCGCAATTCTGAAATTTTTTGCTTTTTCCTGCTCCTCTTAGCATGATAAAGAAGATTCAAAGAGAGTGAGATGCCAGCTCCTTTCATTCAGTCAGTAGCTTCAATCATTTCTGGACATTTTTCAATGGCAAAAATCAATGAATATTGTAAATGCACAAACAGTAATTTCTCCGCATTGCAAAGTGCAATTCTGAAATTTTTTGCTTTTTCCTGCTCCTCTTAGCATGATAAAGAAGATTCAAAGAGAGTGAGATGCCAGCTCCTTTCATTCAGTCAGTAGCTTCAATCATTTCTGGACGTTTTTCAATGGCAAAAATCAATGAATATTGTAAATGCACAAACAGTAATTTCTCCGCATTGCAAGGTGCAATTCTGAAATTTTTTGCTTTTTCCTGCTCCTCTTAGCATGATAAAGAAGATTCAAAGAGAGTGAGATGCCAGCTCCTTTCATTCAGTCAGTAGCTTCAATCATTTCTGGACGTTTTTCAATGGCAAAAATCAATGAATATTGTAAATGCACAAACAGTAATTTCTCCGCATTGCAAGGTGCAATTCTGAAATTTTTTGCTTTTTCCTGCTCCTCTTAGCATGATAAAGAAGATTCAAAGAGAGTGAGATGCCAGATCCTTTCCTTCAGTCAGTAGCTTCAATCATTTCTGGTATATGAATAACATGATGTTTTTCAATGGCAAAAATCAATGAATTTTGTAAATGCACAAACAGTAATTTCTCCGCATTGCAAGGCGCAATTCTGAAATTTTTTGCTTTTTCCTGCTCCTCTTAGCATGATAAAGAAGATTCAAAGAGAGTGAGATGCCAGCTCTTTTCATTCAGTCAGTAGCTTCAATCATTTCTGGACATTTTTCAATGGCAAAAATCAATGAATATTGTAAATGCACAAACAGTAATTTCTCCGCATTGCAAGGTGCAATTCTGAAATTTTTTGCTTTTTCCTGCTCCTCTTAGCATGATAAAGAAGATTCAAAGAGAGTGAGATGCCAGCTCCTTTCATTCAGTCAGTAGCTTCAATCATTTCTGGACGTTTTTCAATGGCAAAAATCAATGAATATTGTAAATGCACAAACAGTAATTTCTCCGCATTGCAAGGTGCAATTCTGAAATTTTTTGCTTTTTCCTGCTCCTCTTAGCATGATAAAGAAGATTCAAAGAGAGTGAGATGCCAGATCCTTTCCTTCAGTCAGTAGCTTCAATAATTTCTGGTATATGAATAACATGATGTTTTTCAATGGCAAAAATCAATGAATTTTGTAAATGCACAAACAGTAATTTCTCCGCATTGCAAGGCGCAATTCTGAAATTTTTTGCTTTTTCCTGCTCCTCTTAGCATGATAAAGAAGATTCAAAGAGAGTGAGATGCCAGCTCCTTTCATTCAGTCAGTAGCTTCAATCATTTCTGGACATTTTTCAATGGCAAAAATCAATGAATATTGTAAATGCACAAACAGTAATTTCTCCGCATTGCAAGGTGCAATTCTGAAATTTTTTGCTTTTTCCTGCTCCTCTTAGCATGATAAAGAAGATTCAAAGAGAGTGAGATGCCAGCTCCTTTCATTCAGTCAGTAGCTTCAATCATTTCTGGACGTTTTTCAATGGCAAAAATCAATGAATATTGTAAATGCACAAACAGTAATTTCTCCGCATTGCAAGGTGCAATTCTGAAATTTTTTGCTTTTTCCTGCTCCTCTTAGCATGATAAAGAAGATTCAAAGAGAGTGAGATGCCAGCTCCTTTCATTCAGTCAGTAGCTTCAATCATTTCTGGACGTTTTTCAATGGCAAAAATCAATGAATATTGTAAATGCACAAACAGTAATTTCTCCGCATTGCAATGTGCAATTCTGAAATTTTTTGCTTTTTCCTGCTCCTCTTAGCATGATAAAGAAGATTCAAAGAGAGTGAGATGCCAGCTCCTTTCATTCAGTCAGTAGCTTCAATCATTTCTGGACATTTTTCAATGGCAAAAATCAATGAATATTGTAAATGCACAAACAGTAATTTCTCCGCGTTGCAAGGTGCAATTCTGAAATTTTTTGCTTTTTCCTGCTCCTCTTAGCATGATAAAGAAGATTCAAAGAGAGTGAGATGCCAGCTCCTTTCATTCAGTCAGTAGCTTCAATCATTTCTGGACGTTTTTCAATGACAAAAATCAATGAATATTGTAAATGCACAAACAGTAATTTCTCTGCATTGCAAGGTGCAATTCTGAAATTTTTTGCTTTTTCCTGCTCCTCTTAGCATGATAAAGAAGATTCAAAGAGAGTGAGATGCAAGATCCTTTCCTTCAGTCAGTAGCTTCAATCATTTCTGGTATATGAATAACATGATATTTTTCAATGGCAAAAATCAATGAATTTTGTAAATGCACAAACAGTAATTTCTCCGCATTGCAAGGCGCAATTCTGAAATTTTTTGCTTTTTCCTGCTCCTCTTAGCATGATAAAGAAGATTCAAAGAGAGTGAGATGCCAGCTCCTTTCATTCAGTCAGTAGCTTCAATCATTTCTGGACATTTTTCAATGGCAAAAATCAATGAATATTGTAAATGCACAAACAGTAATTTCTCCGCATTGCAAGGTGCAATTCTGAAATTTTTTGCTTTTTCCTGCTCCTCTTAGCATGATAAAGAAGATTCAAAGAGAGTGAGATGCCAGCTCCTTTCATTCAGTCAGTAGCTTCAATCATTTCTGGACGTTTTTCAATGGCAAAAATCAATGAATATTGTAAATGCACAAACAGTAATTTCTCCGCATTGCAAGGTGCAATTCTGAAATTTTTTGCTTTTTCCTGCTCCTCTTAGCATGATAAAGAAGATTCAAAGAGAGTGAGATGCCAGCTCCTTTCATTCAGTCAGTAGCTTCAATCATTTCTGGACGTTTTTCAATGGCAAAAATCAATGAATATTGTAAATGCACAAACAGTAATTTCTCCGCATTGCAAGGTGCAATTCTGAAATTTTTTGCTTTTTCCTGCTCCTCTTAGCATGATAAAGAAGATTCAAAGAGAGTGAGATGCCAGATCCTTTCCTTCAGTCAGTAGCTTCAATCATTTCTGGTATATGAATAACATGATGTTTTTCAATGGCAAAAATCAATGAATTTTGTAAATGCACAAACAGTAATTTCTCCGCATTGCAAGGCGCAATTCTGAAATTTTTTGCTTTTTCCTGCTCCTCTTAGCATGATAAAGAAGATTCAAAGAGAGTGAGATGCCAGCTCCTTTCATTCAGTCAGTAGCTTCAATCATTTCTGGACATTTTTCAATGGCAAAAATCAATGAATATTGTAAATGCACAAACAGTAATTTCTCCGCATTGCAAGGTGCAATTCTGAAATTTTTTGCTTTTTCCTGCTCCTCTTAGCATGATAAAGAAGATTCAAAGAGAGTGAGATGCCAGCTCCTTTCATTCAGTCAGTAGCTTCAATCATTTCTGGACGTTTTTCAATGGCAAAAATCAATGAATATTGTAAATGCACAAACAGTAATTTCTCCGCATTGCAAGGTGCAATTCTGAAATTTTTTGCTTTTTCCTGCTCCTCTTAGCATGATAAAGAAGATTCAAAGAGAGTGAGATGCCCGCTCCTTTCATTCAGTCAGTAGCTTCAATCATTTCTGGACGTTTTTCAATGGCAAAAATCAATGAATATTGTAAATGCACAAACAGTAATTTCTCCGCATTGCAATGTGCAATTCTGAAATTTTTTGCTTTTTCCTGCTCCTCTTAGCATGATAAAGAAGATTCAAAGAGAGTGAGATGCCAGCTCCTTTCATTCAGTCAGTAGCTTCAAACATTTCTGGTACATGAATAACATGATGTTTTTCAATGGCAAAAATCAATGAATATTGTAAATGCACAAACAGTAATTTCTCCGCATTGCAAGGTGCAATTCTGAAATGTTTTGCTTTTTCCTGCTCCTCTTAGCATGATAAAGAAGATTCAAAGAGAGTGAGATGCCAGCTCCTTTCATTCAGTCAGTAGCTTCAATCATTTCTGGACGTTTTTCAATGGCAAAAATCAATGAATATTGTAAATGCACAAACAGTAATTTCTCCGCATTGCAAGGTGCAATTCTGAAATTTTTTGCTTTTTCCTGCTCCTCTAAGCATGATAAAGAAGATTCAAAGAGAGTGAGATGCCAGATCCTTTCCTTCAGTCAGTAGCTTCAATCATTTCTGGTATATGAATAACATGATGTTTTTCAATGGCAAAAATCAATGAATTTTGTAAATGCACAAACAGTAATTTCTCCGCTTTGCAAGGCGCAATTCTGAAATTTTTTGCTTTTTCCTGCTCCTCTTAGCATGATAAAGAAGATTCAAAGAGAGTGAGATGCCAGCTCCTTTCATTCAGTCAGTAGCTTCAATCATTTCTGGACATTTTTCAATGGCAAAAATCAATGAATATTGTAAATGCACAAACAGTAATTTCTCCGCATTGAAAGGTGCAATTCTGAAATTTTTTGCTTTTTCCTGCTCCTCTTAGCATGATAAAGAAGATTCAAAGAGAGTGAGATGCCAGCTCCTTTCATTCAGTCAGTAGCTTCAATCATTTCTGGACGTTTTTCAATGGCAAAAATCAATGAATATTGTAAATGCACAAACAGTAATTTCTCCGCATTGCAAGGTGCAATTCTGAAATTTTTTGCTTTTTCCTGCTCCTCTTAGCATGATAAAGAAGATTCAAAGAGAGTGAGATGCCAGCTCCTTTCATTCAGTCAGTACCTTCAATCATTTCTGGACGTTTTTCAATGGCAAAAATCAATGAATATTGTAAATGCACAAACAGTAATTTCTCCGCATTGCAAGGTGCAATTCTGAAATTTTTTGCTTTTTCCTGCTCCTCTTAGCATGATAAAGAAGATTCAAAGAGAGTGAGATGCCAGCTCCTTTCATTCAGTTAGTAGCTTCAATCATTTCTGGACGTTTTTCAATGGCAAAAATCAATGAATATTGTAAATGCACAAACTGTAATTTCTCCGCATTGCAAGGTGCAATTCTGAAATTTTTTGCTTTTTCCTGCTCCTCTTAGCATGATAAAGAAGATTCAAAGAGAGTGAGATGCCAGCTCCTTTCATTCAGTCAGTAGCTTCAATCATTTCTGGTATATGAATAACATGATGTTTTTCAATAGCAAAAATCAATGAATATTGTAAATGCACAAACAGTAATTTCTCCGCATTGCAAGGTGCAATTCTGAAATTTTTTGCTTTTTCCTGCTCCTCTTAGCATGATAAAGAAGATTCAAAGAGAGTGAGATGCCAGCTCCTTTCATTCAGTCAGTAGCTTCAATCATTTCTGGACATTTTTCAATGGCAAAAATCAATGAATATTGTAAATGCACAAACAGTAATTTCTCCGCATTGCAAGGTGCAATTCTGAAATTTTTTGCTTTTTCCTGCTCCTCTTAGCATGATAAAGAAGATTCAAAGAGAGTGAGATGCCAGCTCCTTTCATTCAGTCTGTAGCTTCAATCATTTCTGGACGTTTTTCAATGGCAAAAATCAATGAATATTGTAAATGCACAAACAGTAATTTCTCCGCATTGCAAGGTGCAATTCTGAAATTTTTTGCTTTTTCCTGCTCCTCTTAGCATGATAAAGAAGATTCAAAGAGAGTGAGATGCCAGATCCTTTCCTTCAGTCAGTAGCTTCAATCATTTCTGGTATATGAATAACATGATGTTTTTCAATGGCAAAAATCAATGAATTTTGTAAATGCACAAACAGTAATTTCTCCGCATTGCAAGGCGCAATTCTGAAATTTTTTGCTTTTTCCTGCTCCTCTTAGCATGATAAAGAAGATTCAAAGAGAGTGAGATGCCAGCTCCTTTCATTCAGTCAGTAGCTTCAATCATTTCTGGACATTTTTCAATGGCAAAAATCAATGAATATTGTAAATGCACAAACAGTAATTTCTCCGCATTGCAAGGTGCAATTCTGAAATTTTTTGCTTTTTCCTGCTCCTCTTAGCATGATAAAGAAGATTCAAAGAGAGTGAGATGCCAGCTCCTTTCGTTCAGTCAGTAGCTTCAATCGTTTCTGGACGTTTTTCAATGGCAAAAATCATTGAATATTATAAATGCACAAACAGTAATTTCTCCACATTGCAAGGTGCAATTCTGAAATTTTTTACTTTTTCCTGCTCCTCTTAGCATGATAAAGAAGATTCAAAGAGAGTGAGATGCCAGCTCCTTTCATTCAGTCAGTAGCTTCAATCATTTCTGGTATATGAATAACATGATGTTTTTCAATGGCAAAAATCAATGAATATTGTAAATGCACAAACAGTAATTTCTCCGCATTGCAAGGTGCAATTCTGAAATTTTTTGCTTTTTCCTGCTCCTCTTAGCATGATAAAGAAGATTCAAAGAGAGTGAGATGCCAGCTCCTTTCATTCAGTCAGTAGCTTCAATCATTTCTGGACATTTTTCAATGGCAAAAATCAATGAATATTGTAAATGCACAAACAGTAATTTCTCCGCATTGCAAGGTGCAATTCTGAAATTTTTTGCTTTTTCCTGCTCCTCTTAGCATGATAAAGAAGATTCAAAGAGAGTGAGATGCCAGCTCCTTTCATTCAGTCAGTAGCTTCAATCATTTCTGGACGTTTTTCAATGGCAAAAATCAATGAATATTGTAAATGCACAAACAGTAATTTCTCCGCATTGCAAGGTGCAATTCTGAAATTTTTTGCTTTTTCCTGCTCCTCTTAGCATGATAAAGAAGATTCAAAGAGAGTGAGATGCCAGCTCCTTTCATTCAGTCAGTAGCTTCAATCATTTCTGGACGTTTTTCAATGGCAAAAATCAATGAATATTGTAAATGCACAAACAGTAATTTCTCCGCATTGCAAGGTGCAATTCTGAAATTTTTTGCTTTTTCCTGCTCCTCTTAGCATGATAAAGAAGATTCAAAGAGAGTGAGATGCCAGATCCTTTCCTTCAGTCAGTAGCTTCAATCATTTCTGGTATATGAATAACATGATGTTTTTCAATGGCAAAAATCAATGAATTTTGTAAATGCACAAACAGTAATTTCTCCGCATTGCAAGGCGCAATTCTGAAATTTTTTGCTTTTTCCTGCTCCTCTTAGCATGATAAAGAAGATTCAAAGAGAGTGAGATGCCAGCTCCTTTCATTCAGTCAGTAGCTTCAATCATTTCTGGACATTTTTCAATGGCAAAAATCAATGAATATTGTAAATGCACAAACAGTAATTTCTCCGCATTGCAAGGTGCAATTCTGAAATTTTTTGCTTTTTCCTGCTCCTCTTAGCATGATAAAGAAGATTCAAAGAGAGTGAGATGCCAGCTCCTTCCATTCAGTCAGTAGCTTCAATCATTTCTGGACGTTTTTCAATGGCAAAAATCAATGAATATTGTAAATGCACAAACAGTAATTTCTCCGCATTGCAAGGTGCAATTCTGAAATTTTTTGCTTTTTCCTGCTCCTCTTAGCATGATAAAGAAGATTCAAAGAGAGTGAGATGCCAGATCCTTTCCTTCAGTCAGTAGCTTCAATCATTTCTGGTATATGAATAACATGATGTTTTTCAATGGCAAAAATCAATGAATTTTGTAAATGCACAAACAGTAATTTCTCCGCATTGCAAGGCGCAATTCTGAAATTTTTTGCTTTTTCCTGCTCCTCTTAGCATGATAAAGAAGATTCAAAGAGAGTGAGATGCCAGCTCCTTTCATTCAGTCAGTAGCTTCAATCATTTCTGGACATTTTTCAATGGCAAAAATCAATGAATATTGTAAATGCACAAACAGTAATTTCTCCGCATTGCAAGGTGCAATTCTGAAATTTTTTGCTTTTTCCTGCTCCTCTTAGCATGATAAAGAAGATTCAAAGAGAGTGAGATGCCAGCTCCTTTCGTTCAGTCAGTAGCTTCAATCGTTTCTGGACGTTTTTCAATGGCAAAAATCATTGAATATTATAAATGCACAAACAGTAATTTCTCCACATTGCAAGGTGCAATTCTGAAATTTTTTACTTTTTCCTGCTCCTCTTAGCATGATAAAGAAGATTCAAAGAGAGTGAGATGCCAGCTCCTTTCATTCAGTCAGTAGCTTCAATCATTTCTGGTATATGAATAACATGATGTTTTTCAATGGCAAGAATCAATGAATATTGTAAATGCACAAACAGTAATTTCTCCGCATTGCAAGGTGCAATTCTGAAATTTTTTGCTTTTTCCTGCTCCTCTTAGCATGATAAAGAAGATTCAAAGAGAGTGAGATGCCAGCTCCTTTCATTCAGTCAGTAGCTTCAATCATTTCTGGACGTTTTTCAATGGCAAAAATCAATGAATATTGTAAATGCACAAACAGTAATTTCTCCGCATTGCAAGGTGCAATTCTGAAATTTTTTGCTTTTTCCTGCTCCTCTTAGCATGATAAACAAGATTCAAAGAGAGTGAGATGCCAGCTCATTTCATTCAGTCAGTAGCTTCAATCATTTCTGGACGTTTTTCAATGGCAAAAATCATTGAATATTGTAAATGCACAAACAGTAATTTCTCCGCATTGCAAGGTGCAATTCTGAAATTTTTTACTTTTTCCTGCTCCTCTTAGCATGATAAAGAAGATTCAAAGAGAGTGAGATGCCAGCTCCTTTCATTCAGTCAGTAGCTTCAATCATTTCTGGTATATGAATAACATGATGTTTTTCAATCGCAAAAATCAATGAATATTGTAAATGCACAAACAGTAATTTCTCCGCATTGCAAGGTGCAATTCTGAAATGTTTTGCTTTTTCCTGCTCCTCTTAGCATGATAAAGAAGATTCAAAGAGAGTGAGATGCCAGCTCCTTTCATTCAGTCAGTAGCTTCAATCATTTCTGGACGTTTTTCAATGGCAAAAATCAATGAATATTGTAAATGCACAAACTGTAATTTCTCCGCATTGCAAGGTGCAATTCTGAAATTTTTTGCTTTTTCCTGCTCCTCTTAGCATGATAAAGAAGATTCAAAGAGAGTGAGATGCCAGCTCCTTTCATTCAGTCAGTAGCTTCAATCATTTCTGGTATATGAATAACATGATGTTTTTCAATAGCAAAAATCAATGAATATTGTAAATGCACAAACAGTAATTTCTCCGCATTGCAAGGTGCAATTCTGAAATTTTTTGCTTTTTCCTGCTCCTCTTAGCATGATAAAGAAGATTCAAAGAGAGTGAGATGCCAGCTCCTTTCATTCAGTCAGTAGCTTCAATCATTTCTGGACATTTTTCAATGGCAAAAATCAATGAATATTGTAAATGCACAAACAGTAATTTCTCCGCATTGCAAGGTGCAATTCTGAAATTTTTTGCTTTTTCCTGCTCCTCTTAGCATGATAAAGAAGATTCAAAGAGAGTAAGATGCCAGCTCCTTTCATTCAGTCAGTAGCTTCAATCATTTCTGGACGTTTTTCAATGGCAAAAATCAATGAATATTGTAAATGCACAAACAGTAATTTCTCCGCATTGCAAGGTGCAATTCTGAAATTTTTTGCTTTCTCCTGCTCCTCTTAGCATGATAAAGAAGATTCAAAGAGAGTGAGATGCCAGCTCCTTTCATTCAGTCAGTAGCTTCAATCATTTCTGGACGTTTTTCAATGGCAAAAATCAATGAATATTGTAAATGCACAAACAGTAATTTCTCCGCATTGCAATGTGCAATTCTGAAATTTTTTGCTTTTTCCTGCTCCTCTTAGCATGATAAAGAAGATTCAAAGAGAGTGAGATGCCAGCTCCTTTCGTTCAGTCAGTAGCTTCAATCATTTCTGGACGTTTTTCAATGGCAAAAATCATTGAATATTATAAATGCACAAACAGTAATTTCTCCACATTGCAAGGTGCAATTCTGAAATTTTTTACTTTTTCCTGCTCCTCTTAGCATGATAAAGAAGATTCAAAGAGAGTGAGATGCCAGCTCCTTTCATTCAGTCAGTAGCTTCAATCATTTCTGGTATATGAATAACATGATGTTTTTCAATTGCAAAAATCAATGAATATTGTAAATGCACAAACAGTAATTTTTCCGCATTGCAAGGTGCAATTCTGAAATTTTTTGCTTTTTCCTGCTCCTCTTAGCATGATAAAGAAGATTCAAAGAGAGTGAGATGCCAGCTCCTTTCATTCAGTCAGTAGCTTCAATCATTTCTGGACGTTTTTCAATGGCAAAAATCAATGAATATTGTAAATGCACAAACAGTAATTTCTCCGCATTGCAAGGTGCAATTCTGAAATTTTTTGCTTTTTCCTGCTCCTCTAAGCATGATAAAGAAGATTCAAAGAGAGTGAGATGCCAGCTCCTTTCATTCAGTCAGTAGCTTCAATCATTTCTGGACGTTTTTCAATGGCAAAAATCAATGAATATTGTAAATGCACAAACTGTAATTTCTCCGCATTGCAAGGTGCAATTCTGAAATTTTTTGCTTTTTCCTGCTCCTCTTAGCATGATAAAGAAGATTCAAAGAGAGTGAGATGCCAGCTCCTTTCATTCAGTCAGTAGCTTCAATCATTTCTGGTATATGAATAACATGATGTTTTTCAATAGCAAAAATCAATGAATATTGTAAATGCACAAACAGTAATTTCTCCGCATTGCAAGGTGCAATTCTGAAATTTTTTGCTTTTTCCTGCTCCTCTTAGCATGATAAAGAAGATTCAAAGAGAGTGAGATGCCAGCTCCTTTCATTCAGTCAGTAGCTTCAATCATTTCTGGACATTTTTCAATGGCAAAAATCAATGAATATTGTAAATGCACAAACAGTAATTTCTCCGCATTGCAAGGTGCAATTCTGAAATTTTTTGCTTTTTCCTGCTCCTCTTAGCATGATAAAGAAGATTCAAAGAGAGTGAGATGCCAGCTCCTTTCATTCAGTCAGTAGCTTCAATCATTTCTGGACGTTTTTCAATGGCAAAAATCAATGAATATTGTAAATGCACAAACAGTAATTTCTCCGCATTGCAAGGTGCAATTCTGAAATTTTTTGCTTTTTCCTGCTCCTCTTAGCATGATAAAGAAGATTCAAAGAGAGTGAGATGCCAGCTCCTTTCATTCAGTCAGTAGCTTCAATCATTTCTGGACGTTTTTCAATGGCAAAAATCAATGAATATTGTAAATGCACAAACAGTAATTTCTCCGCATTGCAATGTGCAATTCTGAAATTTTTTGCTTTTTCCTGCTCCTCTTAGCATGATAAAGAAGATTCAAAGAGAGTGAGATGCCAGCTCCTTTCATTCAGTCAGTAGCTTCAAACATTTCTGGTACATGAATAACATGATGTTTTTCAATGGCAAAAATCAATGAATATTGTAAATGCACAAACAGTAATTTCTCCGCATTGCAAGGTGCAATTCTGAAATTTTTTGCTTTTTCCTACTCCTCTTAGCATGATAAAGAAGATTCAAAGAGAGTGAGATGCCAGCTCCTTTCGTTCAGTCAGTAGCTTCAATCATTTCTGGACGTTTTTCAATGGCAAAAATCATTGAATATTATAAATGCACAAACAGTAATTTCTCCACATTGCAAGGTGCAATTCTGAAATTTTTTACTTTTTCCTGCTCCTCTTAGCATGATAAAGAAGATTCAAAGAGAGTGAGATGCCAGCTCCTTTCATTCAGTCAGTAGCTTCAATCATTTCTGGTATATGAATAACATGATGTTTTTCAATTGCAAAAATCAATGAATATTGTAAATGCACAAACAGTAATTTCTCCGCATTGCAAGGTGCAATTCTGAAATTTTTTGCTTTTTCCTGCTCCTCTTAGCATGATAAAGAAGATTCAAAGAGAGTGAGATGCCAGCTCCTTTCATTCAGTCAGTAGCTTCAATCATTTCTGGACGTTTTTCAATGGCAAAAATCAATGAATATTGTAAATGCACAAACAGTAATTTCTCCGCATTGCAAGGTGCAATTCTGAAATTTTTTGCTTTTTCCTGCTCCTCTTAGCATGATAAACAAGATTCAAAGAGAGTGAGATGCCAGCTCATTTCATTCAGTCAGTAGCTTCAATCATTTCTGGACGTTTTTCAATGGCAAAAATCATTGAATATTGTAAATGCACAAACAATAATTTCTCCGCATTGCAAGGTGCAATTCTGAAATTTTTTACTTTTTCCTGCTCCTCTTAGCATGATAAAGAAGATTCAAAGAGAGTGAGATGCCAGCTCCTTTCATTCAGTCAGTAGCTTCAATCATTTCTGGTATATGAATAACATGATGTTTTTCAATCGCAAAAATCAATGAATATTGTAAATGCACAAACAGTAATTTCTCCGCATTGCAAGGTGCAATTCTGAAATTTTTTGCTTTTTCCTGCTCCTCTTAGCATGATAAAGAAGATTCAAAGAGAGTGAGATGCCAGCTCCTTTCATTCAGTCAGTAGCTTCAATCATTTCTGGACGTTTTTCAATGGCAAAAATCAATGAATATTGTAAATGCACAAACAGTAATTTCTCCGCATTGCAAGGTGCAATTCTGAAATTTTTTGCTTTTTCCTGCTCCTCTAAGCATGATAAAGAAGATTCAAAGAGAGTGAGATGCCAGATCCTTTCCTTCAGTCAGTAGCTTCAATCATTTCTGGTATATGAATAACATGATGTTTTTCAATGGCAAAAATCAATGAATTTTGTAAATGCACAAACAGTAATTTCTCCGCATTGCAAGGCGCAATTCTGAAATTTTTTGCTTTTTCCTGCTCCTCTTAGCATGATAAAGAAGATTCAAAGAGAGTGAGATGCCAGCTCCTTTCATTCAGTCAGTAGCTTCAATCATTTCTGGACATTTTTCAATGGCAAAAATCAATGAATATTGTAAATGCACAAACAGTAATTTCTCCGCATTGCAAGGTGCAATTCTGAAATTTTTTGCTTTTTCCTGCTCCTCTTAGCATGATAAAGAAGATTCAAAGAGAGTGAGATGCCAGCTCCTTTCATTCAGTCAGTAGCTTCAATCATTTCTGGACGTTTTTCAATGGCAAAAATCAATGAATATTGTAAATGCACAAACAGTAATTTCTCCGCATTGCAAGGTGCAATTCTGAAATTTTTTGCTTTTTCCTGCTCCTCTTAGCATGATAAAGAAGATTCAAAGAGAGTGAGATGCCAGCTCCTTTCATTCAGTCAGTACCTTCAATCATTTCTGGACGTTTTTCAATGGCAAAAATCAATGAATATTGTAAATGCACAAACAGTAATTTCTCCGCATTGCAAGGTGCAATTCTGAAATTTTTTGCTTTTTCCTGCTCCTCTTAGCATGATAAAGAAGATTCAAAGAGAGTGAGATGCCAGCTCCTTTCATTCAGTCAGTAGCTTCAATCATTTCTGGTATATGAATAACATGATGTTTTTCAATAGCAAAAATCAATGAATATTGTAAATGCACAAACAGTAATTTCTCCGCATTGCAAGGTGCAATTCTGAAATTTTTTGCTTTTTCCTGCTCCTCTTAGCATGATAAAGAAGATTCAAAGAGAGTGAGATGCCAGCTCCTTTCATTCAGTCAGTAGCTTCAATCATTTCTGGATGTTTTTCAATGGCAAAAATCAATGAATATTGTAAATGCACAAACAGTAATTTCTCCGCATTGCAAGGTGCAATTCTGAAATTTTTTACTTTTTCCTGCTCCTCTTAGCATGATAAAGAAGATTCAAAGAGAGTGAGATGCCAGCTCCTTTCATTCAGTCAGTAGCTTCAATCATTTCTGGTATATGAATAACATGATGTTTTTCAATCGCAAAAATCAATGAATATTGTAAATGCACAAACAGTAATTTCTCCGCATTGCAAGGTGCAATTCTGAAATTTTTTGCTTTTTCCTGCTCCTCTTAGCATGATAAAGAAGATTCAAAGAGAGTGAGATGCCAGCTCCTTTCATTCAGTCAGTAGCTTCAATCATTTCTGGACGTTTTTCAATGGCAAAAATCAATGAATATTGTAAATGCACAAACAGTAATTTCTCCGCATTGCAAGGTGCAATTCTGAAATTTTTTGCTTTTTCCTGCTCCTCTAAGCATGATAAAGAAGATTCAAAGAGAGTGAGATGCCAGATCCTTTCCTTCAGTCAGTAGCTTCAATCATTTCTGGTATATGAATAACATGATGTTTTTCAATGGCAAAAATCAATGAATTTTGTAAATGCACAAACAGTAATTTCTCCGCATTGCAAGGCGCAATTCTGAAATTTTTTGCTTTTTCCTGCTCCTCTTAGCATGATAAAGAAGATTCAAAGAGAGTGAGATGCCAGCTCCTTTCATTCAGTCTGTAGCTTCAATCATTTCTGGACATTTTTCAATGGCAAAAATCAATGAATATTGTAAATGCACAAACAGTAATTTCTCCGCATTGCAAGGTGCAATTCTGAAATTTTTTGCTTTTTCCTGCTCCTCTTAGCATGATAAAGAAGATTCAAAGAGAGTGAGATGCCAGCTCCTTTCATTCAGTCAGTAGCTTCAATCATTTCTGGACGTTTTTCAATGGCAAAAATCAATGAATATTGTAAATGCACAAACAGTAATTTCTCCGCATTGCAAGGTGCAATTCTGAAATTTTTTGCTTTTTCCTGCTCCTCTTAGCATGATAAAGAAGATTCAAAGAGAGTGAGATGCCAGCTCCTTTCATTCAGTCAGTACCTTCAATCATTTCTGGACGTTTTTCAATGGCAAAAATCAATGAATATTGTAAATGCACAAACAGTAATTTCTCCGCATTGCAAGGTGCAATTCTGAAATTTTTTGCTTTTTCCTGCTCCTCTTAGCATGATAAAGAAGATTCAAAGAGAGTGAGATGCCAGCTCCTTTCATTCAGTCAGTAGCTTCAATCATTTCTGGACGTTTTTCAATGGCAAAAATCAATGAATATTGTAAATGCACAAACTGTAATTTCTCCGCATTGCAAGGTGCAATTCTGAAATTTTTTGCTTTTTCCTGCTCCTCTTAGCATGATAAAGAAGATTCAAAGAGAGTGAGATGCCAGCTCCTTTCATTCAGTCAGTAGCTTCAATCATTTCTGGTATATGAATAACATGATGTTTTTCAATCGCAAAAATCAATGAATATTGTAAATGCACAAACAGTAATTTCTCCGCATTGCAAGGTGCAATTCTGAAATTTTTTGCTTTTTCCTGCTCCTCTTAGCATGATAAAGAAGATTCAAAGAGAGTGAGATGCCAGCTCCTTTCCTTCAGTCAGTAGCTTCAATCATTTCTGGTATATGAATAACATGATGTTTTTCAATGGCAAAAATCAATGAATTTTGTAAATGCACAAACAGTAATTTCTCCGCATTGCAAGGCGCAATTCTGAAATTTTTTGCTTTTTCCTGCTCCTCTTAGCATGATAAAGAAGATTCAAAGAGAGTGAGATGCCAGCTCCTTTCATTCAGTCAGTACCTTCAATCATTTCTGGACGTTTTTCAATGGCAAAAATCAATGAATATTGTAAATGCACAAACAGTAATTTCTCCGCATTGCAAGGTGCAATTCTGAAATTTTTTGCTTTTTCCTGCTCCTCTTAGCATGATAAAGAAGATTCAAAGAGAGTGAGATGCCAGCTCCTTTCATTCAGTCAGTAGCTTCAATCATTTCTGGACGTTTTTCAATGGCAAAAATCAATGAATATTGTAAATGCACAAACTGTAATTTCTCCGCATTGCAAGGTGCAATTCTGAAATTTTTTGCTTTTTCCTGCTCCTCTTAGCATGATAAAGAAGATTCAAAGAGAGTGAGATGCCAGCTCCTTTCATTCAGTCAGTAGCTTCAATCATTTCTGGTATATGAATAACATGATGTTTTTCAATAGCAAAAATCAATGAATATTGTAAATGCACAAACAGTAATTTCTCCGCATTGCAAGGTGCAATTCTGAAATTTTTTGCTTTTTCCTGCTCCTCTTAGCATGATAAAGAAGATTCAAAGAGAGTGAGATGCCAGCTCCTTTCATTCAGTCAGTAGCTTCAATCATTTCTGGTATATGAATAACATGATGTTTTTCAATCGCAAAAATCAATGAATATTGTAAATGCACAAACTGTAATTTCTCCGCATTGCAAGGTGCAATTCTGAAATTTTTTGCTTTTTCCTGCTCCTCTTAGCATGATAAAGAAGATTCAAAGAGAGTGAGATGCCAGCTCCTTTCATTCAGTCAGTAGCTTCAATCATTTCTGGTATATGAATAACATGATGTTTTTCAATCGCAAAAATCAATGAATATTGTAAATGCACAAACAGTAATTTCTCCGCATTGCAAGGTGCAATTCTGAAATTTTTTGCTTTTTCCTGCTCCTCTTAGCATGATAAAGAAGATTCAAGGAGAGTGAGATGCCAGCTCCTTTCATTCAGTCAGTAGCTACAATCATTTCTGGACGTTTTTCAATGGCAAAAATCAATGAATATTGTAAATGCACAAACAGTAATTTCTCCGCATTGCAAGGTGCAATTCTGAAATTTTTTGCTTTTTCCTGCTCCTCTTAGCATGATAAAGAAGATTCAAAGAGAGTGAGGTGCCAGCTCCTTTCATTCAGTCAGGAGCTTCAAACATTTCTGGTATATGAATAACATGTTTTTCAATGGCAAAAATCAATGAATATTGTAAATGCACAAACAGTAATTTCTCCGCATTGCAAGGTGCAATTCTGAAATTTTTTGCTTTTTCCTGCTCCTCTTAGCATGATAAAGAAGATTCAAAGAGAGTGAGATGCCAGCTCCTTTCATTCAGTCAGTAGCTTCAATCATTTCTGGACGTTTTTCAATGGCAAAAATCAATGAATATTGTAAATGCACAAACTGTAATTTCTCCGCATTGCAAGGTGCAATTCTGAAATTTTTTGCTTTTTCCTGCTCCTCTTAGCATGATAAAGAAGATTCAAAGAGAGTGAGATGCCAGCTCCTTTCATTCAGTCAGTAGCTTCAATCATTTCTGGACGTTTTTCAATGGCAAAAATCAACGAATATTGTAAATTCACAAACAGTAATTTCTCCGCATTGCAAGGTGCAATTCTGAAATTTTTTGCTTTTTCCTGCTCCTCTTAGCATGATAAAGAAGATTCAAAGAGAGTGAGATGCCAGCTCCTTTCATTCAGTCAGTAGCTTCAATCATTTCTGGACGTTTTTCAATGGCAAAAATCAATGAATATTGTAAATGCACAAACTGTAATTTCTCCGCATTGCAAGGTGCAATTCTGAAATTTTTTGCTTTTTCCTGCTCCTCTTAGCATGATAAAGAAGATTCAAAGAGAGTGAGATGCCAGCTCCTTTCATTCAGTCAGTAGCTTCAATCATTTCTGGACGTTTTTCAATGGCAAAAATCAATGAATATTGTAAATGCACAAACTGTAATTTCTCCGCATTGCAAGGTGCAATTCTGAAATTTTTTGCTTTTTCCTGCTCCTCTTAGCATGATAAAGAAGATTCAAAGAGAGTGAGATGCCAGCTCCTTTCCTTCAGTCAGTAGCTTCAATCATTTCTGGTATATGAATAACATGATGTTTTTCAATGGCAAAAATCAATGAATTTTGTAAATGCACAAACAGTAATTTCTCCGCATTGCAAGGCGCAATTCTGAAATTTTTTGCTTTTTCCTGCTCCTCTTAGCATGATAAAGAAGATTCAAAGAGAGTGAGATGCCAGCTCCTTTCATTCAGTCAGTAGCTTCAATCATTTCTGGACATTTTTCAATGGCAAAAATCAATGAATATTGTAAATGTACAAACAGTAATTTCTCCGCATTGCAAGGTGCAATTCTGAAATTTTTTGCTTTTTCCTGCTCCTCTTAGCATGATAAAGAAGATTCAAAGAGAGTGAGATGCCAACTCCTTTCATTCAGTCAGTAGCTTCAATCATTTCTGGACGTTTTTCAATGGCAAAAATCAATGAATATTGTAAATGCACAAACAGTAATTTCTCCGCATTGCAAGGTGCAATTCTGAAATTTTTTGCTTTTTCCTGCTCCTCTTAGCATGATAAAGAAGATTCAAAGAGAGTGAGGTGCCAGCTCCTTTCATTCAGTCAGGAGCTTCAAACATTTCTGGTATATGAATAACATGTTTTTCAATGGCAAAAATCAATGAATATTGTAAATGCACAAACAGTAAATTCTCCGCATTGCAAGGTGCAATTCTGAAATTTTTTGCTTTTTCCTGCTCCTCTTAGCATGATAAAGAAGATTCAAAGAGAGTGAGATGCCAGCTCCTTTCATTCAGTCAGTAGCTTCAATCATTTCTGGACGTTTTTCAATGGCAAAAATCAATGAATATTGTAAATGCACAAACTGTAATTTCTCCGCATTGCAAGGTGCAATTCTGAAATTTTTTGCTTTTTCCTGCTCCTCTTAGCATGATAAAGAAGATTCAAAGAGAGTGAGATGCCAGCTCCTTTCATTCAGTCAGTAGCTTCAATCATTTCTGGACGTTTTTCAATGGCAAAAATCAACGAATATTGTAAATGCACAAACAGTAATTTCTCCGCATTGCAAGGTGCAATTCTGAAATTTTTTGCTTTTTCCTGCTCCTCTTAGCATGATAAAGAAGATTCAAAGAGAGTGAGATGCCAGCTCCTTTCATTCAGTCAGTAGCTTCAATCATTTCTGGACGTTTTTCAATGGCAAAAATCAATGAATATTGTAAATGCACAAACTGTAATTTCTCCGCATTGCAAGGTGCAATTCTGAAATTTTTTGCTTTTTCCTGCTCCACTTAGCATGATAAAGAAGATTCAAAGAGAGTGAGATGCCAGCTCCTTTCATTCAGTCAGTAGCTTCAATCATTTCTGGACGTTTTTCAATGGCAAAAATCAATGAATATTGTAAATGCACAAACAGTAATTTCTCCGCATTGCAAGTTGCAATTCTGAAATTTTTTGCTTTTTCCTGCTCCTCTTAGCATGATAAAGAAGATTCAAAGAGAGTGAGATGCCAGCTCCTTTCATTCAGTCAGTACCTTCAATCATTTCTGGACGTTTTTCAATGGCAAAAATCAATGAATATTGTAAATGCACAAACAGTAATTTCTCCGCATTGCAAGGTGCAATTCTGAAATTCTTTGCTTTTTCCTGCTCCTCTTAGCATGATAAAGAAGATTCAAAGAGAGTGAGATGCCAGCTCCTTTCATTCAGTCAGTAGCTTCAAACATTTCTGGTATATGAATAACATGATGTTTTTCAATGGCAAAAATCAATGAATATTGTAAATGCACAAACAGTAATTTCTCCGCATTGCAAGGTGCAATTCTGAAATTTTTTGCTTTTTCCTGCTCCTCTTAGCATGATAAAGAAGATTCAAAGAGAGTGAGATGCCAGCTCCTTTCATTCAGTCAGTAGCTTCAATCATTTCTGGACGTTTTTCAATGGCAAAAATCAACGAATATTGTAAATGCACAAACAGTAATTTCTCCGCATTGCAAGGTGCAATTCTGAAATTTTTTGCTTTTTCCTGCTCCTCTTAGCATGATAAAGAAGATTCAAAGAGAGTGAGATGCCAGCTCCTTTCATTCAGTCAGTAGCTTCAATCATTTCTGGACGTTTTTCAATGGCAAAAATCAATGAATATTGTAAATGCACAAACTGTAATTTCTCCGCATTGCAAGGTGCAATTCTGAAATTTTTTGCTTTTTCCTGCTCCTCTTAGCATGATAAAGAAGATTCAAAGAGAGTGAGATGCCAGCTCCTTTCATTCAGTCAGTAGCTTCAATCATTTCTGGACGTTTTTCAATGGCAAAAATCAATGAATATTGTAAATGCACAAACAGTAAATTCTCCGCATTGCAAGGTGCAATTCTGAAATTTTTTGCTTTTTCCTGCTCCTCTTAGCATGATAAAGAAGATTCAAAGAGAGTGAGATGCCAGCTCCTTTCCTTCAGTCAGTAGCTTCAATCATTTCTGGTATATGAATAACATGATGTTTTTCAATGGCAAAAATCAATGAATTTTGTAAATGCACAAACAGTAATTTCTCCGCATTGCAAGGCGCAATTCTGAAATTTTTTGCTTTTTCCTGCTCCTCTTAGCATGATAAAGAAGATTCAAAGAGAGTGAGATGCCAGCTCCTTTCATTCAGTCAGTAGCTTCAATCATTTCTGGACATTTTTCAATGGCAAAAATCAATGAATATTGTAAATGCACAAACAGTAATTTCTCCGCATTGCAAGGTGCAATTCTGAAATTTTTTGCTTTTTCCTGCTCCTCTTAGCATGATAAAGAAGATTCAAAGAGAGTGAGATGCCAGCTCCTTTCATTCAGTCAGTAGCTTCAATCATTTCTGGACGTTTTTCAATGGCAAAAATCAATGAATATTGTAAATGCACAAACAGTAATTTCTCCGCATTGCAAGGTGCAATTCTGAAATTTTTTGCTTTTTCCTGCTCCTCTTAGCATGATAAAGAAGATTCAAAGAGAGTGAGGTGCCAGCTCCTTTCATTCAGTCAGGAGCTTCAAACATTTCTGGTATATGAATAACATGTTTTTCAATGGCAAAAATCAATGAATATTGTAAATGCACAAACAGTAAATTCTCCGCATTGCAAGGTGCAATTCTGAAATTTTTTGCTTTTTCCTGCTCCTCTTAGCATGATAAAGAAGATTCAAAGAGAGTGAGATGCCAGCTCCTTTCATTCAGTCAGTAGCTTCAATCATTTCTGGACGTTTTTCAATGGCAAAAATCAACGAATATTGTAAATGCACAAACAGTAATTTCTCCGCATTGCAAGGTGCAATTCTGAAATTTTTTGCTTTTTCCTGCTCCTCTTAGCATGATAAAGAAGATTCAAAGAGACTGAGATGCCAGCTCCTTTCATTCAGTCAGTAGCTTCAATCATTTCTGGACGTTTTTCAATGGCAAAAATCAATGAATATTGTAAATGCACAAACTGTAATTTCTCCGCATTGCAAGGTGCAATTCTGAAATTTTTTGCTTTTTCCTGCTCCACTTAGCATGATAAAGAAGATTCAAAGAGAGTGAGATGCCAGCTCCTTTCATTCAGTCAGTAGCTTCAATCATTTCTGGACGTTTTTCAATGGCAAAAATCAATGAATATTGTAAATGCACAAACAGTAATTTCTCCGCATTGCAAGTTGCAATTCTGAAATTTTTTGCTTTTTCCTGCTCCTCTTAGCATGATAAAGAAGATTCAAAGAGAGTGAGATGCCAGCTCCTTTCATTCAGTCAGTACCTTCAATCATTTCTGGACGTTTTTCAATGGCAAAAATCAATGAATATTGTAAATGCACAAACAGTAATTTCTCCGCATTGCAAGGTGCAATTCTGAAATTTCTTGCTTTTTCCTGCTCCTCTTAGCATGATAAAGAAGATTCAAAGAGAGTGAGATGCCAGCTCCTTTCATTCAGTCAGTAGCTTCAAACATTTCTGGTATATGAATAACATGATGTTTTTCAATGGCAAAAATCAATGAATATTGTAAATGCACAAACAGTAATTTCTCCGCATTGCAAGGTGCAAGTCTGAAATTTTTTGCTTTTTTCTGCTCCTCTTAGCATGATAAAGAAGATTCAAAGAGAGTGAGATGCCAGCTCCTTTCATTCAGTCAGTAGCTTCAAACATTTCTGGTATATGAATAACATGATGTTTTTCAATGGCAAAAATCAATGAATATTGTAAATGCACAAACAGTAATTTCTCCGCATTGCAAGGTGCAAGTCTGAAATTTTTTGCTTTTTCCTGCTCCTCTTAGCATGATAAAGAAGATTCAAAGAGAGTGAGATGCCAGCTACTTTCATTCAGTCAGTAGCTTCAATCATTTCTGGACGTTTTTCAATGGTAAAAATCAATGAATATTGTAAATGCACAAACAGTAATTTCTCCACATTGCAAGGTGCAATTCTGAAATTTTTTGCTTTTTCATGCTCCTCTTAGCATGATAAAGAAGATTCAAAGAGATTGAGATGCCAGCTCCTTTCATTCAGTCAGTAGCTTCAAACATTTCTGGTATATGAATAACATTATGTTTTTCAATGGCAAAAATCAATGAATATTGTAAATGCACAAACAGTAATTTCTCCGCATTGCAAGGTGCAATTCTGAAATTTTTTGCTTTTTCCTGCTCCTCTTAGCATGATAAAGAAGATTCAAAGAGAGTGAGATGCCAGCTCCTTTCATTCAGTCAGTAGCTTCAAACATTTCTGGTATATGAATAACATGATGTTTTTCAATGGCAAAAATCAATGAATATTGTAAATACACAAACAGTAATTTCTCCGCATTGCAAGGTGCAAGTCTGAAATTTTTTGCTTTTTCCTGCTCCTCTTAGCATGATAAAGAAGATTCAAAGAGAGTGAGATGCCAGCTACTTTCATTCAGTCAGTAGCTTCAATCATTTCTGGACGTTTTTCAATGGTAAAAATCAATGAATATTGTAAATGCACAAACAGTAATTTCTCCACATTGCAAGGTGCAATTCTGAAATTTTTTGCTTTTTCCTGCTCCTCTTAGCATGATAAAGAAGATTCAAAGAGAGTGAGATGCCAGCTCCTTTCATTCAGTCAGTAGCTTCAAACATTTCTGGTATATGAATAACATGATGTTTTTCAATGGCAAAAATCAATGAATATTGTAAATGCACAAACAGTAATTTCTCCGCATTACAAGGTGCAATTCTGAAATTTTTTGCTTTTTCCTGCTCCTCTTAGCATGATAAAGAAGATTCAAAGAGAGTGAGATGCCAGCTCCTTTCATTCAGTCAGTAGCTTCAATCATTTCTGGATGTTTTTCAATGGCAAAAATCAATGAATATTGTAAATGCACAAACAGTAATTTCTCCGCATTGCAAGGTGCAATTCTGAAATTTTTTGCTTTTTCCTGCTCCTCTTAGCATGATAAAGAAGATTCAAAGAGAGTGAGATGCCAGCTCCTTTCATTCAGTCAGTAGCTTCAATCATTTCTGGACGTTTTTCAATGGCAAAAATCAATGAATATTGTAAATGCACAAACAGTAATTTCTCCGCATTGCAAGGTGCAATTCTGAAATTTTTTGCTTTTTCCTGCTCCTCTTAGCATGATAAAGAAGATTCAAAGAGAGTGAGATGCCAGCTCCTTTCATTCAGTCAGTACCTTCAATCATTTCTGGACGTTTTTCAATGGCAAAAATCAATGAATATTGTAAATGCACAAACAGTAATTTCTCCGCATTGCAAGGTGCAATTCTGAAATTTTTTGCTTTTTCCCGCTCCTCTTAGCATGATAAAGAAGATTCAAAGAGATTGAGGTGCCAGCTCCTTTCATTCAGTCAGTAGCTTCAAACATTTCTGGTATATGAATAACATGTTTTTCAATGGCAAAAATCAATGAATATTGTAAATGCACAAACAGTAATTTCTCCGCATTGCAAGGTGCAATTCTGAAATTTTTTGCTTTTTCCTGCTCCTCTTAGCATGATAAAGAAGATTCAAAGAGAGTGAGATGCCAGCTCCTTTCATTCAGTCAGTAGCTTCAATCATTTCTGGACGTTTTTCAATGGCAAAAATCAATGAATATTGTAAATGCACAAACAGTAATTTCTCCGCATTGCAAGGTGCAATTCTGAAATTTTTTGCTTTTTCCTGCTCCTCTTAGCATGATAAAGAAGATTCAAAGAGAGTGAGATGCCAGCTCCTTTCATTCAGTCAGTAGCTTCAATCATTTCTGGACGTTTTTCAATGGCAAAAATCAATGAATATTGTAAATGCACAAACAGTAATTTCTCCGCATTGCAAGGTGCAATTCTGAAATTTTTTGCTTTTTCCTGCTCCTCTTAGCATGATAAAGAAGATTCAAAGAGAGTGAGATGCCAGCTCCTTTCATTCAGTCAGTAGCTTCAAACATTTCTGGTATATGAATAACATGATGTTTTTCAATGGCAAAAATCAATGAATATTGTAAATGCACAAACAGTAATTTCTCCGCATTGCAAGGTGCAAGTCTGAAATTTTTTGCTTTTTCCTGCTCCTCTTAGCATGATAAAGAAGATTCAAAGAGAGTGAGATGCCAGCTACTTTCATTCAGTCAGTAGCTTCAATCATTTCTGGACGTTTTTCAATGGTAAAAATCAATGAATATTGTAAATGCACAAACAGTAATTTCTCCACATTGCAAGGTGCAATTCTAAAATTTTTTGCTTTTTCCTGCTCCTCTTAGCATGATAAAGAAGATTCAAAGAGAGTGAGATGCCAGCTCCTTTCATTCAGTCAGTAGCTTCAAACATTTCTGGTATATGAATAACATGATGTTTTTCAATGGCAAAAATCAATGAATATTGTAAATGCACAAACAGTAATTTCTCCGCATTGCAAGGTGCAATTCTGAAATTTTTTGCTTTTTCCTGCTCCTCTTAGCATGATTCAAAGAGAGTGAGATGCCAGCTCCTTTCATTCAGTCAGTAGCTTCAATCATTTCTGGACGTTTTTCAATGGCAAAAATCAATGAATATTGTAAATGCACAAACAGTAATTTCTCCGCATTGCAAGGTGCAATTCTGAAATTTTTTGCTTTTTCCTGCTCCTCTTAGCATGATAAAGAAGATTCAAAGAGAGTGAGATGTCAGCTCCTTTCATTCAGTCAGTAGCTTCAAACATTTCTGGTATATGAATAACATGATGTTTTTCAATGGCAAAAATCAATGAATATTGTAAATGCACAAACAGTAATTTCTCCGCATTGCAAGGTGCAATTCTGAAATTTTTTGCTTTTTCCTGCTCCTCTTAGCATGATAAAGAAGATTCAAAGAGAGTGAGATGCCAGCTCCTTTCATTCAGTCAGTAGCTTCAAACATTTCTGGTATATGAATAACATGATGTTTTTCAATGGCAAAAATCAATGAATATTGTAAATGCACAAACAGTAATTTCTCCGCATTGCAAAGTGCAAGTCTGAAATTTTTTGCTTTTTCCTGCTCCTCTTAGCATGATAAAGAAGATTCAAAGAGAGTGAGATGCCAGCTACTTTCATTCAGTCAGTAGCTTCAATCATTTCTGGACGTTTTTCAATGGTAAAAATCAATGAATATTGTAAATGCACAAACAGTAATTTCTCCACATTGCAAGGTGCAATTCTGAAGTTTTTTGCTTTTTCCTGCTCCTCTTAGCATGATAAAGAAGATTCAAAGAGATTGAGATGCCAGCTCCTTTCATTCAGTCAGTAGCTTCAAACATTTCTGGTATATGAATAACATGATGTTTTTCAATGGAAAAAATCAATGAATATTGTAAATGCACAAACAGTAATTTCTCCGCATTGCAAGGTGCAATTCTGAAATTTTTTGCTTTTTCCTGCTCCTCTTAGCATGATAAAGAAGATTCAAAGAGAGTGAGATGCCAGCTCCTTTCATTCAGTCAGTAGCTTCAAACATTTCTGGTATATCAATAACATGATGTTTTTCAATGGCAAAAATCAATGAATATTGTAAATGCACAAACAGTAATTTCTCCGCATTGCAAGGTGCAAGTCTGAAATTTTTTGCTTTTTCCTGCTCCTCTTAGCATGATAAAGAAGATTCAAAGAGAGTGAGATGCCAGCTACTTTCATTCAGTCAGTAGCTTCAATCATTTCTGGACGTTTTTCAATGGTAAAAATCAATGAATATTGTAAATGCACAAACAGTAATTTCTCCACATTGCAAGGTGCAATTCTGAAATTTTTTGCTTTTTCCTGCTCCTCTTAGCATGATAAAGAAGATTCAAAGAGAGTGAGATGCCAGCTCCTTTCATTCAGTCAGTAGCTTCAAACATTTCTGGTATATGAATAACATGATGTTTTTCAATGGCAAAAATCAATGAATATTGTAAATGCACAAACAGTAATTTCTCCGCATTGCAATGTGCAATTCTGAAATTTTTTGCTTTTTCCTGCTCCTCTTAGCATGATAAAGATTCAAAGAGAGTGAGATGCCAGCTCCTTTCATTCAGTCAGTAGCTTCAATCATTTCTGGACGTTTCTCAATGGCAAAAATCAATGAATATTGTAAATGCACAAACTGTAATTTCTCCGCATTGCAAGGTGCAATTCTGAAATTTTTTGCTTTTTCCTGCTCCTCTTAGCATGATAAAGAAGATTCAAAGAGAGTGAGATGCCAGCTCCTTTCATTCAGTCAGTAGCTTCAATCATTTCTGGACGTTTTTCAATGGCAAAAATCAATGAATTTTGTAAATGCACAAACAGTAATTTCTCCGCATTGCAAGGTGCAATTCTGAAATTTTTTGCTTTTTCCTGCTCCTCTTAGCATGATAAAGAAGATTCAAAGAGAGTGAGATGCCAGCTCCTTTCATTCAGTCAGTACCTTCAATCATTTCTGGACGTTTTTCAATGGCACAAATCAATGAATATTGTAAATGCACAAACAGTAATTTCTCCGCATTGCAAGGTGCAATTCTGAAATTTTTTGCTTTTTCCCGCTCCTCTTAGCATGATAAAGAAGATTCAAAGAGAGTGAGGTGCCAGCTCCTTTCATTCAGTCAGTAGCTTCAAACATTTCTGGTATATGAATAACATGTTTTTCAATGGCAAAAATCAATGAATATTGTAAATGCACAAACAGTAATTTCTCCGCATTGCAAGGTGCAATCCTGAAATTTTTTGCTTTTTCCTGCTCCTCTTAGCATGATAAAGAAGATTCAAAGAGAGTGAGATGCCAGCTCCTTTCATTCAGTCAGTAGCTTCAATCATTTCTGGACGTTTTTCAATGGCAAAAATCAATGAATATTGTAAATGCACAAACAGTAATTTCTCCGCATTGCAAGGTGCAATTCTGAAATTTTTTGCTTTTTCCTGCTCCTCTTAGCATGATAAAGAAGATTCAAAGAGAGTGAGATGCCAGCTCCTTTCATTCAGTCAGTAGCTTCAATCATTTCTGGACGTTTTTCAATGGCAAAAATCAATGAATATTGTAAATGCACAAATAGTAATTTCTCCGCATTGCAAGGTGCAATTCTGAAATTTTTTACTTTTTCCTGCTCCTCTTAGCATGATAAAGAAGATTCAAAGAGAGTGAGATGCCAGCTCCTTTCATTCAGTCAGTAGCTTCAAACATTTCTGGTATATGAATAACATGATGTTTTTCAATGGCAAAAATCAATGAATATTGTAAATGCACAAACAGTAATTTCTCCGCATTGCAAGGTGCAAGTCTGAAATTTTTTGCATTTTCCTGCTCGTCTTAGCATGATAAAGAAGATTCAAAGAGAGTGAGATGCCAGCTACTTTCATTCAGTCAGTAGCTTCAATCATTTCTGGACGTTTTTCAATGGTAAAAATCAATGAATATTGTAAATGCACAAACAGTAATTTCTCCACATTGCAAGGTGCAATTCTGAAATTTTTTGCTTTTTCCTGCTCCTCTTAGCATGATAAAGAAGATTCAAAGAGAGTGAGGTGCCAGCTCCTTTCATTCAGTCAGTAGCTTCAAACATTTCTGGTATATGAATAACATGTTTTTCAATGGCAAAAATCAATGAATATTGTAAATGCACAAACAGTAATTTCTCCGCATTGCAAGGTGCAATTCTGAAATTTTTTGCTTTTTCCTGCTCCTCTTAGCATGATAAAGAAGATTCAAAGAGAGTGAGATGCCAGCTCCTTTCATTCAGTCAGTAGCTTCAAACATTTCTGGTATATCAATAACATGATGTTTTTCAATGGCAAAAATCAATGAATATTGTAAATGCACAAACAGTAATTTCTCCGCATTGCAAGGTGCAAGTCTGAAATTTTTTGCTTTTTCCTGCTCCTCTTAGCATGATAAAGAAGATTCAAAGAGAGTGAGATGCCAGCTACTTTCATTCAGTCAGTAGCTTCAATCATTTCTGGACGTTTTTCAATGGTAAAAATCAATGAATATTGTAAATGCACAAACAGTAAATTCTCCACATTGCAAGGTGCAATTCTGAAATTTTTTGCTTTTTCCTGCTCCTCTTAGCATGATAAAGAAGATTCAAAGAGAGTGAGATGCCAGCTCCTTTCATTCAGTCAGTAGCTTCAAACATTTCTGGTATATGAATAACATGATGTTTTTCAATGGCAAAAATCAATGAATATTGTAAATGCACAAACAGTAATTTCTCCGCATTGCAAGGTGCAATTCTGAAATTTTTTGCTTTTTCCTGCTCCTCTTAGCATGATAAAGATTCAAAGAGAGTGAGATGCCAGCTCCTTTCATTCAGTCAGTAGCTTCAATCATTTCTGGACGTTTCTCAATGGCAAAAATCAATGAATATTGTAAATGCACAAACTGTAATTTCTCCGCATTGCAAGGTGCAATTCTGAAATTTTTTGCTTTTTCCTGCTCCTCTTAGCATGATAAAGAAGATTCAAAGAGAGTGAGATGCCAGCTCCTTTCATTCAGTCAGTAGCTTCAATCATTTCTGGACGTTTTTCAATGGCAAAAATCAATGAATTTTGTAAATGCACAAACAGTAATTTCTCCGCATTGCAAGGTGCAATTCTGAAATTTTTTGCTTTTTCCTGCTCCTCTTAGCATGATAAAGAAGATTCAAAGAGAGTGAGATGCCAGCTCCTTTCATTCAGTCAGTACCTTCAATCATTTCTGGACGTTTTTCAATGGCACAAATCAATGAATATTGTAAATGCACAAACAGTAATTTCTCCGCATTGCAAGGTGCAATTCTGAAATTTTTTGCTTTTTCCCGCTCCTCTTAGCATGATAAAGAAGATTCAAAGAGAGTGAGGTGCCAGCTCCTTTCATTCAGTCAGTAGCTTCAAACATTTCTGGTATATGAATAACATGTTTTTCAATGGCAAAAATCAATGAATATTGTAAATGCACAAACAGTAATTTCTCCGCATTGCAAGGTGCAATCCTGAAATTTTTTGCTTTTTCCTGCTCCTCTTAGCATGATAAAGAAGATTCAAAGAGAGTGAGATGCCGGCTCCTTTCATTCAGTCAGTAGCTTCAATCATTTCTGGACGTTTTTCAATGGCAAAAATCAATGAATATTGTAAATGCACAAACAGTAATTTCTCCGCATTGCAAGGTGCAATTCTGAAATTTTTTGCTTTTTCCTGCTCCTCTTAGCATGATAAAGAAGATTCAAAGAGAGTGAGATGCCAGCTCCTTTCATTCAGTCAGTAGCTTCAATCATTTCTGGACGTTTTTCAATGGCAAAAATCAATGAATATTGTAAATGCACAAATAGTAATTTCTCCGCATTGCAAGGTGCAATTCTGAAATTTTTTACTTTTTCCTGCTCCTCTTAGCATGATAAAGAAGATTCAAAGAGAGTGAGATGCCAGCTCCTTTCATTCAGTCAGTAGCTTCAAACATTTCTGGTATATGAATAACATGATGTTTTTCAATGGCAAAAATCAATGAATATTGTAAATGCACAAACAGTAATTTCTCCGCATTGCAAGGTGCAAGTCTGAAATTTTTTGCATTTTCCTGCTCGTCTTAGCATGATAAAGAAGATTCAAAGAGAGTGAGATGCCAGCTACTTTCATTCAGTCAGTAGCTTCAATCATTTCTGGACGTTTTTCAATGGTAAAAATCAATGAATATTGTAAATGCACAAACAGTAATTTCTCCACATTGCAAGGTGCAATTCTGAAATTTTTTGCTTTTTCCTGCTCCTCTTAGCATGATAAAGAAGATTCAAAGAGAGTGAGGTGCCAGCTCCTTTCATTCAGTCAGTAGCTTCAAACATTTCTGGTATATGAATAACATGTTTTTCAATGGCAAAAATCAATGAATATTGTAAATGCACAAACAGTAATTTCTCCGCATTGCAAGGTGCAATTCTGAAATTTTTTGCTTTTTCCTGCTCCTCTTAGCATGATAAAGAAGATTCAAAGAGAGTGAGATGCCAGCTCCTTTCATTCAGTCAGTAGCTTCAATAATTTCTGGACGTTTTTCAATGGCAAAAATCAATGAATATTGTAAATGCACAAACAGTAATTTCTCCGCATTGCAAGGTGCAATTCTGAAATTTTTTGCTTTTTCCTGCTCCTCTTAGCATGATAAAGAAGATTCAAAGAGAGTGAGATGCCAGCTCCTTTCATTCAGTCAGTAGCTTCAATCATTTCAGGACGTTTTTCAATGGCAAAAATCAATGAATATTGTAAATGCACAAACAGTAATTTCTCCGCATTGCAAGGTGCAATTCTGAAATTTTTTGCTTTTTCCTGCTCCTCTTAGCATGATAAAGAAGATTCAAAGAGCGTGAGATGCCAGCTCCTTTCATTCAGTCAGTAGCTTCAAACATTTCTGGTATATGAATAACATGATGTTTTTCAATGGCAAAAATCAATGAATATTGTAAATGCACAAACAGTAATTTCTCCGCATTGCAAGGTGCAAGTCTGAAATTTTTTGCTTTTTCCTGCTCGTCTTAGCATGATAAAGAAGATTCAAAGAGAGTGAGATGCCAGCTACTTTCATTCAGTCAGTAGCTTCAATCATTTCTGGACGTTTTTCAATGGTAAAAATCAATGAATATTCTAAATGCACAAACAGTAATTTCTCCACATTGCAAGGTGCAATTCTGAAATTTTTTGCTTTTCCCTGCTCCTCTTAGCATGATAAAGAAGATTCAAAGAGAGTGAGATGCCAGCTCCTTTCATTCAGTCAGTAGCTTCAAACATTTCTGGTATATGAATAACATGATGTTTTTCAATGGCAAAAATCAATGAATATTGTAAATGCACAAACAGTAATTTCTCCGCATTGCAAGGTGCAATTCTGAAATTTTTTGCTTTTTCCTGCTCCTCTTAGCATGATAAAGAAGATTCAAAGAGAGTGAGATGCCAGCTCCTTTCATTCAGTCAGTAGCTTCAAACATTTCTGGTATATGAATAACATGATGTTTTTCAATGGCAAAAATCAATGAATATTGTAAATGCACAAACAGTAATTTCTCCGCATTGCAAGGTGCAATTCTGAAATTTTTTGCTTTTTCCTGCTCCTCTTAGCATGATAAAGAAGATTCAAAGAGAGTGAGATGCCAGCTCCTTTCATTCAGTCAGTAGCTTCAATCAATTCTGGACGTTTTTCAATGGCAAAAATCAATGAATATTGTAAATGCACAAACAGTAATTTCTCCGCATTGCAAGGTGCAATTCTGAAATTTTTTGCTTTTTCCTGCTCCTCTTAGCATGATAAAGAAGATTCAAAGAGCGTGAGATGTCAGCTCCTTTCATTCAGTCAGTAGCTTCAAACATTTCTGGTATATGAATAACATGATGTTTTTCAATGGCAAAAATCAATGAATATTGTAAATGCACAAACAGTAATTTCTCCGCATTGCAAGGTGCAATTCTGAAATTTTTTGCTTTTTCCTGCTCCTCTTAGCATGATAAAGAAGATTCAAAGAGAGTGAGATGCCAGCTCCTTTCATTCAGTCAGTAGCTTCAATCATTTCTGGACATTTTTCAATGGCAAAAATCAATGAATATTGTAAATGCACAAACAGTAATTTCTCCGCATTGCAAGGTGCAATTCTGAAATTTTTTGCTTTTTCCTGCTCCTCTTAGCATGATAAAGAAGATTCAAAGAGAGTGAGATGCCAGCTCCTTTCGTTCAGTCAGTAGCTTCAATCATTTCTGGACGTTTTTCAATGGCAAAAATCATTGAATATTATAAATGCACAAACAGTAATTTCTCCGCATTGCAAGGTGCAATTCTGAAATTTTTTACTTTTTCCTGCTCCTCTTAGCATGATAAAGAAGATTCAAAGAGAGTGAGATGCCAGCTCCTTTCATTCAGTCAGTAGCTTCAATCATTTCTGGTATATGAATAACATGATGTTTTTCAATGGCAAAAATCAATGAATATTGTAAATGCACAAACAGTAATTTCTCCGCATTGCAAGGTGCAATTCTGAAATTTTTTGCTTTTTCCTGCTCCTCTTAGCATGATAAACAAGATTCAAAGAGAGTGAGATGCCAGCTCCTTTCATTCAGTCAGTAGCTTCAATCATTTCTGGACGTTTTTCAATGGCAAAAATCAATGAATATTGTAAATGCACAAACAGTAATTTCTCCGCATTGCTAGGTGCAATTCTGAAATTTTTTGCTTTTTCCTGCTCCTCTTAGCATGATAAAGAAGATTCAAAGAGAGTGAGATGCCAGCTCCTTTCATTCAGTCAGTAGCTTCAAACATTTCTGGTATATGAATAACATGATGTTTTTCAATGGCAAAAATCAATGAATATTGTAAATGCACAAACAGTAATTTCTCCGCATTGCAAGGTGCAATTCTGAAATTTTTTGCTTTTTCCTGCTCCTCTTAGCATGATAAAGAAGATTCAAAGAGAGTGAGATGCCAGCTCCTTTCATTCAGTCAGTAGCTTCAATCATTTCTGGACGTTTTTCAATGGCAAAAATCAATGAATATTGTAAATGCACAAACAGTAATTTCTCCGCATTGCAAGGTGCAATTCTGAAATGTTTTGCTTTTTCCTGCTCCTCTTAGCATGATAAAGAAGATTCAAAGAGAGTGAGATGCCAGCTCCTTTCATTCAGTCAGTAGCTTCAATCATTTCTGGACGTTTTTCAATGGCAAAAATCAATGAATATTGTAAATGCACAAACAGTAATTTCTCCGCATTGCAAGGTGCAATTCTGAAATTTTTTGCTTTTTCCTGCTCCTCTTAGCATGATAAAGAAGATTCAAAGAGAGTGAGATGCCAGCTCCTTTCATTCAGTCAGTAGCTTCAAACATTTCTGGTATATGAATAACATGATGTTTTTCAATGGCAAAAATCAATGAATATTGTAAATGCACAAACAGTAATTTCTCCGCATTGCAAGGTGCAATTCTGAAATTTTTTGCTTTTTCCTGCTCCTCTTAGCATGATAAAGAAGATTCAAAGAGAGTGAGATGCCAGCTCCTTTCATTCAGTCAGTAGCTTCAATCATTTCTGGACGTTTTTCAATGGCAAAAATCAATGAATACTGTAAATGCACAAACAGTAATTTCTACGCATTGCAAGGTGCAATTCTGAAATTTTTTGATTTTTCCTGCTCCTCTTAGCATGATAAAGAAGATTCAAAGAGCGTGAGATGTCAGCTCCTTTCATTCAGTCAGTAGCTTCAAACATTTCTGGTATATGAATAACATGATGTTTTTCAATGGCAAAAATCAATGAATATTGTAAATGCACAAACAGTAATTTCTCCGCATTGCAAGGTGCAATTCTGAAATTTTTTGCTTTTTCCTGCTCCTCTTAGCATGATAAAGAAGATTCAAAGAGAGTGAGATGCCAGCTCCTTTCATTCAGTCAGTAGCTTCAATCATTTCTGGACGTTTTTCAATGGCAAAAATCAATGAATATTGTAAATGCACAAACAGTAATTTCTCCGCATTGCAAGGTGCAATTCTGAAATTTTTTGCTTTTTCCTGCTCCTCTTAGCATGATAAAGAAGATTCAAAGAGAGTGAGATGCCAGCTCCTTTCATTCAGTCAGTAGCTTCAAACATTTCTGGTATATGAATAGCATGATGTTTTTCAATGGCAAAAATCAATGAATATTGTAAATGCACAAACAGTAATTTCTCCGCATTGCAAGGTGCAATTCTGAAATTTTTTGCTTTTTCCTGCTCCTCTTAGCATGATAAAGAAGATTCAAAGAGAGTGAGATGCCAGCTCCTTTCATTCAGTCAGTAGCTGCAATCATTTCTGGACGTTTTTCAATGGCAAAAATCAATGAATATTGTAAATGCACAAACAGTAATTTCTCCGCATTGCAAGGTGCAATTCTGAAATGTTTTGCTTTTTCCTGCTCCTCTTAGCATGATAAAGAAGATTCAAAGAGAGTGAGATGCCAGCTCCTTTCATTCAGTCAGTAGCTTCAATCATTTCTGGTATATGAATAACATGATGTTTTTCAATGGCAAAAATCAATGAATATTGTAAATGCACAAACAGTAATTTCTCCGCATTGCAAGGTGCAATTCTGAAATTTTTTGCTTTTTCCTGCTCCTCTTAGCATGATAAACAAGATTCAAAGAGAGTGAGATGCCAGCTCCTTTCATTCAGTCAGTAGCTTCAATCATTTCTGGACGTTTTTCAATGGCAAAAATCAATGAATATTGTAAATGCACAAACAGTAATTTCTCCGCATTGCAAGGTGCAATTCTGAAATTTTTTGCTTTTTCCTGCTCCTCTTAGCATGATAAAGAAGATTCAAAGAGAGTGAGATGCCAGCTCCTTTCATTCAGTCAGTAGCTTCAAACATTTCTGGTATATGAATAACATGATGTTTTTCAATGGCAAAAATCAATGAATATTGTAAATGCACAAACAGTAATTTCTCCGCATTGCAAGGTGCAATTCTGAAATTTTTTGCTTTTTCCTGCTCCTCTTAGCATGATAAAGAAGATTCAAATAGAGTGAGATGCCAGCTCCTTTCATTCAGTCAGTAGCTTCAATCATTTCTGGACGTTTTTCAATGGCAAAAATCAATGAATATTGTAAATGCACAAACAGTAATTTCTCCGCATTGCAAGGTGCAATTCTGAAATTTTTTGCTTTTTCCTGCTCCTCTTAGCATGATAAAGAAGATTCAAAGAGAGTGAGATGCCAGCTCCTTTCATTCAGTCAGTAGCTTCAAACATTTCTGGCATATGAATAACATGATGTTTTTCAATGGCAAAAATCAATGAATATTGTAAATGCACAAACAGTAATTTCTCCGCATTGCAAGGTGCAAGTCTGAAATTTTTTGCTTTTTCCTGCTCCTCTTAGTATGATAAAGAAGATTCAAAGAGAGTGAGATGCCAGCTACTTTCATTCAGTCAGTAGCTTCAATCATTTCTGGACGTTTTTCAATGGTAAAAATCAATGAATATTGTAAATGCACAAACAGTAATTTCTCCACATTGCAAGGTGCAATTCTGAAATTTTTTGCTTTTTCCTGCTCCTCTTAGCATGATAAAGAAGATTCAAAGAGAGTGAGATGCCAGCTCCTTTCATTCAGTCAGTAGCTTCAAACATTTCTGGTATATGAATAACATGATGTTTTTCAATGGCAAAAATCAATGAATATTGTAAATGCACAAACAGTAATTTCTCCGCATTGCAAGGTGCAATTCTGAAATTTTTTGCTTTTTCCTGCTCCTCTTAGCATGATAAAGAAGATTCAAAGAGAGTGAGATGCCAGCTCCTTTCATTCAGTCAGTAGCTTCAAACATTTCTGGTATATGAATAACATGATGTTTTTCAATGGCAAAAATCAATGAATATTGTAAATGCACAAACAGTAATTTCTCCGCATTGCAAGGTGCAATTCTGAAATTTTTTGCTTTTTCCTGCTCCTCTTAGCATGATAAAGAAGATTCAAAGAGAGTGAGATGCCAGCTCCTTTCATTCAGTCAGTAGCTTCAATCATTTCTGGACGTTTTTCAATGGCAAAAATCAATGAATATTGTAAATGCACAAACAGTAATTTCTCCGCATTGCAAGGTGCAATTCTGAAATTTTTTGCTTTTTCCTGCTCCTCTTAGCATGATAAAGAAGATTCAAAGAGAGTGAGATGTCAGCTCCTTTCATTCAGTCAGTAGCTTCAAACATTTCTGGTATATGAATAACATGATGTTTTTCAATGGCAAAAATCAATGAATATTGTAAATGCACAAACAGTAATTTCTCCGCATTGCAAGGTGCAATTCTGAAATTTTTTGCTTTTTCCTGCTCCTCTTAGCATGATAAAGAAGATTCAAAGAGAGTGAGATGCCAGCTCCTTTCATTCAGTCAGTAGCTTCAATCATTTCTGGACGTTTTTCAATGGCAAAAATCAATGAATATTGTAAATGCACAAACAGTAATTTCTCCGCATTGCAAGGTGCAATTCTGAAATTTTTTGCTTTTTCCTGCTCCTCTTAGCATGATAAAGAAGATTCAAAGAGAGTGAGATGCCAGCTCCTTTCGTTCAGTCAGTAGCTTCAATCATTTCTGGACGTTTTTCAATGGCAAAAATCAATGAATATTGTAATGCACACACAGTAATTTCTCCGCATTGCAAGGTGCAATTCTGAAATTTTTTGCTTTTTCCTGCTCCTCTTAGCATGATAAACAAGATTCAAAGAGAGTGAGATGCCAGCTCCTTTCATTCAGTCAGTAGCTTCAATCATTTCTGGACGTTTTTCAATGGCAAAAATCAATGAATATTGTAAATGCACAAACAGTAATTTCTCCGCATTGCAAGGTGCAATTCTGAAATTTTTTGCTTTTTCCTGCTCCTCTTAGCATGATAAAGCTACTGACTGAAAGAAAGGAGCTGGCATCTCACTCTCTTTGAATCTTCTTTATCATGCTAGGATTAGCAGGAAAAAGCAAAAAATTTCAGAATTGCACCCTGCAATGTGGAGATATTACTGTTTGTGCATTTACAATATTCATTGATTTTTGCCATTGAAAAGCGTCCAGAAATGTTTGAAGCTACTGACTGAATGAAAGGAGCTGGCATCTCACTCTCTTTGAATCTTCTTTATCATGCTAGGATTAGCAGGAAAAAGCAAAAAATTTCAGAATTGCACCTTGCAATGTGGAGATATTACTGTTTGTGCATTTACAATATTCATTGATTTTTGTCATTGAAAAGCGTCCAGAAATGTTTGAAGCTACTGACTGAATGAAAGGAGCTGGCATCTCACTCTCTTTGAATCTTCTTTATCATGCTAGGATTAGCAGGAAAAAGCAAAAAATTTCAGAATTGCACCTTGCAATGTGGAGATATTACTGTTAGTGCATTTACAATATTCATTGATTTTTGCCATTGAAAAACATCATGTTATTCATATACCAGAAATGTTTGAAGCTACTGACTGAATGAAAGGAGCTTGCATCTCACTCTCTTTGAATCTTCTTTATCATGCTAGGATTAGCAGGAAAAAGCAAAAAATTTCAGAATTGCACCTTGCAATGTGGAGATATTACTGTTTGTGCATTTACAATATTCATTGATTTTTGCCATTGAAAAACGTCCAGAAATGTTTGAAGCTACTGACTGAATGAAAGGAGCTGGCATCTCACTCTCTTTGAATCTTCTTTATCATGCTAGGATTAGCAGGAAAAAGCAAAAAATTTCAGAATTGCACCTTGCAATGTGGAGATATTACTGTTTGTGCATTTACAATATTCATTGATTTTTGCCATTGAAAAACGTCCAGAAATGTTTGAAGCTACTGACTGAATGAAAGGAGCTGGCATCTCACTCTCTTTGAATCTTCTTTATCATGCTAGGATTAGCAGGAAAAAGCAAAAAATTTCAGAATTGCACCTTGCAATGTGGAGATATTACTGTTTGTGCATTTACAATATTCATTGATTATTGCCATTGAAAAACATCATGTTATTCATATACCAGAAATGTTTGAAGCTACTGACTGAATGAATGGAGCTGGCATCTCACTCTCTTTGAATCTTCTTTATCATGCTAGGATTAGCAGGAAAAAGCAAAAAATTTCAGAATTGCACCCTGCAATGTGGAGATATTACTGTTTGTGCATTTACAATATTCATTGATTTTTGCCATTGAAAAGCATCCAGAAATGTTTGAAGCTACTGACTGAATGAAAGGAGCTTGCATCTCACTCTCTTTGAATCTTCTTTATCATGCTAGGATTAGCAGGAAAAAGCAAAAAATTTCAGAATTGCACCTTGCAATGTGGAGATATTACTGTTTGTGCATTTACAATATTCATTGATTTTTGCCATTGAAAAACGTCCAGAAATGTTTGAAGCTACTGACAGAATGAAAGGAGCTGGCATCTCACTCTCTTTGAATCTTCTTTATCATGCTAGGATTAGCAGGAAAAAGCAAAAAAATTCAGAATTGCACCTGCAATGTGGAGATATTACTGTTAGTGCATTTACAATATTCATTGATTTTTGCCATTGAAAAACATCATGTTATTCATATACCAGAAATGTTTGAAGCTACTGACTGAAAGGAGCTGGCATCTCACTCTCTTTGAATCTTCTTTATCATGCTAGGATTAGCAGGAAAAAGCAAAAAATTTCAGAATTGCACCCTGCAATGTGGAGATATTACTGTTTGTGCATTTACAATATTCATTGATTTTTGCCATTGAAAAGCATCCAGAAATGTTTGAAGCTACTGACTGAATGAAAGGAGCTGGCATCTCACTCTCTTTGAATCTTCTTTATCATGCTAGGATTAGCAGGAAAAAGCAAAAAATTTCAGAATTGCACCCTGCAATGTGGAGATATTACTGTTTGTGCATTTACAATATTCATTGATTTTTGCCATTGAAAAGCATCCAGAAATGTTTGAAGCTACTGACTGAATGAAAGGAGCTGGCATCTCACTCTCTTTGAATCTTCTTTATCATGCTAGGATTAGCAGGAAAAAGCAAAAAATTTCAGAATTGCACCTTGCAATGTGGAGATATTACTGTTTGTGCATTTGCAATATTCATTGATTTTTGCCATTGAAAAACGTCCAGAAATGTTTGAAGCTACTGACTGAATGAAAGGAGCTGGCATCTCACTCTTTGAATCTTCTTTATCATGCTAGGATTAGCAGGAAAAAGCAAAAAAATTCAGAATTGCACCTTGCAATGTGGAGATATTACTGTTAGTGCATTTACAATATTCATTGATTTTTGCCATTGAAAAACATCATGTTATTCATATACCAGAAATGTTTGAAGCTACTGACTGAATGAAAGGAGCTGGCATCTCACTCTCTTTGAATCTTCTTTATCATGCTAGGATTAGCAGGAAAAAGCAAAAAATTTCAGAATTGCACCTTGCAATGTGGAGATATTATTGTTTGTGCATTTACAATATTCATTGATTTTTGCCATTGAAAAACGTCCAGAAATGTTTGAAGCTACTGACTGAATGAAAGGAGCTGGCATCTCACTCTCTTTGAATCTTCTTTATCATGCTAGGATTAGCAGGAAAAAGCAAAAAATTTCAGAATTGCACCTTGCAATGTGGAGTTATTACTGTTTGTGCATTTACAATATTCATTGATTTTTGCCATTGAAAAACGTCCAGAAATGTTTGAAGCTACTGACTGAATGAAAGGAGCTGGCATCTCACTCTCTTTGAATCTTCTTTATCATGCTAGGATTAGCAGGAAAAAGCAAAAAATTTCAGAATTGCACCTTGCAATGTGGAGATATTACTGTTTGTGCATTTACAATATTCATTGATTTTTGCCATTGAAAAACATCATGTTATTCATATACCAGAAATGTTTGAAGCTACTGACTGAATGAAAGGAGCTGGCATCTCACTCTCTTTGAATCTTCTTTATCATGCTAGGATTAGCAGGAAAAAGCAAAAAATTTCAGAATTGCACCTTGCAATGTGGAGATATTACTGTTTGTGCATTTACAATATTCATTGATTTTTGCCATTGAAAAACGTCCAGAAATGTTTGAAGCTACTGACTGAATGAAAGGAGCTGGCATCTCACTCTCTTTGAATCTTCTTTATCATGCTAGGATTAGCAGGAAAAAGCAAAAAATTTCAGAATTGCACCTTGCAATGTGGAGATATTACTGTTTGTGCATTTACAATATTCATTGATTTTTGCCATTGAAAAACGTCCAGAAATGTTTGAAGCTACTGACTGAATGAAAGGAGCTGGCATCTCACTCTCTTTGAATCTTCTTTATCATGCTAGGATTAGCAGGAAAAAGAAAAAAATTTCAGAATTGCACCTTGCAATGTGGAGATATTACTGTTTGTGCCATTACAATATTCATTGATTTTTGCCATTGAAAAACGTCCAGAAATGTTTGAAGCTACTGACTGAATGAAAGGAGCTGGCATCTCACTCTCTTTGAATCTTCTTTATCATGCTAGGATTAGCAGGAAAAAGCAAAAAATTTCAGAATTGCACCTTGCAATGTGGAGTTATTACTGTTTGTGCATTTACAATATTCATTGATTTTTGCCATTGAAAAACGTCCAGAAATGTTTGAAGCTACTGACTGAATGAAAGGAGCTGGCATCTCACTCTCTTTGAATCTTCTTTATCATGCTAGGATTAGCAGGAAAAAGCAAAAAATTTCAGAATTGCACCTTGCAATGTGGAGATATTACTGTTTGTGCATTTACAATATTCATTGATTTTTGCCATTGAAAAACATCATGTTATTCATATACCAGAAATGTTTGAATCTACTGACTGAATGAAAGGAGCTGGCATCTCACTCTCTTTGAATCTTCTTTATCATGCTAGGATTAGCAGGAAAAAGCAAAAAGTTTCAGAATTGCACCCTGCAATGTGGAGATATTACTGTTTGTGCATTTACAATATTCATTGATTTTTGCCATTGAAAAGCATCCAGAAATGTTTGAAGCTACTGACTGAATGTAAGGAGCTGGCATCTCACTCTCTTTGAATCTTCTTTATCATGCTAGGATTAGCAGGAAAAAGCAAAAAATTTCAGAATTGCACCTTGCAATGTGGAGATATTACTGTTTGTGCATTTACAATATTCATTGATTTTTGCCATTGAAAAACGTCCAGAAATGTTTGAAGCTACTGACTGAATGAAAGGAGCTGGCATCTTACTCTCTTTGAATCTTCTTTATCATGCTAGGATTAGCAGGAAAAAGCAAAAAATTTCAGAATTGCACCTTGCAATGTGGAGTTATTACTGTTTGTGCATTTACAATATTCATTGATTTTTGCCATTGAAAAACGTCCAGAAATGTTTGAAGCTACTGACTGAATGAAAGTAGCTGGCATCTCACTCTCTTTGAATCTTCTTTATCATGCTAGGATTAGCAGGAAAGAGCAAAAAAATTTCAGAATTGCACCTTGCAATGTGGAGATATTACTGTTTGTGCATTTACAATATTCATTGATTTTTGCCATTGAAAAACATCATGTTATTCATATACCAGAAATGTTTGAATCTACTGACTGAATGAAAGGAGCTGGCATCTCACTCTCTTTGAATCTTCTTTATCATGCTAGGATTAGCAGGAAAAAGCAAAAAATTTCAGAATTGCACCCTGCAATGTGGAGATATTTCTGTTTGTGCATTTACAATATTCATTGATTTTTGCCATTGAAAAGCATCCAGAAATGTTTGAAGCTACTGACTGAATGAAAGGAGCTGGCATCTCACTCTCTTTGAATCTTCTTTATCATGCTAGGATTAGCAGGAAAAAGCAAAAAATTTCAGAATTGCACCTTGCAATGTGGAGATATTACTGTTTGTGCATTTACAATATTCATTGATTTTTGCCATTGAAAAACATCATGTTATTCATATACCAGAAATGTTTGAAGCTACTGACTGAATGAAAGGAGCTGGCATCTCACTCTCTTTGAATCTTCTTTATCATGCTAGGATTAGCAGGAAAAAGCAAAAAATTTCAGAATTGCACCTTGCAATGTGGAGATATTACTGTTTGTGCATTTACAATATTCATTGATTTTTGCCATTGAAAAACGTCCAGAAATGTTTGAAGCTACTGACTGAATGAAAGGAGCTGGCATCTCACTCTCTTTGAATCTTCTTTATCATGCTAGGATTAGCAGGAAAAAGCAAAAAATTTCAGAATTGCACCTTGCAATGTGGAGATATTACTGTTTGTGCATTTACAATATTCATTGATTTTTGCCATTGAAAAACGTCCAGAAATGTTTGAAGCTACTGACTGAATGAAAGGAGCTGGCATCTCACTCTCTTTGAATCTTCTTTATCATGCTAGGATTAGCAGGAAAAAGAAAAAAATTTCAGAATTGCACCTTGCAATGTGGAGATATTACTGTTTGTGCCATTACAATATTCATTGATTTTTGCCATTGAAAAACGTCCAGAAATGTTTGAAGCTACTGACTGAATGAAAGGAGCTGGCATCTCACTCTCTTTGAATCTTCTTTATCATGCTAGGATTAGCAGGAAAAAGCAAAAAATTTCAGAATTGCACCTTGCAATGTGGAGTTATTACTGTTTGTGCATTTACAATATTCATTGATTTTTGCCATTGAAAAACGTCCAGAAATGTTTGAAGCTACTGACTGAATGAAAGGAGCTGGCATCTCACTCTCTTTGAATCTTCTTTATCATGCTAGGATTAGCAGGAAAAAGCAAAAAATTTCAGAATTGCACCTTGCAATGTGGAGATATTACTGTTTGTGCATTTACAATATTCATTGATTTTTGCCATTGAAAAACATCATGTTATTCATATACCAGAAATGTTTGAATCTACTGACTGAATGAAAGGAGCTGGCATCTCACTCTCTTTGAATCTTCTTTATCATGCTAGGATTAGCAGGAAAAAGCAAAAAGTTTCAGAATTGCACCCTGCAATGTGGAGATATTACTGTTTGTGCATTTACAATATTCATTGATTTTTGCCATTGAAAAGCATCCAGAAATGTTTGAAGCTACTGACTGAATGTAAGGAGCTGGCATCTCACTCTCTTTGAATCTTCTTTATCATGCTAGGATTAGCAGGAAAAAGCAAAAAATTTCAGAATTGCACCTTGCAATGTGGAGATATTACTGTTTGTGCATTTACAATATTCATTGATTTTTGCCATTGAAAAACGTCCAGAAATGTTTGAAGCTACTGACTGAATGAAAGGAGCTGGCATCTTACTCTCTTTGAATCTTCTTTATCATGCTAGGATTAGCAGGAAAAAGCAAAAAATTTCAGAATTGCACCTTGCAATGTGGAGTTATTACTGTTTGTGCATTTACAATATTCATTGATTTTTGCCATTGAAAAACGTCCAGAAATGTTTGAAGCTACTGACTGAATGAAAGTAGCTGGCATCTCACTCTCTTTGAATCTTCTTTATCATGCTAGGATTAGCAGGAAAGAGCAAAAAAATTTCAGAATTGCACCTTGCAATGTGGAGATATTACTGTTTGTGCATTTACAATATTCATTGATTTTTGCCATTGAAAAACATCATGTTATTCATATACCAGAAATGTTTGAATCTACTGACTGAATGAAAGGAGCTGGCATCTCACTCTCTTTGAATCTTCTTTATCATGCTAGGATTAGCAGGAAAAAGCAAAAAATTTCAGAATTGCACCCTGCAATGTGGAGATATTTCTGTTTGTGCATTTACAATATTCATTGATTTTTGCCATTGAAAAGCATCCAGAAATGTTTGAAGCTACTGACTGAATGAAAGGAGCTGGCATCTCACTCTCTTTGAATCTTCTTTATCATGCTAGGATTAGCAGGAAAAAGCAAAAAATTTCAGAATTGCACCTTGCAATGTGGAGATATTACTGTTTGTGCATTTACAATATTCATTGATTTTTGCCATTGAAAAACGTCCAGAAATGTTTGAAGCTACTGACTGAATGAAAGGAGCTGGCATCTCACTCTTTGAATCTTCTTTATCATGCTAGGATTAGCAGGAAAAAGCAAAAAAATTCAGAATTGCACCTTGCAATGTGGAGATATTACTGTTAGTGCATTTACAATATTCATTGATTTTTGCCATTGAAAAACATGTTTTTCATACTCCAGAAATGTTTGAAGCTACTGACTGAATGAAAGGAGCTGGCATCTCACTCTCTTTGAATCTTCTTTATCATGCTAGGATTAGCAGGAAAAAGCAAAAAATTTCAGAATTGCACCTTGCAATGTGGAGATATTACTGTTTGTGCATTTACAATATTCATTGATTTTTGCCCTTGAAAAACATGTTTTTCATATACCAGAAATGTTTGAAGCTACTGACTGAATTAAAGGAACTGGCATCTCACTCTCTTTGAATCTTCTTTATCATGCTAGGATTAACAGGAAAAAGCAAAAAATTTCAGAATTGCACCTTGCAATGTGGAGATATTACTGTTTGTGCATTTACAATATTCATTGATTTTTGCCATTGAAAAACGTCCAGAAATGTTTGAAGCTACTGACTGAATGAAAGGAGCTGGCATCTCACTCTCTTTGAATCTTCTTTGTCATGCTAGGATTAGCAGGAAAAAGCAAAAAATTTCAGAATTGCACCTTGCAATGTGGAGATATTACTGTTTGTGCATTTACAATATTCATTGATTTTTGCCATTGAAAAACATGTTTTTCATATACCAGAAATGTTTGAAGCTACTGACTGAATGAAAGGAGCTGGCATCTCACTCTCTTTGAATCTTCTTTATCATGCTAGGATTAACAGGAAAAAGCAAAAAATTTCAGAATTGCACCTTGCAATGTGGAGATATTACTGTTTGTGCATTTACAATATTCATTGATTTTTGCCATTGAAAAACGTCCAGAAATGTTTGAAGCTACTGACTGAATGAAAGGAGCTGGCATCTCACTCTCTTTGAATCTTCTTTATCATGCTAGGATTAGCAGGAAAAAGCAAAAAATTTCAGAATTGCACCTTGCAATGTGGAGATATTACTGTTTGTGCATTTACAATATTCATTGATTTTTGCCATTGAAAAACATGTTTTTCATATACCAGAAATGTTTGAAGCTACTGACTGAATGAAAGGAGCTGGCATCTCACTCTCTTTGAATCTTCTTTATCATGCTAGGATTAACAGGAAAAAGCAAAAAATTTCAGAATTGCACCTTGCAATGTGGAGATATTACTGTTTGTGCATTTACAATATTCATTGATTTTTGCCATTGAAAAACATGTTTTTCATATACCAGAAATGTTTGAAGCTACTGACTGAATGAAAGGAGCTGGCATCTCACTCTCTTTGAATCTTCTTTATCATGCTAGGATTAGCAGGAAAAAGCAAAAAATTTCAGAATTGCACCTTGCAATGTGGAGATATTACTGTTTGTGCATTTACAATATTCATTGACTTTTGCCATTGAAAAACGTCCAAAAATGTTTGAAGCTACTGACTGAATGAAAGGAGCTGGCATCTCACTCTCTTTGAATCTTCTTTATCATGCTAGGATTAGCAGGAAAAAGCAAAAAATTTCAGAATTGCACCTTGCAATGTGGAGATATTACTGTTTGTGCATTTACAATATTCATTGATTTTTGCCCTTGAAAAACATGTTTTTCATATACCAGAAATGTTTGAAGCTACTGACTGAATGAAAGGAACTGGCATCTCACTCTCTTTGAATCTTCTTTATCATGCTAGGATTAACAGGAAAAAGCAAAAAATTTCAGAATTGCACCTTGCAATGTGGAGATATTACTGTTTGTGCATTTACAATATTCATTGATTTTTGCCATTGAAAAACGTCCAGAAATGTTTGAAGCTACTGACTGAATGAAAGGAGCTGGCATCTCACTCTCTTTGAATCTTCTTTATCATGCTAGGATTAGCAGGAAAAAGCAAAAAATTTCAGAATTGCACCTTGCAATGTGGAGATATTACTGTTTGTGCATTTACAATATTCATTGATTTTTGCCATTGAAAAACATGTTTTTCATATACCAGAAATGTTTGAAGCTACTGACTGAATGAAAGGAGCTGGCATCTCACTCTCTTTGAATCTTCTTTATCATGCTAGGATTAACAGGAAAAAGCAAAAAATTTCAGAATTGCACCTTGCAATGTGGAGATATTACTGTTTGTGCATTTACAATATTCATTGATTTTTGCCATTGAAAAACATGTTTTTCATATACCAGAAATGTTTGAAGCTACTGACTGAATGAAAGGAGCTGGCATCTCACTCTCTTTGAATCTTCTTTATCATGCTAGGATTAACAGGAAAAAGCAAAAAATTTCAGAATTGCACCTTGCAATGTGGAGATATTACTGTTTGTGCATTTACAATATTCATTGATTTTTGCCATTGAAAAACATGTTTTTCATATACCAGAAATGTTTGAAGCTACTGACTGAATGAAAGGAGCTGGCATCTCACTCTCTTTGAATCTTCTTTATCATGCTAGGATTAGCAGGAAAAAGCAAAAAATTTCAGAATTGCACCTTGCAATGTGGAGATATTACTGTTTGTGCATTTACAATATTCATTGACTTTTGCCATTGAAAAACGTCCAGAAATGTTTGAAGCTACTGACTGAATGAAAGGAGCTGGCATCTCACTCTCTTTGAATCTTCTTTATCATGCTAGGATTAGCAGGAAAAAGCAAAAAATTTCAGAATTGCACCTTGCAATGTGGAGATATTACTGTTTGTGCATTTACAATATTCATTGATTTTTGCCCTTGAAAAACATGTTTTTCATATACCAGAAATGTTTGAAGCTACTGACTGAATGAAAGGAACTGGCATCTCACTCTCTTTGAATCTTCTTTATCATGCTAGGATTAACAGGAAAAAGCAAAAAATTTCAGAATTGCACCTTGCAATGTGGAGATATTACTGTTTGTGCATTTACAATATTCATTGATTTTTGCCATTGAAAAACGTCCAGAAATGTTTGAAGCTACTGACTGAATGAAAGGAGCTGGCATCTCACTCTCTTTGAATCTTCTTTATCATGCTAGGATTAGCAGGAAAAAGCAAAAAATTTCAGAATTGCACCTTGCAATGTGGAGATATTACTTTTTGTGCATTTACAATATTCATTGATTTTTGCCATTGAAAAACATGTTTTTCATATACCAGAAATGTTTGAAGCTACTGACTGAATGAAAGGAGCTGGCATCTCACTCTCTTTGAATCTTCTTTATCATGCTAGGATTAACAGGAAAAAGCAAAAAATTTCAGAATTGCACCTTGCAATGTGGAGATATTACTGTTTGTGCATTTACAATATTCATTGATTTTTGCCATTGAAAAACGTCCAGAAATGTTTGAAGCTACTGACTGAATGAAAGGAGCTGGCATCTCACTCTCTTTGAATCTTCTTTATCATGCTAGGATTAGCAGGAAAAAGCAAAAAATTTCAGAATTGCACCTTGCAATGTGGAGATATTACTGTTTGTGCATTTACAATATTCATTGATTTTTGCCATTGAAAAACATGTTTTTCATATACCAGAAATGTTTGAAGCTACTGACTGAATTAAAGGAGCTGGCATCTCACTCTCTTTGAATCTTCTTTATCATGCTAGGATTAACAGGAAAAAGCAAAAAATTTCAGAATTGCACCTTGCAATGTGGAGATATTACTGTTTGTGCATTTACAATATTCATTGATTTTTGCCATTGAAAAACATGTTTTTCATATACCAGAAATGTTTGAAGCTACTGACTGAATGAAAGGAGCTGGCATCTCACTCTCTTTGAATCTTCTTTATCATGCTAGGATTAACAGGAAAAAGCAAAAAATTTCAGAATTGCACCTTGCAATGTGGAGATATTACTGTTTGTGCATTTACAATATTCATTGATTTTTGCCATTGAAAAACATGTTTTTCATATACCAGAAATGTTTGAAGCTACTGACTGAATGAAAGGAGCTGGCATCTCACTCTCTTTGAATCTTCTTTATCATGCTAGGATTAGCAGGAAAAAGCAAAAAATTTCAGAATTGCACCTTGCAATGTGGAGATATTACTGTTTGTGCATTTACAATATTCATTGACTTTTGCCATTGAAAAACGTCCAGAAATGTTTGAAGCTACTGACTGAATGAAAGGAGCTGGCATCTCACTCTCTTTGAATCTTCTTTATCATGCTAGGATTAGCAGGAAAAAGCAAAAAATTTCAGAATTGCACCTTGCAATGTGGAGATATTACTGTTTGTGCATTTACAATATTCATTGATTTTTGCCATTGAAAAACATGTTTTTCATATACCAGAAATGTTTGAAGCTACTGACTGAATGAAAGGAGCTGGCATCTCACTCTCTTTGAATCTTCTTTATCATGCTAGGATTAGCAGGAAAAAGCAAAAAATTTCAGAATTGCACCTTGCAATGTGGAGATATTACTGTTTGTGCATTTACAATATTCATTGATTTTTGCCATTGAAAAACATGTTTTTCATATACCAGAAATGTTTGAAGATACTGACTGAATGAAAGGAGCTGGCATCTCACTCTCTTTGAATCTTCTTTATCATGCTAGGATTAACAGGAAAAAGCAAAAAATTTCAGAATTGCACCTTGCAATGTGGAGATATTACTGTTTGTGCATTTACAATATTCATTGATTTTTGCCATTGAAAAACATGTTTTTCATATACCAGAAATGTTTGAAGCTACTGACTGAATGAAAGGAGCTGGCATCTCACTCTCTTTGAATCTTCTTTATCATGCTAGGATTAACAGGAAAAAGCAAAAAATTTCAGAATTGCACCTTGCAATGTGGAGATATTACTGTTTGTGCATTTACAATATTCATTGATTTTTGCCATTGAAAAACATGTTTTTCATATACCAGAAATGTTTGAAGCTACTGACTGAATGAAAGGAGCTGGCATCTCACTCTCTTTGAATCTTCTTTATCATGCTAGGATTAGCAGGAAAAAGCAAAAAATTTCAGAATTGCACCTTGCAATGTGGAGATATTACTGTTTGTGCATTTACAATATTCATTGATTTTTGCCATTGAAAAACGTCCAGAAATGTTTGAAGCTACTGACTGAATGAAAGGAGCTGGCATCTCACTCTCTTTGAATCTTCATTATCATGCTAGGATTAGCAGGAAAAAGCAAAAAATTTCAGAATTGCACCTTGCAATGTGGAGATATTACTGTTTGTGCATTTACAATATTCATTGATTTTTGCCATTGAAAAACATGTTTTTCATATACCAGAAATGTTTGAAGCTACTGACTGAATGAAAGGAGCTGGCATCTCACTCTCTTTGAATCTTCTTTATCATGCTAGGATTAGCAGGAAAAAGCAAAATATTTCAGAATTGCACCTTGCAATGTGGAGATATTACTGTTTGTGCATTTACAATATTCATTGATTTTTGCCATTGAAAAACATGTTTTTCATATACCAGAAATGTTTGAAGCTACTGACTGAATGAAAGGAGCTGGCATCTCACTCTCTTTGAATCTTCTTTATCATGCTAGGATTAACAGGAAAAAGCAAAAAATTTCAGAATTGCACCTTGCAATGTGGAGATATTACTGTTTGTGCATTTACAATATTCATTGATTTTTGCCATTGAAAAACATGTTTTTCATATACCAGAAATGTTTGAAGCTACTGACTGAATGAAAGGAGCTGGCATCTCACTCTCTTTGAATCTTCTTTATCATGCTAGGATTAACAGGAAAAAGCAAAAAATTTCAGAATTGCACCTTGCAATGTGGAGATATTACTGTTTGTGCATTTACAATATTCATTGATTTTTGCCATTGAAAAACGTCCAGAAATGTTTGAAGCTACTGACTGAATGAAAGGAGCTGGCATCTCACTCTCTTTGAATCTTCTTTATCATGCTAGGATTAACAGGAAAAAGCAAAAAATTTCAGAATTGCACCTTGCAATGTGGAGATATTACTGTTTGTGCATTTACAATATTCATTGATTTTTGCCATTGAAAAACATGTTTTTCATATACCAGAAATGTTTGAAGCTACTGACTGAATGAAAGGAGCTGGCATCTCACTCTCTTTGAATCTTCTTTATCATGCTAGGATTAGCAGGAAAAAGCAAAAAATTTCAGAATTGCACCTTGCAATGTGGAGATATTACTGTTTGTGCATTTACAATATTCATTGATTTTTGCCATTGAAAAACGTCCAGAAATGTTTGAAGCTACTGACTGAATGAAAGGAGCTGGCATCTCACTCTCTTTGAATCTTCTTTATCATGCTAGGATTAGCAGGAAAAAGCAAAAAATTTCAGAATTGCACCTTGCAATGTGGAGATATTACTGTTTGTGCATTTACAATATTCATTGATTTTTGCGATTGAAAAACATGTTTTTCATATACCAGAAATGTTTGAAGCTACTGACTGAATGAAAGGAGCTGGCATCTCACTCTCTTTGAATCTTCTTTATCATGCTAGGATTAACAGGAAAAAGCAAAAAATTTCAGAATTGCACCGTGCAATGTGGAGATATTACTGTTTGTGCATTTACAATATTCATTGATTTTTGCCATTGAAAAACATGTTTTTCATATACCAGAAATGTTTGAAGCTACTGACTGAATGAAAGGAGCTGGCATCTCACTCTCTTTGAATCTTCTTTATCATGCTAGGATTAGCAGGAAAAAGCAAAAAATTTCAGAATTGCACCTTGCAATGTGGAGATATTACTGTTTGTGCATTTACAATATTCATTGATTTTTGCCATTGAAAAACATGTTTTTCATATACCAGAAATGTTTGAAGCTACTGACTGAATGAAAGGAGCTGGCATCTCACTCTCTTTGAATCTTCTTTATCATGCTAGGATTAGCAGGAAAAAGCAAACAATTTCAGAATTGCACCTTGCAATGTGGAGATATTACTGTTTGTGCATTTACAATATTCATTGATTTTTGCCATTGAAAAACATGTTTTTCATATACCAGAAATGTTTGAAGCTACTGACTGAATGAAAGGAGCTGGCATCTCACTCTCTTTGAATCTTCTTTATCATGCTAGGATTAACAGGAAAAAGCAAAAAATTTCAGAATTGCACCTTGCAATGTGGAGATATTACTGTTTGTGCATTTACAATATTCATTGATTTTTGCCATTGAAAAACATGTTTTTCATATACCAGAAATGTTTGAAGCTACTGACTGAATGAAAGGAGCTGGCATCTCACTCTCTTTGAATCTTCTTTATCATGCTAGGATTAGCAGGAAAAAGCAAAAAATTTCAGAATTGCACCTTGCAATGTGGAGATATTACTGTTTGTGCATTTACAATATTCATTGACTTTTGCCATTGAAAAACGTCCAGAAATGTTTGAAGCTACTGACTGAATGAAAGGAGCTGGCATCTCACTCTCTTTGAATCTTCTTTATCATGCTAGGATTAGCAGGAAAAAGCAAAAAATTTCAGAATTGCACCTTGCAATGTGGAGATATTACTGTTTGTGCATTTACAATATTCATTGATTTTTGCCATTGAAAAACATGTTTTTCATATACCAGAAATGTTTGAAGCTACTGACTGAATGAAAGGAGCTGGCATCTCACTCTCTTTGAATCTTCTTTATCATGCTAGGATTAGCAGGAAAAAGCAAAAAATTTCAGAATTGCACCTTGCAATGTGGAGATATTACTGTTTGTGCATTTACAATATTCATTGATTTTTGCCATTGAAAAACATGTTTTTCATATACCAGAAATGTTTGAAGATACTGACTGAATGAAAGGAGCTGGCATCTCACTCTCTTTGAATCTTCTTTATCATGCTAGGATTAACAGGAAAAAGCAAAAAATTTCAGAATTGCACCTTGCAATGTGGAGATATTACTGTTTGTGCATTTACAATATTCATTGATTTTTGCCATTGAAAAACATGTTTTTCATATACCAGAAATGTTTGAAGCTACTGACTGAATGAAAGGAGCTGGCATCTCACTCTCTTTGAATCTTCTTTATCATGCTAGGATTAACAGGAAAAAGCAAAAAATTTCAGAATTGCACCTTGCAATGTGGAGATATTACTGTTTGTGCATTTACAATATTCATTGATTTTTGCCATTGAAAAACATGTTTTTCATATACCAGAAATGTTTGAAGCTACTGACTGAATGAAAGGAGCTGGCATCTCACTCTCTTTGAATCTTCTTTATCATGCTAGGATTAGCAGGAAAAAGCAAAAAATTTCAGAATTGCACCTTGCAATGTGGAGATATTACTGTTTGTGCATTTACAATATTCATTGATTTTTGCCATTGAAAAACGTCCAGAAATGTTTGAAGCTACTGACTGAATGAAAGGAGCTGGCATCTCACTCTCTTTGAATCTTCATTATCATGCTAGGATTAGCAGGAAAAAGCAAAAAATTTCAGAATTGCACCTTGCAATGTGGAGATATTACTGTTTGTGCATTTACAATATTCATTGATTTTTGCCATTGAAAAACATGTTTTTCATATACCAGAAATGTTTGAAGCTACTGACTGAATGAAAGGAGCTGGCATCTCACTCTCTTTGAATCTTCTTTATCATGCTAGGATTAGCAGGAAAAAGCAAAATATTTCAGAATTGCACCTTGCAATGTGGAGATATTACTGTTTGTGCATTTACAATATTCATTGATTTTTGCCATTGAAAAACATGTTTTTCATATACCAGAAATGTTTGAAGCTACTGACTGAATGAAAGGAGCTGGCATCTCACTCTCTTTGAATCTTCTTTATCATGCTAGGATTAACAGGAAAAAGCAAAAAATTTCAGAATTGCACCTTGCAATGTGGAGATATTACTGTTTGTGCATTTACAATATTCATTGATTTTTGCCATTGAAAAACATGTTTTTCATATACCAGAAATGTTTGAAGCTACTGACTGAATGAAAGGAGCTGGCATCTCACTCTCTTTGAATCTTCTTTATCATGCTAGGATTAACAGGAAAAAGCAAAAAATTTCAGAATTGCACCTTGCAATGTGGAGATATTACTGTTTGTGCATTTACAATATTCATTGATTTTTGCCATTGAAAAACGTCCAGAAATGTTTGAAGCTACTGACTGAATGAAAGGAGCTGGCATCTCACTCTCTTTGAATCTTCTTTATCATGCTAGGATTAACAGGAAAAAGCAAAAAATTTCAGAATTGCACCTTGCAATGTGGAGATATTACTGTTTGTGCATTTACAATATTCATTGATTTTTGCCATTGAAAAACATGTTTTTCATATACCAGAAATGTTTGAAGCTACTGACTGAATGAAAGGAGCTGGCATCTCACTCTCTTTGAATCTTCTTTATCATGCTAGGATTAGCAGGAAAAAGCAAAAAATTTCAGAATTGCACCTTGCAATGTGGAGATATTACTGTTTGTGCATTTACAATATTCATTGATTTTTGCCATTGAAAAACGTCCAGAAATGTTTGAAGCTACTGACTGAATGAAAGGAGCTGGCATCTCACTCTCTTTGAATCTTCTTTATCATGCTAGGATTAGCAGGAAAAAGCAAAAAATTTCAGAATTGCACCTTGCAATGTGGAGATATTACTGTTTGTGCATTTACAATATTCATTGATTTTTGCCATTGAAAAACATGTTTTTCATATACCAGAAATGTTTGAAGCTACTGACTGAATGAAAGGAGCTGGCATCTCACTCTCTTTGAATCTTCTTTATCATGCTAGGATTAGCAGGAAAAAGCAAAAAATTTCAGAATTGCACCTTGCAATGTGGAGATATTACTGTTTGTGCATTTACAATATTCATTGATTTTTGCCATTGAAAAACATGTTTTTCATATACCAGAAATGTTTGAAGCTACTGACTGAATGAAAGGAGCTGGCATCTCACTCTCTTTGAATCTTCTTTATCATGCTAGGATTAACAGGAAAAAGCAAAAAATTTCAGAATTGCACCTTGCAATGTGGAGATATTACTGTTTGTGCATTTACAATATTCATTGATTTTTGCCATTGAAAAACATGTTTTTCATATACCAGAAATGTTTGAAGCTACTGACTGAATGAAAGGAGCTGGCATCTCACTCTCTTTGAATCTTCTTTATCATGCTAGGATTAACAGGAAAAAGCAAAAAATTTCAGAATTGCACCTTGCAATGTGGAGATATTACTGTTTGTGCATTTACAATATTCATTGATTTTTGCCATTGAAAAACGTCCAGAAATGTTTGAAGCTACTGACTGAATGAAAGGAGCTGGCATCTCACTCTCTTTGAATCTTCTTTATCATGCTAGGATTAGCAGGAAAAAGCAAAAAATTTCAGAATTGCACCTCGCAATGTGGAGATATTACTGTTTGTGCATTTACAATATTCATTGATTTTTGCCATTGAAAAACATGTTTTTCATATACCAGAAATGCTTGAAGCTACTGACTGAATGAAAGGAGCTGGCATCTCACTCTCTTTGAATCTTCTTTATCATGCTAGGATTAGCATGAAAAAGCAAAAAATTTCAGAATTGCACCTTGCAATGTGGAGATATTACTGTTTGTGCATTTACAATATTCATTGATTTTTGCCATTGAAAAACGTCCAGAAATGTTTGAAGCTACTGACTGTATGAAAGGAGCTGGCATCTCACTCTCTTTGAATCTTCTTTATCATGCTAGGATTAGCAGTAAAAAGCAAAAAATCTAAGAATTGCACCTTGCAATGTGGAGACATTACTGTTTGTGCATTTACAATATTCATTGATTTTTGCCATTGAAAAACGTCCAGAAATGTTTGAAGCTACTGACTGAATGAAAGGAGCTGGCATCTCACTCTCTTTGAATCTTCTTTATCATGCTAGGATTAGCAGGAAAAAGCAAAAAATTTCAGAATTGCACCTTGCAATGTGGAGATATTACTGTTTGTGCATTTACAATATTCATTGATTTTTGCCATTGAAAAACATGTTTTTCATATACCAGAAATGTTTGAAGCTACTGACTGAATGAAAGGAGCTGGCATCTCACTCTCTTTGAATCTTCTTTATCATGCTAGGATTAGCAGGAAAAAGCAAAAAATTTCAGAATTGCACCTTGCAATGTGGAGATATTACTGTTTGTGCATTTACAATATTCATTGATTTTTTGCCATTGAAAAACATGTTTTTCATATACCAGAAATGTTTGAAGCTACTGACTGAATGAAAGGAGCTGGCATCTCACTCTCTTTGAATCTTCTTTATCATGCTAGGATTAACAGGAAAAAGCAAAAAATTTCAGAATTGCACCTTGCAATGTGGAGATATTACTGTTTGTGCATTTACAATATTCATTGATTTTTGCCATTGAAAAACATGTTTTTCATATACCAGAAATGTTTGAAGCTACTGACTGAATGAAAGGAGCTGGCATCTCACTCTCTTTGAATCTTCTTTATCATGCTAGGATTAACAGGAAAAAGCAAAAAATTTCAGAATTGCACCTTGCAATGTGGAGATATTACTGTTTGTGCATTTACAATATTCATTGATTTTTGCCATTGAAAAACATGTTTTTCATATACCAGAAATGTTTGAAGCTACTGACTGAATGAAAGGAGCTTGGCATCTCACTCTCTGAATCTTCTTTATCATGCTAGGATTAACAGGAAAAAGCAAAAAATTTCAGAATTGCACCTTGCAATGTGGAGATATTACTGTTTGTGCATTTACAATATTCATTGATTTTTGCCATTGAAAAACATGTTTTTCATATACCAGAATTGTTTGAAGCTACTGACTGAATGAAAGGAGCTGGCATCTCACTCTCTTTGAATCTTCTTTATCATGCTAGGATTAGCAGGAAAAAGCAAAAAATTTCAGAATTGCACCTTGCAATGTGGAGATATTACTGTTTGTGCATTTACAATATTCATTGATTTTTGCCATTGAAAAACATGTTTTTCATATACCAGAAATGTTTGAAGCTACTGACTGAATGAAAGGAGCTGTCATCTCACTCTCTTTGAATCTTCTTTATCATGCTAGGATTAGCAGGAAAAAGCAAAAAATTTCAGAATTGCACCTTGCAATGTGGAGATATTACTGTTTGTGCATTTACAATATTCATTGATTTTTGCCATTGAAAAACATGTTTTTCATATACCAGAAATGTTTGAAGCTACTGACTGAATGAAAGGAGCTGGCATCTCACTCTTTTGAATCTTCTTTATCATGCTAGGATTAACAGGAAAAAGCAAAAAATTTCAGAATTGCACCTTGCAATGTGGAGATATTACTGTTTGTGCATTTACAATATTCATTGATTTTTGCCATTGAAAAACATGTTTTTCATATACCAGCAATGTTTGAAGCTACTGACTGAATGAAAGGAGCTGGCATCTCACTCTCTTTGAATCTTCTTTATCATGCTAGGATTAACAGGAAAAAGCAAAAAATTTCAGAATTGCACCTTGCAATGTGGAGATATTACTGTTTGTGCATTTACAATATTCATTGATTTTTGCCATTGAAAAACGTCCAGAAATGTTTGAAGCTACTGACTGAATGAAAGGAGCTGGCATTTCACTCTCTTTGAATCTTCTTTATCATGCTAGGATTAGCAGGAAAAAGCAAAAAATTTCAGAATTGCACCTTGCAATGTGGAGATATTACTGTTTGTGCATTTACAATATTCATTGATTTTTGCCATTGAAAAACATGTTTTTCATATACCAGAAATGTTTGAAGCTACTGACTGAATGAAAGGAGCTGGCATCTCACTCTCTTTGAATCTTCTTTATCATGCTAGGATTAGCATGAAAAAGCAAAAAATTTCAGAATTGCACCTTGCAATGTGGAGACATTACTGTTTGTGCATTTACAATATTCATTGATTTTTGCCATTGAAAAACGTCCAGAAATGTTTGAAGCTACTGACTGAATGAAAGGAGCTGGCATCTCACTCTCTTTGAATCTTCTTTATCATGCTAGGAATAGCAGGAAAAAGCAAAAAATTTCAGAATTGCACCTTGCAATGTGGAGATATTACTGTTTGTGCATTTACAATATTCATTGATTTTTGCCATTGAAAAACATGTTTTTCATATACCAGAAATGTTTGAAGCTACTGACTGAATGAAAGGAGCTGGCATCTCACTCTCTTTGAATCTTCTTTATCATGCTAGGATTAACAGGAAAAAGCAAAAAATTTCAGAATTGCACCTTGCAATGTGGAGATATTACTGTTTGTGCATTTACAATATTCATTGATTTTTGCCATTGAAAAACATGTTTTTCATATACCAGAAATGTTTGAAGCTACTGACTGAATGAAAGGAGCTTGGCATCTCACTCTCTTTGAATCTTCTTTATCATGCTAGGATTAACAGGAAAAAGCAAAAAATTTCAGAATTGCACCTTGCAATGTGGAGATATTACTGTTTGTGCATTTACAATATTCATTGATTTTTGCCATTGAAAAACATGCTTTTCATATACCAGAAATGTTTGAATCTACTGACTGAATGAAAGGAGCTGGCATCTCACTCTCTTTGAATCTTCTTTATCATGCTAGGATTAGCAGGAAAAAGCAAAAAATTTCAGAATTGCACCTTGCAATGTGGAGATATTACTGTTTGTGCATTTACAATATTCATTGATTTTTGCCATTGAAAAACGTCGAGAAATGTTTGAAGCTACTGACTGAATGAAAGCTGGCATCTCACTCTCTTTGAATCTTCTTTATCATGCTAGGATTAGCAGGAAAAAGCAAAAAATTTCAGAATTGCACCTTGCAATGTGGAGATATTACTGTTTGTGCATTTACAATATTCATTGATTTTTGCCATTGAAAAACATGTTTTTCATATACCAGAAATGTTTGAAGCTACTGACTGAATGAAAGGAGCTGGCATCTCACTCTCTTTGAATCTTCTTTATCATGCCAGGATTAACAGGAAAAAGCAAAAAATTTCAGAATTGCACCTTGCAATGTGGAGATATTACTGTTTGTGCATTTACAATATTCATTGATTTTTGCCATTGAAAAACATGTTTTTCATATACCAGAAATGTTTGAAGCTACTGACTGAATGAAAGGAGCTGGCATCTCACTCTCTTTGAATCTTCTTTATCATGCTAGGATTAACAGGAAAAAGCAAAAAATTTCAGAATTGCACCTTGCAATGTGGAGATATTACTGTTTGTGCATTTACAATATTCATTGATTTTTGCCATTGAAAAACGTCCAGAAATGTTTGAAGCTACTGACTGAATGAAAGGAGCTGGCATCTCACTCTCTTTGAATCTTCTTTATCATGCTAGGATTAGCAGGAAAAAGCAAAAAATTTCAGAATTGCACCTTGCAATGTGGAGATATTACTGTTTGTGCATTTACAATATTCATTGATTTTTGCCATTGAAAAACATGTTTTTCATATACCAGAAATGTTTGAAGCTACTGACTGAATGAAAGGAGCTGGCATCTCACTCTCTTTGAATCTTCTTTATCATGCTAGGATTCGCAGGAAAAAGCAAAAAATTTCAGAATTGCACCTTGCAATGTGGAGATATTACTGTTTGTGCATTTACAATATTCATTGATTTTTGCCATTGAAAAACGTCCAGAAATGTTTGAAGCTACTGACTGAATGAAAGGAGCTGGCATCTCACTCTCTTTGAATCTTCTTTATCATGCTAGGATTAACAGGAAAAAGCAAAAAATTTCAGAATTGCACCTTGCAATGTGGAGATATTACTGTTTGTGCATTTACAATATTCATTGATTTTTGCCATTGAAAAACATGTTTTTCATATACCAGAAATGTTTGAAGCTACTGACTGAATGAAAGGAGCTGGCATCTCACTCTATTTGAATCTTCTTTATCATGCTAGGATTAACAGGAAAAAGCAAAAAATTTCAGAATTGCACCTTGCAATGTGGAGATATTACTGTTTGTGCATTTACAATATTCATTGATTTTTGCCATTGAAAAACGTCCAGAAATGTTTGAAGCTACTGACTGAATGAAAGGAGCTGGCATCTCACTCTCTTTGAATCTTCTTTATCATGCTAGGATTAGCAGGAAAAAGCAAAAAATTTCAGAATTGCACCTTGCAATGTGGAGATATTACTGTTTGTGCATTTACAATATTCATTGATTTTTGCCATTGAAAAACATGTTTTTCATATACCAGAAATGTTTGATGCTACTGACTGAATGAAAGGAGCTGGCATCTCACTCTCTTTGAATCTTCTTTATCATGCTAGGATTAGCAGGAAAAAGCAAAAAATTTCAGAATTGCACCTTGCAATGTGGAGATATTACTGTTTGTGCATTTACAATATTCATTGATTTTTGCCATTGAAAAACGTCCAGAAATGTTTGAAGCTACTGACTGAATGAAAGGAGCTTGGCATCTCACTCTCTTTGAATCTTCTTTATCATGCTAGGATTAGCAGGAAAAAGCAAAAAATTTCAGAATTGCACCTTGCAATGTGGAGATATTACTGTTTGTGCATTTACAATATTCATTGATTTTTGCCATTGAAAAACGTTTTTCATATACCAGAAATGTTTGAAGCTACTGACTGAATGAAAGGAGCTGGCATCTCACTCTCTTTGAATCTTCTTTATCACGCTAGGATTAGCAGGAAAAAGCAAAAAATTTCAGAATTGCACCTTGCAATGTGGAGATATTACTGTTTGTGCATTTACAATATTCATTGATTTTTGCCATTGAAAAACGTCCAGAAATGTTTAAAGCTACTGACTGAATGAAAGGAGCTGGCATCTCACTCTCTTTGAATATTCTTTATCATGCTAGGATTAGCAGGAAAAAGCAAAAAATTTCAGAATTGCACCTTGCAATGTGGAGATATTACTGTTTGTGCATTTACAATATTCATTGATTTTTGCCATTGAAAAACGTCCAGAAATGTTTGAAGCTACTGACTGAATGAAAGGAGCTGGCATCTCACTCTCTTTGAATCTTCTTTATCATGCTAGGATTAGCAGGAAAAAGCAAAAAAATTCAGAATTGCACCTTGCAATGTGGAGATATTACTGTTTGTGCATTTACAATATTCATTGATTTTTGCCATTGAAAAACATGTTTTTCATATACCAGAAATGTTTGAAGCTACTGACTGAATGAAAGGAGCTGGCATCTCACTCTCTTTGAATCTTCTTTATCATGCTAGGATTAGCAGGAAAAAGCAAAAAATTTCAGAATTGCACCTTGCAATGTGGAGATATTACTGTTTGTGCATTTACAATATTCATTGATTTTTGCCATTGAAAAACATGTTTTTCATATACCAGAAATGTTTGAAGCTACTGACTGAATGAAAGGAGCTGGCATCTCACTCTCTTTGAATCGTCTTTATCATGCTAGGATTAACAGGAAAAAGCAAAAAATTTCAGAATTGCACCTTGCAATGTGGAGATATTACTGTTTGTGCATTTACAATATTCATTGATTTTTGCCATTGAAAAACATGTTTTTCATATACCAGAAATGTTTGAAGCTACTGACTGAATGAAAGGAGCTGGCATCTCACTCTCTTTGAATCTTCTTTATCATGCTAGGATTAACAGGAAAAAGCAAAAAATTTCAGAATTGCACCTTGCAATGTGGAGATATTACTGTTTGTGCATTTACAATATTCATTGATTTTTGCCATTGAAAAACATGTTTTTCATATACCAGAAATGTTTGAAGCTACTGACTGAATGAAAGGAGCTGGCATCTCACTCTCTTTGAATCTTCTTTATCATGCTAGGATTAGCAGGAAAAAGCAAAAAATTTCAGAATTGCACCTTGCAATGTGGAGATATTACTGTTTGTGCATTTACAATATTCATTGATTTTTGCCATTGAAAAACGTCCAGAAATGTTTGAAGCTACTGACTGAATGAAAGGAGCTGGCATCTCACTCTCTTTGAATCTTCTTTATCATGCTAGGATTAGCAGGAAAAAGCAAAAAATTTCAGAATTGCACCTTGCAATGTGGAGATATTACTGTTTGTGCATTTACAATATTCATTGATTTTTGCCATTGAAAAACATGTTTTTCATATACCAGAAATGTTTGAATCTACTGACTGAATGAAAGGAGCTGGCATCTCACTCTCTTTGAATCTTCTTTATCATGCTAGGATTAGCAGGAAAAAGCAAAATATTTCAGAATTGCACCTTGCAATGTGGAGATATTACTGTTTGTGCATTTACAATATTCATTGATTTTTGCCATTGAAAAACATGTTTTTCATATACCAGAAATGTTTGAAGCTACTGACTGAATGAAAGGAGCTGGCATCTCACTCTCTTTGAATCTTCTTTATCATGCTAGGATTAACAGGAAAAAGCAAAAAATTTCAGAATTGCACCTTGCAATGTGGAGATATTACTGTTTGTGCATTTACAATATTCATTGATTTTTGCCATTGAAAAACATGTTTTTCATATACCAGAAATGTTTGAAGCTACTGACTGAATGAAAGGAGCTGGCATCTCACTCTCTTTGAATCTTCTTTATCATGCTAGGATTAGCAGGAAAAAGCAAAAAATTTCTGAATTGCACCTTGCATTGTGGAGATATTACTGTTTGTGCATTTACAATATTCATTGATTTTTGCCATTGAAAAACATGTTTTTCATATACCAGAAATGTTTGAAGCTACTGACTGAATGAAAGGAGCTGGCATCTCACTCTCTTTGAATCTTCTTTATCATGCTAGGATTAGCAGGAAAAAGCAAAAAATTTCAGAATTGCACCTTGCAATGTGGAGATATTACTGTTTGTGCATTTACAATATTCATTGATTTTTGCCATTGAAAAACATGTTTTTCATATACCAGAAATGTTTGAAGCTACTGACTGAATGAAAGGAGCTGGCATCTCACTCTCTTTGAATCTTCTTTATCATGCTAGGATTAACAGGAAAAAGCAAAAAATTTCAGAATTGCACCTTGCAATGTGGAGATATTACTGTTTGTGCATTTACAATATTCATTGATTTTTGCCATTGAAAAACGTCCAGAAATGTTTGAAGCTACTGACTGAATGAAAGGAGCTGGCATCTCACTCTCTTTGAATCTTCTTTATCATGCTAGGATTAGCAGGAAAAAGCAAAAAATTTCAGAATTGCACCTTGCAATGTGGAGATATTACTGTTTGTGCATTTACAATATTCATTGATTTTTGCCATTGAAAAACATGTTTTTCATATACCAGAAATGTTTGAAGCTACTGACTGAATGAAAGGAGCTGGCATCTCACTCTCTTTGAATCTTCTTTATCATGCTAGGATTAGCAGGAAAAAGCAAAAAATTTCAGAATTGCACCTTGCAATGTGGAGATATTACTGTTTGTGCATTTACAATATTCATTGATTTTTGCCATTGAAAAACGTCCAGAAATGTTTGAAGCTACTGACTGAATGAAAGGAGCTGGCATCTCACTCTCTTTGAATCTTCTTTATCATGCTAGGATTAGCAGGAAAAAGCAAAAAATTTCAGAATTGCACCTTGCAATGTGGAGATATTACTGTTTGTGCATTTACAATATTCAATGATTTTTGCCATTGAAAAACATGTTTTTCATATACCAGAAATGTTTGAAGCTACTGACTGAATGAAAGGAGCTGGCATCTCACTCTCTTTGTATCTTCTTTATCATGCTAGGATTAGCAGGAAAAAGCAAAAAATTTCAGAATTGCACCTTGCAATGTGGAGATATTACTGTTTGTGCATTTACAATATTCATTGATTTTTGCCATTGAAAAACGTCCAGAAATGTTTGAAGCTACTGACTGAATGAAAGGAGCTGGCATCTCACTCTCTTTGAATCTTCTTTATCATGCTAGGATTAGCAGGAAAAGGCAAAAAATTTCAGAATTGCACCTTGCAATGTGGAGATATTACTGTTTGTGCATTTACAATATTCATTGATTTTTGCCATTGAAAAACGTTTTTCATATACCAGAAATGTTTGAAGCTACTGACTGAATGAAAGGAGCTGGCATCTCACTCTCTTTGAATCTTCTTTATCATGCTAGGATTAACAGGAAAAAGCAAAAAATTTTAGAATTGCACCTTGCAATGTGGAGATATTACTGTTTGTGCATTTACAATATTCATTGATTTTTGCCATTGAAAAACGTCCAGAAATGTTTGAAGCTACTGACTGAATGAAAGGAGCTGGCATCTCACTCTCTTTGAATCTTCTTTATCATGCTAGGATTAACAGGAAAAAGCTAAAAATTTCAGAATTGCACCTTGCAATGTGGAGATATTACTGTTTGTGCATTTACAATATTCATTGATTTTTGCCATTGAAAAACATGTTTTTCATATACCAGAAATGTTTGAAGCTACTGACTGAATGAAAGGAGCTGGCATCTCACTCTCTTGGAATCTTCTTTATCATGCTAGGATTAACAGGAAAAAGCTAAAAATTTCAGAATTGCACCTTGCAATGTGGAGATATTACTGTTTGTGCATTTACAATATTCATTGATTTTTGCCATTGAAAAACATGTTTTTCATATACCAGAAATGTTTGAAGCTACTGACTGAATGAAAGGAGCTGGCATCTCACTCTCTTGGAATCTTCTTTATCATGCTAGGATTAACAGGAAAAAGCAAAAAATTTCAGAATTGCACCTTGCAATGTGGAGATATTACTGTTTGTGCATTTACAATATTCATTGATTTTTGCCATTGAAAAACGTCCAGAAATGTTTGAAGCTACTGACTGAATGAAAGGAGCTGGCATCTCACTGTCTTTGAATCTTCTTTATCATGCTAGGATTAACAGGAAAAAGCAAAAAATTTCAGAATTGCACCTTGCAATGTGGAGATATTACTGTTTGTGCATTTACAATATTCATTGATTTTTGCCATTGAAAAACATGTTTTTCATATACCAGAAATGTTTGAAGCTACTGACTGAATGAAAGGAGCTGGCATCTCACTCTCTTTGAATCTTCTTTATCATGCTAGGATTAGCAGGAAAAAGCAAAAAATTTCAGAATTGCACCTTGCAATGTGGAGATATTACTGTTTGTGCATTTACAATATTCATTGATTTTTGCCATTGAAAAACATGTTTTTCATATACCAGAAATGTTTGAAGCTACTGACTGAATGAAAGGAGCTGGCATCTCACTCTCTTTGAATCTTCTTTATCATGCTAGGATTAACAGGAAAAAGCAAAACATTTCAGAATTGCACCTTGCAATGTGGAGATATTACTGTTTGTGCATTTACATTATTCATTGATTTTTGCCATTGAAAAACGTCCAGAAATGTTTGAAGCTACTGACTGAATGAAAGGAGCTGGCATCTCACTCTCTTTGAATCTTCTTTATCATGCTAGGATTAATAGGAAAAAGCTAAAAATTTCAGAATTGCACCTTGCAATGTGGAGATATTACTGTTTGTGCATTTACAATATTCATTGATTTTTGCCATTGAAAAACATGTTTTTCATACCAGAAATGATTGAAGCTACTGACTGAATGAAAGGAGCTGGCATCTCACTCTCTTTGAATCTTCTTTATCATGCTAGGATTAGCAGGAAAAAGCAAAAAATTTCAGAATTGCACCTTGCAATGTGGAGATATTACTGTTTGTGCATTTACAATATTCATTGATTTTTGCCATTGAAAAACATGTTTTTCATATACCAGAAATGTTTGAAGCTACTGACTGAATGAAAGGAGCTGGCATCTCACTCTCTTGGAATCTTCTTTATCATGCTAGGATTAACAGGAAAAAGCAAAAAATTTCAGAATTGCACCTTGCAATGTGGAGATATTACTGTTTGTGCATTTACAATATTCATTGATTTTTGCCATTGAAAAACGTCCAGAAATGTTTGAAGCTACTGACTGAATGAAAGGAGCTGGCATCTCACTGTCTTTGAATCTTCTTTATCATGCTAGGATTAACAGGAAAAAGCAAAAAATTTCAGAATTGCACCTTGCAATGTGGAGATATTACTGTTTGTGCATTTACAATATTCATTGATTTTTGCCATTGAAAAACGTCCAGAAATGTTTGAAGCTACTGACTGAATGAAAGGAGCTGGCATCTCACTCTCTTTGAATCTTCTTTATCATGCTAGGATTAACAGGAAAAAGCTAAAAATTTCAGAATTGCACCTTGCAATGTGGAGATATTACTGTTTGTGCATTTACAATATTCATTGATTTTTGCCATTGAGAAACATGTTTTTCATATACCAGAAATGTTTGAAGCTACTGACTGAATGAAAGGAGCTGGCATCTCACTCTCTTTGAATCTTCTTTATCATGCTAGGATTAGCAGGAAAAAGCAAAAAATTTCAGAATTGCACCTTGCAATGTGGAGATATTACTGTTTGTGCATTTACAATATTCATTGATTTTTGCCATTGAAAAACATGTTTTTCATATACCAGAAATGTTTGAAGCTACTGACTGAATGAAAGGAGCTGGCATCTCACTCTCTTTGAATCTTCTTTATCATGCTAGGATTAGCAGGAAAAAGCAAAAAATTTCAGAATTGCACCTTGCAATGTGGAGATATTACTGTTTGTGCATTTACAATATTCATTGATTTTTGCCATTGAAAAACATGTTTTTCATATACCAGAAATGTTTGAAGCTACTGACTGAATGAAAGGAGCTGGCATCTCACTCTCTTGGAATCTTCTTTATCATGCTAGGATTAACAGGAAAAAGCAAAAAATTTCAGAATTGCACCTTGCAATGTGGAGATATTACTGTTTGTGCATTTACAATATTCATTGATTTTTGCCATTGAAAAACGTCCAGAAATGTTTGAAGCTACTGACTGAATGAAAGGAGCTGGCATCTCACTGTCTTTGAATCTTCTTTATCATGCTAGGATTAACAGGAAAAAGCAAAAAATTTCAGAATTGCACCTTGCAATGTGGAGATATTACTGTTTGTGCATTTACAATATTCATTGATTTTTGCCATTGAAAAACGTCCAGAAATGTTTGAAGCTACTGACTGAATGAAAGGAGCTGGCATCTCACTCTCTTTGAATCTTCTTTATCATGCTAGGATTAACAGGAAAAAGCTAAAAATTTCAGAATTGCACCTTGCAATGTGGAGATATTACTGTTTGTGCATTTACAATATTCATTGATTTTTGCCATTGAGAAACATGTTTTTCATATACCAGAAATGTTTGAAGCTACTGACTGAATGAAAGGAGCTGGCATCTCACTCTCTTTGAATCTTCTTTATCATGCTAGGATTAGCAGGAAAAAGCAAAAAATTTCAGAATTGCACCTTGCAATGTGGAGATATTACTGTTTGTGCATTTACAATATTCATTGATTTTTGCCATTGAAAAACATGTTTTTCATATACCAGAAATGTTTGAAGCTACTGACTGAATGAAAGGAGCTGGCATCTCACTCTCTTTGAATCTTCTTTATCATGCTAGGATTAACAGGAAAAAGCTAAAAATTTCAGAATTGCACCTTGCAATGTGGAGATATTACTGTTTGTGCATTTACAATATTCATTGATTTTTGCCATTGAAAAACATGTTTTTCATATACCAAAAATGTTTGAAGCTACTGACTGAATGAAAGGAGCTGGCATCTCACTCTCTTGGAATCTTCTTTATCATGCTAGGATTAACAGGAAAAAGCAAAAAATTTCAGAATTGCACCTTGCAATGTGGAGATATTACTGTTTGTGCATTTACAATATTCATTGATTTTTGCCATTGAAAAACGTCCAGAAATGTTTGAAGCTACTGACTGAATGAAAGGAGCTGGCATCTCACTGTCTTTGAATCTTCTTTATCATGCTAGGATTAACAGGAAAAAGCAAAAAATTTCAGAATTGCACCTTGCAATGTGGAGATATTACTGTTTGTGCATTTACAATATTCATTGATTTTTGCCATTGAAAAACATGTTTTTCATATACCAGAAATGTTTGAAGCTACTGACTGAATGAAAGGAGCTGGCATCTCACTCTCTTTGAATCTTCTTTATCATGCTAGGATTAGCAGGAAAAAGCAAAAAATTTTAGAATTGCACCTTGCAATGTGGAGATATTACTGTTTGTGCATTTACAATATTCATTGATTTTTGCCATTGAAAAACATGTTTTTCATATACCAGAAATGTTTGAAGCTACTGACTGAATGAAAGGAGCTGGCATCTCACTCTCTTTGAATCTTCTTTATCATGCTAGGATTAACAGGAAAAAGCAAAAAATTTCAGAATTGCACCTTGCAATGTGGAGATATTACTGTTTGTGCATTTACATTATTCATTGATTTTTGCCATTGAAAAACGTCCAGAAATGTTTGAAGCTACTGACTGAATGAAAGGAGCTGGCATCTCACTCTCTTTGAATGTTCTTTATCATGCTAGGATTAACAGGAAAAAGCTAAAAATTTCAGAATTGCACCTTGCAATGTGGAGATATTACTGTTTGTGCATTTACAATATTCATTGATTTTTGCCATTGAAAAACATGTTTTTCATACCAGAAATGATTGAAGCTACTGACTGAATGAAAGGAGCTGGCATCTCACTCTCTTTGAATCTTCTTTATCATGCTAGGATTAGCAGGAAAAAGCAAAAAATTTCAGAATTGCACCTTGCAATGTGGAGATATTACTGTTTGTGCATTTACAATATTCATTGATTTTTGCCATTGAAAAACATGTTTTTCATATACCAGAAATGTTTGAAGCTACTGACTGAATGAAAGGAGCTGGCATCTCACTCTCTTGGAATCTTCTTTATCATGCTAGGATTAACAGGAAAAAGCAAAAAATTTCAGAATTGCACCTTGCAATGTGGAGATATTACTGTTTGTGCATTTACAATATTCATTGATTTTTGCCATTGAAAAACGTCCAGAAATGTTTGAAGCTACTGACTGAATGAAAGGAGCTGGCATCTCACTGTCTTTGAATCTTCTTTATCATGCTAGGATTAACAGGAAAAAGCAAAAAATTTCAGAATTGCACCTTGCAATGTGGAGATATTACTGTTTGTGCATTTACAATATTCATTGATTTTTGCCATTGAAAAACGTCCAGAAATGTTTGAAGCTACTGACTGAATGAAAGGAGCTGGCATCTCACTCTCTTTGAATCTTCTTTATCATGCTAGGATTAACAGGAAAAAGCTAAAAATTTCAGAATTGCACCTTGCAATGTGGAGATATTACTGTTTGTGCATTTACAATATTCATTGATTTTTGCCATTGAGAAACATGTTTTTCATATACCAGAAATGTTTGAAGCTACTGACTGAATGAAAGGAGCTGGCATCTCACTCTCTTTGAATCTTCTTTATCATGCTAGGATTAGCAGGAAAAAGCAAAAAATTTCAGAATTGCACCTTGCAATGTGGAGATATTACTGTTTGTGCATTTACAATATTCATTGATTTTTGCCATTGAAAAACATGTTTTTCATATACCAGAAATGTTTGAAGCTACTGACTGAATGAAAGGAGCTGGCATCTCACTCTCTTTGAATCTTCTTTATCATGCTAGGATTAGCAGGAAAAAGCAAAAAATTTCAGAATTGCACCTTGCAATGTGGAGATATTACTGTTTGTGCATTTACAATATTCATTGATTTTTGCCATTGAAAAACATGTTTTTCATATACCAGAAATGTTTGAAGCTACTGACTGAATGAAAGGAGCTGGCATCTCACTCTCTTTGAATCTTCTTTATCATGCTAGGATTAACAGGAAAAAGCAAAAAATTTCAGAATTGCACCTTGCAATGTGGAGATATTACTGTTTGTGCATTTACAATATTCATTGATTTTTGCCATTGAAAAACGTCCAGAAATGTTTGAAGCTACTGACTGAATGAAAGGAGCTGGCATCTCACTCTCTTTGAATCTTCTTTATCATGCTAGGATTAGCAGGAAAAAGCAAAAAATTTCAGAATTGCACCTTGCAATGTGGAGATATTACTGTTTGTGCATTTACAATATTCATTGATTTTTGCCATTGAAAAACATGTTTTTCATATACCAGAAATGTTTGAAGCTACTGACTGAATGAAAGGAGCTGGCATCTCACTCTCTTTGAATCTTCTTTATCATGCTAGGATTAACAGGAAAAAGCAAAAAATTTCAGAATTGCACCTTGCAATGTGGAGATATTACTGTTTGTGCATTTACAATATTCATTGATTTTTGCCATTGAAAAACGTCCAGAAATGTTTGAAGCTACTGACTGAATGAAAGGAGCTGGCATCTCACTCTCTTTGAATCTTCTTTATCATGCTAGGATTAGCAGGAAAAAGCAAAAAATTTCTGAATTGCACCTTGCAATGTGGAGATATTACTGTTTGTGCATTTACAATATTCATTGATTTTTGCCATTGAAAAACATGTTTTTCATATACCAGAAATGTTTGAAGCTACTGACTGAATGAAAGGAGCTGGCATCTCACTCTCTTTGAATCTTCTTTATCATGCTAGGATTAGCAGGAAAAAGCAAAAAATTTCAGAATTGCACCTTGCAATGTGGAGATATTACTGTTTGTGCATTTACAATATTCATTGATTTTTGCCATTGAAAAACGTTTTTCATATACCAGAAATGTTTGAAGCTACTGACTGAATGAAAGGAGCTGGCATCTCACTCTCTTTGAATCTTCTTTATCATGCTAGGATTAACAGGAAAAAGCAAAAAATTTCAGAATTGCACCTTGCAATGTGGAGATATTACTGCTTGTGCATTTACAATATTCATTGATTTTTGCCATTGAAAAACGTCCAGAAATGTTTGAAGCTACTGACTGAATGAAAGGAGCTGGCATCTCACTCTCTTTGAATCTTCTTTATCATGCTAGGATTAGCAGGAAAAAGCAAAAAATTTCAGAATTGCACCTTGCAATGTGGAGATATTACTGTTTGTGCATTTACAATATTCATTGATTTTTGCCATTGAAAAACATGTTTTTCATATACCAGAAATGTTTGAAGCTACTGACTGAATGAAAGGAGCTGGCATCTCACTCTCTTTGAATCTTCTTTATCATGCTAGGATTAGCAGGAAAAAGCAAAAAATTTCAGAATTGCACCTTGCAATGTGGAGATATTACTGTTTGTGCATTTACAATATTCATTGATTTTTGCCATTGAAAAACATGTTTTTCATATACCAGAAATGTTTGAAGCTACTGACTGAATGAAAGGAGCTGGCATCTCACTCTCTTTGAATCTTCTTTATCATGCTAGGATTAACAGGAAAAAGCAAAAAATTTCAGAATTGCACCTTGCAATGTGGAGATATTACTGTTTGTGCATTTACAATATTCATTGATTTTTGCCATTGAAAAACGTCCAGAAATGTTTGAAGCTACTGACTGAATGAAAGGAGCTGGCATCTCACTGTCTTTGAATCTTCTTTATCATGCTAGGATTAGCAGGAAAAAGCAAAAAATTTCAGAATTGCACCTTGCAATGTGGAGATATTACTGTTTGTGCATTTACAATATTCATTGATTTTTGCCATTGAAAAACATGTTTTTCATATACCAGAAATGTTTGAAGCTACTGACTGAATGAAAGGAGCTGGCATCTCACTCTCTTTGAATCTTCTTTATCATGCTAGGATTAACAGGAAAAAGCAAAAAATTTCAGAATTGCACCTTGCAATGTGGAGATATTACTGTTTGTGCATTTACAATATTCATTGATTTTTGCCATTGAAAAATGTCCAGAAATGTTTGAAGCTACTGACTGAATGAAAGGAGCTGGCATCTCACTCTCTTTGAATCTTCTTTATCATGCTAGGATTAGCAGGAAAAAGCAAAAAATTTCAGAATTGCACCTTGCAATGTGGAGATATTACTGTTTGTGCATTTACAATATTCATTGATTTTTGCCATTGAAAAACATGTTTTTCATATACCAGAAATGTTTGAAGCTACTGACTGAATGAAAGGAGCTGGCATCTCACTCTCTTTGAATCTTCTTTATCATGCTAGGATTAGCAGGAAAAAGCAAAAAAATTCAGAATTGCACCTTGCAATGTGGAGATATTACTGTTTGTGCATTTACAATATTCATTGATTTTTGCCATTGAAAAACATGTTTTTCATATACCAGAAATCTTTGAAGCTACTGACTGAATGAAAGGAGCTGGCATCTCACTCTCTTTGAATCTTCTTTATCATGCTAGGATTAACAGGAAAAAGCAAAAAATTTCAGAATTGCACCTTGCAATGTGGAGATATTACTGTTTGTGCATTTACAATATTCATTGATTTTTGCCATTGAAAAACATGTTTTTCATATACCAGAAATGTTTGAAGCTACTGACTGAATGAAAGGAGCTGGCATCTCACTCTCTTTGAATCTTCTTTATCATGCTAGGATTAGCAGGAAAAAGCAAAAAATTTCTGAATTGCACCTTGCAATGTGGAGATATTTCTGTTTGTGCATTTACAATATTCATTGATTTTTGCCATTGAAAAACATGTTTTTCATATACCAGAAATGTTTGAAGCTACTGACTGAATGAAAGGAGCTGGCATCTCACTCTCTTTGAATCTTCTTTATCATGCTAGGATTAGCAGGAAAAAGCAAAAAATTTCAGAATTGCACCTTGCAATGTGGAGATATTACTGTTTGTGCATTTACAATATTCATTGATTTTTGCCATTGAAAAACATGTTTTTCATATACCAGAAATGTTTGAAGCTACTGACTGAATGAAAGGAGCTGGCATCTCACTCTCTTTGAATCTTCTTTATCATGCTAGGATTAACAGGAAAAAGCAAAAAATTTCAGAATTGCACCTTGCAATGTGGAGATATTACTGTTTGTGCATTTACAATATTCATTGATTTTTGCCATTGAAAAACGTCCAGAAATGTTTGAAGCTACTGACTGAATGAAAGGAGCTGGCATCTCACTCTCTTTGAATCTTCTTTATCATGCTAGGATTAGCAGGAAAAAGCAAAAAATTTCAGAATTGCACCTTGCAATGTGGAGATATTACTGTTTGTGCATTTACAATATTCATTGATTTTTGCCATTGAAAAACATGTTTTTCATATACCAGAAATGTTTGAAGCTACTGACTGAATGAAAGGAGCTGGCATCTCACTCTCTTTGAATCTTCTTTATCATGCTAGGATTAGCAGGAAAAAGCAAAAAATTTCAGAATTGCACCTTGCAATGTGGAGATATTACTGTTTGTGCATTTACAATATTCATTGATTTTTGCCATTGAAAAACGTCCAGAAATGTTTGAAGCTACTGACTGAATGAAAGGAGCTGGCATCTCACTCTCTTTGAATCTTCTTTATCATGCTAGGATTAGCAGGAAAAAGCAAAAAATTTCAGAATTGCACCTTGCAATGTGGAGATATTACTGTTTGTGCATTTACAATATTCATTGATTTTTGCCATTGAAAAACATGTTTTTCATATACCAGAAATGTTTGAAGCTACTGACTGAATGAAAGGAGCTGGCATCTCACTCTCTTTGAATCTTCTTTATCATGCTAGGATTAGCAGGAAAAAGCAAAAAATTTCAGAATTGCACCTTGCAATGTGGAGATATTACTGTTTGTGCATTTACAATATTCATTGATTTTTGCCATTGAAAAACGTCCAGAAATGTTTGAAGCTACTGACTGAATGAAAGGAGCTGGCATCTCACTCTCTTTGAATCTTCTTTATCATGCTAGGATTAGCAGGAAAAGGCAAAAAATTTCAGAATTGCACCTTGCAATGTGGAGATATTACTGTTTGTGCATTTACAATATTCATTGATTTTTGCCATTGAAAAACGTTTTTCATATACCAGAAATGTTTGAAGCTACTGACTGAATGAAAGGAGCTGGCATCTCACTGTCTTTGAATCTTCTTTATCATGCTAGGATTAACAGGAAAATGCAAAAAATTTCAGAACTGCACCTTGCAATGTGGAGATATTACTGTTTGTGCATTTACAATATTCATTGATTTTTGCCATTGAAAAACATGTTTTTCATATACCAGAAATGTTTGAAGCTACTGACTGAATGAAAGGAGCTTGGCATCTCACTCTCTTTGAATCTTCTTTATCATGCTAGGATTAGCAGGAAAAAGCAAAAAATTTCAGAATTGCACCTTGCAATGTGGAGATATTACTGTTTGTGCATTTACAATATTCATTGATTTTTGCCATTGAAAAACATGTTTTTCATATACCAGAAATGTTTGAAGCTACAGACTGAATGAAAGGAGCTGGCATCTCACTCTCTTTGAATCTTCTTTATCATGCTAGGATTAACAGGAAAAAGCAAAAAATTTCAGAATTGCACCTTGCAATGTGGAGATATTACTGTTTGTGCATTTACAATATTCATTGATTTTTGCCATTGAAAAACGTCCAGAAATGTTTGAAGCTACTGACTGAATGAAAGGAGCTGGCATCTCACTCTCTTTGAATCTTCTTTATCATGCTAGGATTAACAGGAAAAAGCTAAAAATTTCAGAATTGCACCTTGCAATGTGGAGATATTACTGTTTGTGCATTTACAATATTCATTGATTTTTGCCATTGAAAAACATGTTTTTCATACCAGAAATGATTGAAGCTACTGACTGAATGAAAGGAGCTGGCATCTCACTCTCTTTGAATCTTCTTTATCATGCTAGGATTAGCAGGAAAAAGCAAAAAATTTCAGAATTGCACCTTGCAATGTGGAGATATTACTGTTTGTGCATTTACAATATTCATTGATTTTTGCCATTGAAAAACATGTTTTTCATATACCAGAAATGTTTGAAGCTACTGACTGAATGAAAGGAGCTGGCATCTCACTCTCTTGGAATCTTCTTTATCATGCTAGGATTAACAGGAAAAAGCAAAAAATTTCAGAATTGCACCTTGCAATGTGGAGATATTACTGTTTGTGCATTTACAATATTCATTGATTTTTGCCATTGAAAAACGTCCAGAAATGTTTGAAGCTACTGACTGAATGAAAGGAGCTGGCATCTCACTGTCTTTGAATCTTCTTTATCATGCTAGGATTAACAGGAAAAAGCTAAAAATTTCAGAATTGCACCTTGCAATGTGGAGATATTACTGTTTGTGCATTTACAATATTCATTGATTTTTGCCATTGAAAAACATGTTTTTCATATACCAGAAATGTTTGAAGCTACTGACTGAATGAAAGGAGCTGGCATCTCACTCTCTTTGAATCTTCTTTATCATGCTAGGATTAGCAGGAAAAAGCAAAAAATTTCAGAATTGCACCTTGCAATGTGGAGATATTACTGTTTGTGCATTTACAATATTCATTGATTTTTGCCATTGAAAAACATGTTTTTCATATACCAGAAATGTTTGAAGCTACTGACTGAATGAAAGGAGCTGGCATCTCACTCTCTTGGAATCTTCTTTATCATGCTAGGATTAACAGGAAAAAGCAAAAAATTTCAGAATTGCACCTTGCAATGTGGAGATATTACTGTTTGTGCATTTACAATATTCATTGATTTTTGCCATTGAAAAACGTCCAGAAATGTTTGAAGCTACTGACTGAATGAAAGGAGCTGGCATCTCACTGTCTTTGAATCTTCTTTATCATGCTAGGATTAACAGGAAAAAGCTAAAAATTTCAGAATTGCACCTTGCAATGTGGAGATATTACTGTTTGTGCATTTACAATATTCATTGATTTTTGCCATTGAAAAACATGTTTTTCATATACCAGAAATGTTTGAAGCTACTGACTGAATGAAAGGAGCTGGCATCTCACTCTCTTTGAATCTTCTTTATCATGCTAGGATTAGCAGGAAAAAGCAAAAAATTTCAGAATTGCACCTTGCAATGTGGAGATATTACTGTTTGTGCATTTACAATATTCATTGATTTTTTGCCATTGAAAAACATGTTTTTCATATACCAGAAATGTTTGAAGCTACTGACTGAATGAAAGGAGCTGGCATCTCACTCTCTTTGAATCTTCTTTATCATGCTAGGATTAACAGGAAAAAGCAAAACATTTCAGAATTGCACCTTGCAATGTGGAGATATTACTGTTTGTGCATTTACAATATTCATTGATTTTTGCCATTGAAAAACGTCCAGAAATGTTTGAAGCTACTGACTGAATGAAAGGAGCTGGCATCTCACTCTCTTTGAATATTCTTTATCATGCTAGGATTAACAGGAAAAAGCTAAAAATTTCAGAATTGCACCTTGCAATGTGGAGATATTACTGTTTGTGCATTTACAATATTCATTGATTTTTGCCATTGAAAAACATGTTTTTCATACCAGAAATGTTTGAAGCTACTGACTGAATGAAAGGAGCTGGCATCTCACTCTCTTTGAATCTTCTTTATCATGCTAGGATTAGCAGGAAAAAGCAAAAAATTTCAGAATTGCACCTTGCAATGTGGAGATATTACTGTTTGTGCATTTACAATATTCATTGATTTTTGCCATTGAAAAACATGTTTTTCATATACCAGAAATGTTTGAAGCTACTGACTGAATGAAAGGAGCTGGCATCTCACTCTCTTTGAATCTTCTTTATCATGCTAGGATTAACAGGAAAAAGCAAAAAATTTCAGAATTGCACCTTGCAATGTGGAGATATTACTGTTTGTGCATTTACAATATTCATTGATTTTTGCCATTGAAAAACGTCCAGAAATGTTTGAAGCTACTGACTGAATGAAAGGAGCTGGCATCTCACTCTCTTTGAATCTTCTTTATCATGCTAGGATTAACAGGAAAAAGCTAAAAATTTCAGAATTGCACCTTGCAATGTGGAGATATTACTGTTTGTGCATTTACAATATTCATTGATTTTTGCCATTGAGAAACATGTTTTTCATATACCAGAAATGTTTGAAGCTACTGACTGAATGAAAGGAGCTGGCATCTCACTCTCTTTGAATCTTCTTTATCATGCTAGGATTAGCAGGAAAAAGCAAAAAATTTCAGAATTGCACCTTGCAATGTGGAGATATTACTGTTTGTGCATTTACAATATTCATTGATTTTTGCCATTGAAAAACATGTTTTTCATATACCAGAAATGTTTGAAGCTACTGACTGAATGAAAGGAGCTGGCATCTCACTCTCTTTGAATCTTCTTTATCATGCTAGGATTAGCAGGAAAAAGCAAAAAATTTCAGAATTGCACCTTGCAATGTGGAGATATTACTGTTTGTGCATTTACAATATTCATTGATTTTTGCCATTGAAAAACATGTTTTTCATATACCAGAAATGTTTGAAGCTACTGACTGAATGAAAGGAGCTGGCATCTCACTCTCTTTGAATCTTCTTTATCATGCTAGGATTAACAGGAAAAAGCAAAAAATTTCAGAATTGCACCTTGCAATGTGGAGATATTACTGTTTGTGCATTTACAATATTCATTGATTTTTGCCATTGAAAAACGTCCAGAAATGTTTGAAGCTACTGACTGAATGAAAGGAGCTGGCATCTCACTCTCTTTGAATCTTCTTTATCATGCTAGGATTAGCAGGAATAAGCAAAAAATTTCAGAATTGCACCTTGCAATGTGGAGATATTACTGTTTGTGCATTTACAATATTCATTGATTTTTGCCATTGAAAAACATGTTTTTCATATACCAGAAATGTTTGAAGCTACTGACTGAATGAAAGGAGCTGGCATCTCACTCTCTTTGAATCTTCTTTATCATGCTAGGATTAACAGGAAAAAGCAAAAAATTTCAGAATTGCACCTTGCAATGTGGAGATATTACTGTTTGTGCATTTACAATATTCATTGATTTTTGCCATTGAAAAACGTCCAGAAATGTTTGAAGCTACTGACAATGAAAGGAGCTGGCATCTCACTCTCTTTGAATCTTCTTTATCATGCTAGGATTAGCAGGAAAAAGCAAAAAATTTCTGAATTGCACCTTGCAATGTGGAGATATTACTGTTTGTGCATTTACAATATTCATTGATTTTTGCCATTGAAAAACATGTTTTTCATATACCAGAAATGTTTGAAGCTACTGACTGAATGAAAGGAGCTGGCATCTCACTCTCTTTGAATCTTCTTTATCATGCTAGGATTAGCAGGAAAAAGCAAAAAATTTCAGAATTGCACCTTGCAATGTGGAGATATTACTGTTTGTGCATTTACAATATTCATTGATTTTTGCCATTGAAAAACGTCCAGAAATGTTTGAAGCTACTGACTGAATGAAAGGAGCTGGCATCTCACTCTCTTTGAATCTTCTTTATCATGCTAGGATTAGCAGGAAAAAGCAAAAAATTTCAGAATTGCTCCTTGCAATGTGGAGATATTACTGTTTGTGCATTTACAATATTCATTGATTTTTGCCATTGAAAAACATGTTTTTCATATACCAGAAATGTTTGAAGCTACTGACTGAATGAAAGGAGCTGGCATCTCACTCTCTTTGAATCTTCTTTATCATGCTAGGATTAGCAGGAAAAAGCAAAAAATTTCAGAATTGCACCTTGCAATGTGGAGATATTACTGTTTGTGCATTTACAATATTCATTGATTTTTGCCATTGAAAAACGTCCAGAAATGTTTGAAGCTACTGACTGAATGAAAGGAGCTGGCATCTCACTCTCTTTGAATCTTCTTTATCATGCTAGGATTAGCAGGAAAAAGCAAAAAATTTCAGAATTGCACCTTGCAATGTGGAGATATTACTGTTTGTGCATTTACAATATTCATTGATTTTTGCCATTGAAAAACATGTTTTTCATATACCAGAAATGTTTGAAGCTACTGACTGAATGAAAGGAGCTGGCATCTCACTCTCTTTGAATCTTCTTTATCATGCTAGGATTAGCAGGAAAAAGCAAAAAATTTCAGAATTGCACCTTGCACTGTGGAGATATTACTGTTTGTGCATTTACAATATTCATTGATTTTTGCCATTGAAAAACGTCCAGAAATGTTTGAAGCTACTGACTGAATGAAAGGAGCTGGCATCTCACTCTCTTTGAATCTTCTTTATCATGCTAGGATTAGCAGGAAAAAGCAAAAAATTTCAGAATTGCACCTTGCAATGTGGAGATATTACTGTTTGTGCATTTACAATATTCATTGATTTTTGCCATTGAAAAACGTTTTTCATATACCAGAAATGTTTGAAGCTACTGACTGAATGAAAGGAGCTGGCATCTCACTCTCTTTGAATCTTCTTTATCATGCTAGGATTAACAGGAAAAAGCAAAAAATTTCAGAATTGCACCTTGCAATGTGGAGATATTACTGTTTGTGCATTTACAATATTCATTGATTTTTGCCATTGAAAAACGTCCAGAAATGTTTGAAGCTACTGACTGAATGAAAGGAGCTGGCATCTCACTCTCTTTGAATCTTCTTTATCATGCTAGGATTAACAGGAAAAAGCTAAAAATTTCAGAATTGCACCTTGCAATGTGGAGATATTACTGTTTGTGCATTTACAATATTCATTGATTTTTGCCATTGAAAAACATGTTTTTCATATACCAGAAATGTTTGAAGCTACTGACTGAATGAAAGGAGCTGGCATCTCACTCTCTTTGAATCTTCTTTATCATGCTAGGATTAGCAGGAAAAAGCAAAAAATTTCAGAATTGCACCTTGCAATGTGGAGATATTACTGTTTGTGCATTTACAATATTCATTGATTTTTGCCATTGAAAAACATGTTTTTCATATACCAGAAATGTTTGAAGCTACTGACTGAATGAAAGGAGCTGGCATCTCACTCTCTTTGAATCTTCTTTATCATGCTAGGATTAACAGGAAAAAGCAAAAAATTTCAGAATTGCACCTTGCAATGTGGAGATATTACTGTTTGTGCATTTACAATATTCATTGATTTTTGCCATTGAAAAACGTCCAGAAATGTTTGAAGCTACTGACTGAATGAAAGGAGCTGGCATCTCACTCTCTTTGAATCTTCTTTATCATGCTAGGATTAACAGGAAAAAGCTAAAAATTTCAGAATTGCACCTTGCAATGTGGAGATATTACTGTTTGTGCATTTACAATATTCATTGATTTTTGCCATTGAAAAACATGTTTTTCATATACCAGAAATGTTTGAAGCTACTGACTGAATGAAAGGAGCTGGCATCTCACTCTCTTTGAATCTTCTTTATCATGCTAGGATTAGCAGGAAAAAGCAAAAAATTTCAGAATTGCACCTTGCAATGTGGAGATATTACTGTTTGTGCATTTACAATATTCATTGATTTTTGCCATTGAAAAACATGTTTTTCATATACCAGAAATGTTTGAAGCTACTGACTGAATGAAAGGAGCTGGCATCTCACTCTCTTTGAATCTTCTTTATCATGCTAGGATTAACAGGAAAAAGCAAAAAATTTCAGAATTGCACCTTGCAATGTGGAGATATTACTGTTTGTGCATTTACAATATTCATTGATTTTTGCCATTGAAAAACGTCCAGAAATGTTTGAAGCTACTGACTGAATGAAAGGAGCTGGCATCTCACTCTCTTTGAATCTTCTTTATCATGCTAGGATTAGCAGGAAAAAGCAAAAAATTTCAGAATTGCACCTTGCAATGTGGAGATATTACTGTTTGTGCATTTACAATATTCATTGATTTTTGCCATTGAAAAACATGTTTTTCATATACCAGAAATGTTTGAAGCTACTGACTGAATGAAAGGAGCTGGCATCTCACTCTCTTTGAATCTTCTTTATCATGCTAGGATTAGCAGGAAAAAGCAAAAAATTTCAGAATTGCACCTTGCAATGTGGAGATATTACTGTTTGTGCATTTACAATATTCATTGATTTTTGCCATTGAAAAACGTCCAGAAATGTTTGAAGCTACTGACTGAATGAAAGGAGCTGGCATCTCACTCTCTTTGAATCTTCTTTATCATGCTAGGATTAGCAGGAAAAAGCAAAAAATTTCAGAATTGCACCTTGCAATGTGGAGATATTACTGATTGTGCATTTACAATATTCATTGATTTTTGCCATTGAAAAACATGTTTTTCATATACCAGAAATGTTTGAAGCTACTGACTGAATGAAAGGAGCTGGCATCTCACTCTCTTTGAATCTTCTTTATCATGCTAGGATTAGCAGGAAAAAGCAAAAAATTTCAGAATTGCACCTTGCACTGTGGAGATATTACTGTTTGTGCATTTACAATATTCATTGATTTTTGCCATTGAAAAACGTCCAGAAATGTTTGAAGCTACTGACTGAATGAAAGGAGCTGGCATCTCACTCTCTTTGAATCTTCTTTATCATGCTAGGATTAGCAGGAAAAAGCAAAAAATTTCAGAATTGCACCTTGCAATGTGGAGATATTACTGTTTGTGCATTTACAATATTCATTGATTTTTGCCATTGAAAAACGTTTTTCATATACCAGAAATGTTTGAAGCTACTGACTGAATGAAAGGAGCTGGCATCTCACTCTCTTTGAATCTTCTTTATCATGCTAGGATTAACAGGAAAAAGCAAAAAATTTCAGAATTGCACCTTGCAATGTGGAGATATTACTGTTTGTGCATTTACAATATTCATTGATTTTTGCCATTGAAAAACGTCCAGAAATGTTTGAAGCTACTGACTGAATGAAAGGAGCTGGCATCTCACTCTCTTTGAATCTTCTTTATCATGCTAGGATTAACAGGAAAAAGCTAAAAATTTCAGAATTGCACCTTGCAATGTGGAGATATTACTGTTTGTGCATTTACAATATTCATTGATTTTTGCCATTGAAAAACATGTTTTTCATATACCAGAAATGTTTGAAGCTACTGACTGAATGAAAGGAGCTGGCATCTCACTCTCTTTGAATCTTCTTTATCATGCTAGGATTAGCAGGAAAAAGCAAAAAATTTCAGAATTGCACCTTGCAATGTGGAGATATTACTGTTTGTGCATTTACAATATTCATTGATTTTTGCCATTGAAAAACATGTTTTTCATATACCAGAAATGTTTGAAGCTACTGACTGAATGAAAGGAGCTGGCATCTCACTCTCTTTGAATCTTCTTTATCATGCTAGGATTAGCAGGAAAAAGCAAAAAATTTCAGAATTGCAACTTGCAATGTGGAGATATTACTGTTTGTGCATTTACAATATTCATTGATTTTTGCCATTGAAAAACGTCCAGAAATGTTTGAAGCTACTGACTGAATGAAAGGAGCTGGCATCTCACTCTCTTTGAATCTTCTTTATCATGCTAGGATTAGCAGGAAAAAGCAAAAAATTTCAGAATTGCACCTTGCAATGTGGAGATATTACTGTTTGTGCATTTACAATATTCATTGATTTTTGCCATTGAAAAACATGTTTTTCATATACCAGAAATGGTTGAAGCTACTGACTGAATGAAAGGAGCTGGCATCTCACTCTCTTTGAATCTTCTTTATCATGCTAGGATTAGCAGGAAAAAGCAAAAAATTTCAGAATTGCACCTTGCAATGTGGAGATATTACTGTTTGTGCATTTACAATATTCATTGATTTTTGCCATTGAAAAACGTCCAGAAATGTTTGAAGCTACTGACTGAATGAAAGGAGCTGGCATCTCACTCTCTTTGAATCTTCTTTATCATGCTAGGATTAGCAGGAAAAAGCAAAAAATTTCAGAATTGCACCTTGCAATGTGGAGATATTACTGTTTGTGCATTTACAATATTCATTGATTTTTGCCATTGAAAAACGTTTTTCATATACCAGAAATGTTTGAAGCTACTGACTGAATGAAAGGAGCTGGCATCTCACTCTCTTTGAATCTTCTTTATCATGCTAGGATTAACAGGAAAAAGCAAAAAATTTCAGAATTGCACCTTGCAATGTGGAGATATTACTGTTTGTGCATTTACAATATTCATTGATTTTTGCCATTGAAAAACGTCCAGAAATGTTTGAAGCTACTGACTGAATGAAAGGAGCAGGCATCTCACTCTCTTTGAATCTTCTTTATCATGCTAGGATTAACAGGAAAAAGCTAAAAATTTCAGAATTGCACCTTGCAATGTGGAGATATTACTGTTTGTGCATTTACAATATTCATTGATTTTTGCCATTGAAAAACATGTTTTTCATATACCAGAAATGTTTGAAGCTACTGACTGAATGAAAGGAGCTGGCATCTCACTCTCTTTGAATCTTCTTTATCATGCTAGGATTAGCAGGAAAAAGCAAAAAATTTCAGAATTGCACCTTGCAATGTGGAGATATTACTGTTTGTGCATTTACAATATTCATTGATTTTTGCCATTGAAAAACATGTTTTTCATATACCAGAAATGTTTGAAGCTACTGACTGAATGAAAGGAGCTGGCATCTCACTCTCTTTGAATCTTCTTTATCATGCTAGGATTAACAGGAAAAAGCAAAAAATTTCAGAATTGCACCTTGCAATGTGGAGATATTACTGTTTGTGCATTTACAATATTCATTGATTTTTGCCATTGAAAAACGTCCAGAAATGTTTGAAGCTACTGACTGAATGAAAGGAGCTGGCATCTCACTCTCTTTGAATCTTCTTTATCATGCTAGGATTAGCAGGAAAAAGCAAAAAATTTCAGAATTGCACCTTGCAATGTGGAGATATTACTGTTTGTGCATTTACAATATTCATTGATTTTTGCCATTGAAAAACATGTTTTTCATATACCAGAAATGTTTGAAGCTACTGACTGAATGAAAGGAGCTGGCATCTCACTCTCTTTGAATCTTCTTTATCATGCTAGGATTAGCAGGAAAAAGCAAAAAATTTCAGAATTGCACCTTGCAATGTGGAGATATTACTGTTTGTGCATTTACAATATTCATTGATTTTTGCCATTGAAAAACGTCCAGAAATGTTTGAAGCTACTGACTGAATGAAAGGAGCTGGCATCTCACTCTCTTTGAATCTTCTTTATCATGCTAGGATTAACAGGAAAAAGCAAAAAATTTCAGAATTGCACCTTGCAATGTGGAGATATTACTGTTTGTGCATTTACAATATTCATTGATTTTTGCCATTGAAAAACGTCCAGAAATGTTTGAAGCTACTGACTGAATGAAAGGAGCTGGCATCTCACTCTCTTTGAATCTTCTTTATCATGCTAGGATTAACAGGAAAAAGCTAAAAATTTCAGAATTGCACCTTGCAATGTGGAGATATTACTGTTTGTGCATTAACAATATTCATTGATTTTTGCCATTGAAAAACATGTTTTTCATATACCAGAAATGTTTGAAGCTACTGACTGAATGAAAGGAGCTGGCATCTCACTCTCTTTGAATCTTCTTTATCATGCTAGGATTAGCAGGAAAAAGCAAAAAATTTCAGAATTGCACCTTGCAATGTGGAGATATTACTGTTTGTGCATTTACAATATTCATTGATTTTTGCCATTGAAAAACATGTTTTTCATATACCAGAAATGTTTGAAGCTACTGACTGAATGAAAGGAGCTGGCATCTCACTCTCTTTGAATCTTCTTTATCATGCTAGGATTAACAGGAAAAAGCAAAAAATTTCAGAATTGCACCTTGCAATGTGGAGATATTACTGTTTGTGCATTTACAATATTCATTGATTTTTGCCATTGAAAAACGTCCAGAAATGTTTGAAGCTACTGACTGAATGAAAGGAGCTGGCATCTCACTCTCTTTGAATCTTCTTTATCATGCTAGGATTAGCAGGAAAAAGCAAAAAATTTCAGAATTGCACCTTGCAATGTGGAGATATTACTGTTTGTGCATTTACAATATTCATTGATTTTTGCCATTGAAAAACATGTTTTTCATATACCAGAAATGTTTGAAGCTACTGACTGAATGAAAGGAGCTGGCATCTCACTCTCTTTGAATCTTCTTTATCATGCTAGGATTAGCAGGAAAAAGCAAAAAATTTCAGAATTGCACCTTGCAATGTGGAGATATTACTGTTTGTGCATTTACAATATTCATTGATTTTTGCCATTGAAAAACATGTTTTTCATATACCAGAAATGTTTGAAGCTACTGACTGAATGAAAGGAGCTGGCATCTCACTCTCTTTGAAACTTCTTTATCATGCTAGGATTAACAGGAAAAAGCAAAAAATTTCAGAATTGCACCTTGCAATGTGGAGATATTACTGTTTGTGCATTTACAATATTCATTGATTTTTGCCATTGAAAAACGTCCAGAAATGTTTGAAGCTACTGACTGAATGAAAGGAGCTGGCATCTCACTCTCTTTGAATCTTC